>NC_025995.2:83720980-83827641 GCF_000442705.2 Elaeis guineensis | reverse complement strand
ATCTATTCCCCAAGTGATTTTCACATATTCCTTCATGCACTTTTCGAAGAGCATAATTAGCTTCGGATGGTTTCAAGCACCAAAGTAGAGGAAGTGACTAAGATCTTTTATATAACTGATCCCCTTGAAGAACATACCATGGAGCTTATCTTTTGATGCTTCTAGCTTTAACTAGGTCATTGGATAATTTTTTTTTTGTTATATAGTCCACAAGGGGGTCAATCCAGCTCGGTTCATGATCGATCTAAAATATAGAAAAAAAATTAATACTAGGCTTCTCTAACTGCTCGATCAAAACCTTCTGATTAAGTTTTGAAAATCCTAATGTAGCAAGATGTAACAAGGCACCAGCTCGGGCATTTTTCGACCTTGGGATTTGTAGGACTTCAAGTTCTTCAAAATTTTTAGACAATTTCCTTATATTTTGCAAATATCGAGCCATTATGGAGTCTTTAGTCTCAAATTGACCTCGTACTTGTCCGATGACAAGCTGTGAATAGGTAAAAATCTTTAGCTTTTTGACTTCAAGCTCTTTCACCATCTTTAATCCTATAGTCAGGAATTCATATTCAGCATCATTATTAGAAGTATTGAAATTGAACCTTAGGGCTTGCTCAATAATAAACCATTCAGGATTCACTAGAATTAAATCAACATCACTTTTCTGAGAATTTGAAGCTCCATCTATATGTAGGATCCAAAGAATCATTAGTGATGTCTTCAAGATTTTTTGAAGTTGATCCGTCGTCAAAAATAGTGCATTCCATAATAAAATTAGCTAAAACTTGGTCTTTTATTGCAGATCGAGGTCAGTACTGAATATCAAATTTACTGAGTTCTATTGCCCATTTAGCAATCCAACCCGATGTGTCAACTTGCTGTAATATCAATCTCAGCAGTTGGTCAGTCAATACTATAGTTGTATGACCTTAAAATATAGCTGAAGTCGCTGGGCCGATATGGTCAATAATTTGCTTGTATAATAAATCGACCTTTAAATACCTCTATCTTTCCAGATAAGAACTGAGCTAACAACATTAGGTGAGACAGATATATACATATATAATTCTTTCCCTTCAACTAGTTTTGAGAGAAGAGGTGCAGAGCTAAGATATTTCTTTAAATCATCAAGAGCATTTTGACATTCTTCTGTCCAGTTGAAATTTTTAATCTGCCTTAGTATCTTGAAGAATGAAAGATACTTTTCAGCCGATCTAAAAATAAATCGACTGAGGGCTGCTACTCGCTCAATGAGCTACTGGATTTCTCTAATGATAATCGAATATTTTATCTCGCATGAATTTTATCGAAATTGGCTTCTATTCCTTTCTGGTTAATAAGAAAACTAAGAAACTTATCAGAGGTTACTCGAAAAGTATACTTGTTCAGATTAAGCTTTATCTGATGCTTTCTGAGCTCTCCAAATGCTTCCTCCAGATCGATAATATGTCGATCTTCTTCAGGGCTCTTTACTAGCATATCATTAACATAAACTTTCATATTTCGACCAATTTGATACTTGAAGACTTTGTTAATAAGATATTGATATGTTGTACTTATATTTTTAAGATCAAAAGGCATCATTTTATAACAATACAAGCCTCTTTCGATAATGAAGGCTGTATCTTCTTCATCCTCTAGAGCCATTTTGATCTAGTTATATTCTGAGAAAGCATCCATAAAACTGAGAAGTTTATGACCCAAAGTGAAGTCTACTAGCTGATCAATCCTTGATAGAGAAAAACTATCTTTTGGACAAGTTTTATTGAGATCGGTATAGTCAATATATATTCTCCACTTGCCATTAGCTTTCTTGACCATAATAATATTGGCTATCCACTTCGAATAATAAGCTTCTCTAACAAATCCTATTTTCAAGAGCTTATCAACTTTCTTATCAATTGCCTTTTATCTTTCTGAAGTAAAACTCCTCTTTTTCTGTTGAACTAGCTTGAACTTTGGATCAACATTCAATTTATGAATAATTACATCATCAGGAATACCAGACATATCGAAAGCCGACCAGATGAAGACGTCGGCATTTGCCGAAAGAAATTTGATTATTTTGTCCATCAGATTGGATTTAAGATTTGATCCAATTTGAACTATTTTTTCGAATTATCTCCCAGCGAAATAATTTTTAGTTTTTTAGCAGGCTCATCTTAATTTTTTTTATCTTATCTTTTGAATCTGGTACTTCAACTAGTGTACTTTTTGAGTGTTTCATTTTGGAGGCAATCATGAAATATTGCCAAGCTACTGTCTGATCACCATGCATTTCTCTAATTCCTTTCTTAGTCGGAAATTACATCAATAGATGGTACATAGAGATAATAGCTTTAAGAGCATTAAGATCAGATCGACTAAGAATAGCATTATAAGCAGATAGAACTTTAACCACCAGAAAGGTAAGCTACATCGTTAACTACTTTGGTTTCTATCCCGCTGTAACTGATAGAGTAATTTTTTCTTCAATAGCTACTGAACTTTCTAAGAATCTGACGAGCGGAGTGCCGATCTGCTTCAACTGATCTGCCAAATTTATTTTTGAGAATGCAACGTAGAATAATATATTGACAGAGCTTTTATTATCAATCAGAATTCTTTTTATCATATTTTACTATTATCATAGAAATGACAATAACGTCATTGTGAGGGGTTTGAATCCCCTTTGCATCATCCTCTGAAAAGAAGATAAAATCTTCAATCTTCTGCCTCTCAGGGGATGGATCAGTAGTCTTCCATGGTACGCCAGATATCATATTGATGACTCCAACAATTGGTCGATTATGATTCTCAGAATTCTCTTCTATCTGAGGCCGATATTCAATTGCTTTGGTTGGCCTCATAAATTTGCCGAGGTAGCCTCAACGCACCAAGACCTCTATCTCATCATGTAGTTGCCTGTACTCTTTGGTATCATGGCCGTGATCTCAGTAGAAGCAGCAGTACTTTCTTTTATCTCTCTTTGCTGGTGGGACGTTCATTAGTTCTAACTTTCAGAGATATCCCTCCCTCAATTTTTATCAGAATCTGTGTTCGAGGGACAGATAAAGGAGTGTAGGAATCAAAGCATCAAGGTGGGCTTCTTGACCTTGAATTTTTTTGAGGTCAATCGGAGCCCTTGCTCTGTTGAGCCCCATTATCCTCTCTCGATCGCTTCTTCTCATCTTTATTATTATTTTTATTAGCCTACATGGTGATGGCTTTCTTTTTCTCGACTTGAGCATACTTTCATACTCGATCGAACATCTCATCATAGGTGTCTGAAAAATTTTTATTTAAAGAAAACACCAAGCGATTGCTTCGGAGCCCTTACTTTAAAATAGACATGGCAACAACCTCATTCAAATTTTTAACTTCAAGAGTGGTTGCAATGAAACGAGCCATATACTTTCGGAGATCTTCTCTCTCTTACTGTTTCATAGAGAATAAACTGTCTATATGCCTCAAGTGAGGTTGGTTGGTATCGAAGTAGGTAACGAACAACCTCTCTAGCTGCTCAAAAGAAAAGATGGACCTCTGTGAGAGTCCAAAAAACTATACCCTCGCTACTTTCTTGAGGATAACAGGGAAGACAATGCATAGTAGAGCATCAGAAGCCCTCTGTAAGGCCATGAGATCTCTGTAGCCCTCAACATGATCCATTGGATCGGTGGAGCTATCGAAGGACTCAATAGTGGGCATCTTGAATCGATTCAAAATCGACTCATTCGGAATTTCTTAAGAGAAAAGAGATCGGAGGTTAAAGTTATCTTTATTTTGAGATTGAATTTCTATTTGAATCTCCATCAGGTGCTTCTCAAGATCTTGAATCTTGTGCTCCAGATCATCTCCTCTCTGAGATTTTGTATTATTAGGAGCAGATTTACCATCAGCCTCATCATCAATGTGGTGTTCATCTTGATGGGTTGATTGATGGCTCTGTTGAGAGACAACTTTCAAAGGAGGAGCTTCTTTTTGATGTCACTCTTTGATCTTTTGAAGCTGTTGAATAACTGCTGTCAAGGCTTGAATTTGTTGAACAAGCAGAAGAAACTGCTGAGGATCAACAACAACTAGTTGTTGCTGAGAAACTTATAGCAGGACGTTCGGAGAGGATGGAGATGCCAAAGATTGTTTGGTGCTCACCCTTTGACCATCTTTTCCATAAGAAATCGGTCAGCCCTCCTTCTAACACCCATCTATTGTTGCTAGGCTCAAAATCTAAGATTAGGACAGATCGGACGAAGCAGGACTAGAGGTCGATAGCAGTCTGATCTGAAACGTCTTCGAGAAAATTTGCAAAACAAGCCAAAAATCAGATGGAGATCTTTCGATTCTTGACCCTCCACTGTTTATGTCAATTTTGAGTCAGAGAACGGTAGCTGGAAAAGAGTAGTAGAGCACAAGAAGAGTATTTGCATAAAACTAGAGAAATTGGACTGAGTAGGAACTAGAGTCCTTGTTCAAGAACAGACAAAGTTTCCACCGGTATAGTCTCACTCTAGTTTTAAAATTAAAATTTAGAACTTACGATCGGAGGATCCCTAGCCCTCTATTTATAGAGAGGCTGATGAGGCCGTTATAGAGTTTGTTAGGCCGTTAGAGGAGTTTGTTAAGTGGTTATAACCAGCTGTAAATGAGCTAGAGTATAGCTGTACGTATGAGCTAAAAATGAGATCATACTTAGCTGTATCTGCTAGCTGTATATGAGATCATGGCCAGCTATAGTTTAGTAGTAGAGATTGCAAATAAACTCCACAAGATGATTGCTGTAAATAATATAGGAGTTGACATCGGCTACAAACCGATGTGCACCAGATGAGATCGGTCATTAGCTCACTTGAAGCTCTTGATGTTTCAGATATTAGTATTACCAATGTATCTTCCTTAAGATCGGTAAAAGTCCGATCCTGTTGTTTGTTTAGCAAGTTTAACTCACAGCAATTCTGTACTTTGAGTTCGATAATTCGGTGATCATATGTGATGACGCCATGCGGCATGAGATCAGTTTAATACACTAACAGGTTGAAAGTTTCTTTATCTAAAATAAAAAAATAAAAAAATAAAAAAAGATTGAAAGTGCCAAGTTGCCGAGCTAGTAAAATGAGATGGAATCTAGCCTTGGATTTGGATAGGGTCCAGGAGAGGTTTGCTCTATTGTGTGTAGTTCGTTGTCTACTGGGCCCTTCTATCAAGAAAAAAAAAAATTACTCAGAGTAATGCTCTGAATCCAAATCATTGTTGTATCAAAAAAGAAGAAAAAAACTCTATTCTATGTGATAAAAAGGGATTGGTATAATTCCCAATATGGGTGCCAAATACAAATGGTTTGTAGTATAATAGATCAAACATCTAACGACACATGGCGATGAACCTTAATTTTTTGCACCAGAGTTGTTTTTAAAAGCATTTCTCAGAAAGAAAAAGAATCCCAGGCATGCAGTTGCACATTTTTTGCAAACCACCTTTACATCCAACGAAAATTCAATTTCAAAGAAAGTTTTTTTCTTAAGCATTTTCCTTAAAATTATTCAGTAACTCCAGAATCTCAATCAAATAAGCATAAATTAGCATCATCATTTTATGGAGTAGGTAAGTGTTAGTGCAATTAATTATGCACAGCACCCTCTGGTTCTGGCGGGGCAACAGCACAAGATAGTCTTATGCCTTATGTCCAAAAGCAATTTAGTGCAGTTAAACCTACAAAATTCGAAGGTGCCATGAGATTTAGATTAAAATCCTGTCTCCATCAAAGTTCGAAAGGTTGAAGATACCTTCAAGAGGACTACCTTTTATCATAGGCCCATACCTTTCAATCCAGTTTAATTTTTTCAAAAATAAAATCATGATTAAGTATGACCTACCATGCAACTAATTTTCGATGCTCTTGCAATTGGGCCTGGAGAGCTTAGATCCTCACCAATCCTGCTTTAATTAAAGAAATCCAGTACATAGATCACACGAGCCACGCCCAATCTGCGACTCTGGGTTGCATGGGAGCAGTGTGATCATGAACAGTGGAGAGTCTGAAGCTTCCCAACTCCATGCATTCTATCGGCACCAGAGTAGCCCCCACCACTGCCACACAGTGGAACTTGGAATCCATTTCCTTTGAGAGCAATCCCAGAGACTGGGTTTCCTATACCTTGTTGATTGGTTTGGTTCCTTAGGGAAACGATCCTCTCGTATATAATCTCACCACCCTGCTGATTCACGCAAGCGGGTATATATGATCCCGCCGACTTCTTGAACACCGCCCAAACGGTCAAAAAACCAAATCATTCTTTTCTTTTTATTAAATTCATGGGTGGCCGAAAAATTGAAGCTTTTCTTTAAAATATAGTAACAGGCCCACTTCCGGTGAGCCGAGTGATCATGCTAAGGGCCCATTTAAAGCCGAGGGTCCTATGTCTCCTGCTTCTTGAGTCTCAACTAGAGTCTCTTAAACTAGCTGCTAACTCCATGGCTGGAGTTCCGGCCACCGGAATCAAGAATAAGAAGCCCTCACCGGGGACCAATCCGCGCCTCATTCCGAAGAGGGGGGCCGTCTTGATCCGCATTCTGAAGAGCCTCTTCTCTTGCTGTACCTCGAAGGGTTCGACATCGGGCGAGAAGAAGGATAAGGAGTAGTCATGCTCAATTTTGACAAAACAAATGTTAGTGAAGCTAGGTATGTTTAGTTATTTATGATGCAATGGTATTAGGTTCCTTCGAAACAGGGGACTGCCTGCTAGTGCTAGCGCTCTCCCCTTAAGTAGGAGGATTGGTGATGTTCACAACAAAGTTTAGTTGACAGGCAGTGATGTTCTACTACAATTTGTACAAGTTGACAATTCCAACTTACACTGCCATGTAATCCACATATTCGCTCTTGGCTTTGAGTACCTCTGGGTTTCTGATCATCTATTAATTTTATGTAGTAACCGTGCAAAGTTGCAAGGACGGTTAATTATCGCAGATTTGCACACATTCCGCATGGTGGATTCAATGTGCACCGAGTTTCCTAAGCGTGCAGTAATGATAGGAAAAGCGAAGTTGTTTGAAGTTTATCCACAATTGATGAGGTGTTCCCCTCATTCAATGGGCTGATGATCTACACTTTTCGGCATGAAGCTATGAATCCATTTCCAACTCAATGTATCAGTCGAACGTACAAAACGAGATCCATCATTTCGATACTAATCTTCGTATCAATATTATCCTTCGACAACAGTAGGCTCGATATGGAGATCAATTTGATATATTTGGTGTCGGTATGCCTATGCCCCTTGTATACTAGTTGGAAAATAAAATTTGGATAAAAAATATTTTAGTTTGGTATATCCAGTGTCGGCGTGCCTATGTCTCCTGCATCGTATACTGGTTGAGAAATAAAATCGAGATGAAAAATATTTTTTGAATATTTGCTCCTAGATAAGAGTCTGGTATAGGAGTAACTTTTTTTTTTTCCTGATAATTTTAGCTATATATTTTATTAATATAGATTTCATAGCTCTTCAGAAAAGGATCCTATTTTTGGAAATATAATTTATGGCATACGGTTGAGTGGCTTCATGAGCTATTTAATTCGATGTGTTTATGCTATAACAATTTTATCATATTTGTTCCCACGGAAACGTTATCATATTAGGTCTTTTGATATGAAGAACAAGTCTGATGACACAATTGCATTAAATTGTGGAAATATGATTTACTACGAACAAGACCGAATGAATTGGATCCCACCTATATAAATTAATCCAATTCAGGGTGCGGGTTGGGACCCTTAGCGAGTGATTGAACAGGGCAGTCACCCAATTCTTGCGCACAATTCAATTACACATTGGTGATTGATGTAGAAAACAGTCTGTGATTGGATTAGACTTGTTGCTCTCACCTAATTCAATTATCCAATTAAATTACCACCCGACCACTGCGAACTATTTATGACGTGATGTGAAAGCAAACCGGTGTGAAATGGGGCGCCTTCGGTGCTGAAGTTTGAGGGGCTTGGAGACGGTGACCATAACAAAACAAGAGTACAGTCTGAGTGGAAGAATTAGACGGCAATGCGAAACCTGGGGCCCCATGTCGAGTTTGAAGCACGATGGATTCCCTTCCCGTCATGATGCCACTTTTACTGTTCCAGCGTCATGCCAGATTCATGGTGTCTTCTTGTTTTTTGAAAGAATCCATGAAGTCGGTCCATTTCAAATCCATAAACACTGACCAGCCATCGACCTCGCCTTGGACAAGAAGAAATTGTGATAAGGTCTTGGAATCCGCTTAAAGTCCTAGCAAACAAATCAGCAACATCAGAATCGTGAAGATTTAATTGGAATTAAAAGGTGTGATATCATTATCATAGTGAGATTGCCTTGAAAAAAAAAATGGTGGCATTGTCTAACTATGTTGCCAACTGAGCGAGGGACAATTGTATCTCGGAACTATCTAAATAATGGGACTTGAGGACCATCATGTTTCTTTTTCATCTTAGATTTAGTTACATAGAAAATAAGAACGAAGATTGCATGCCAGCAGTCTGAGATTCATTGCGTGCCAGAATCCATCATCTGTCTGTCTAACCTCACAACTCTTAAACTAAAAAGTCCTAATCATATTCTTTTTTTTTTTTTTTTTAAAAAAGGAAATTCTGATGATGGGAACATTTTTTTTAGTCTATCTCTTTCCAACATTACATCATGATATTTTGCCTCTAATAAAGAACTAGAATGAACACACAATTGGTCATGCAGATTTTTTGATGATTTTTTAAGAGGAAGTGAGGGTGACCAATATAATATTATAATTACCTAGACTTGATGCAGTAGGTGGAGGGATATAACCATAAGGTCAAGCAGCAAGTGCAATATTTACAACATAAGGGCTCATCATCATGGTCTCTAAATTCTTAACTTCACTCTGAGACAACATAATCAGGATTCAAATTCTCCATCTCCTTGAGGTGGAGACCCATCAACCAAACAGGTTCCATCAACACATACCCGCCATCTATTCAATCACAGATTTAGTCACATGAATGGATGGTGAGTGATTTCATCAAGATGTAACCAGAAAAGTTCAAACTCTAAATGGACTTCTTCATCTAAATCATAAACATGATGCTGATTCAACTGGTTTCAAGCCAACGCATGACCCGAACCTTAGCGAAAAAATCGACCTCCGGACCTGAGTCGCAAGCAATGGGATAAAATGGGCCAACTTAAATCCCATGCGCCAAAAACGGGATTTCTGAACCGTGCCAATTTTTACCCCATAACCCCAAAAACTATTGTGGATCCGGCCGACACTACAAGAAAACAGTGAATTACTGACCTTTTTTTGCCGACGCTTTTGGAAAGCGTCGGCAGATTGCGCAGACCTGCCGACGCTTTTAAAAGCGTCGTTTTTTAACGACGCTTAAAAGCATCGTAAAATTTGAAACCGTCAACGCCAACGCTTTTAGCAAAAGCGTCGTGAAATAAAAACAATACCGACGCTTTTTTACGTCATTATTTAACGACACTAAAAAGCGTCGTTAGGTTCCTTTATACCCCCGCGCGTGCCCTAATCTATCTACCGCCGCCCCTTCAGTTTCCACCCATTCCTCTCCGCCGACCCCGGCCCATCTCCGCCGCCGGCACCGCACCCACCGTCCACGCGCACACGCCGTCCACGCCTTACCACCGTCCGCCGCTCCCCTCTGCTGCCGCGTCCGTCGACGCCCACCCGCACGGTCCAAGCCATCTTCCCCTCCCCACCGGCCCTCCTCTCCTCCCCCCTCCCGGCGGCCATCTTCGCAGGCACAAAAGTAAGATATGTTATTGATAATTATTTTTTTCGGCGTAAGTTCAATTTTTTCCTGTGCGATGGGCTGTGGCAGTGGTCTTATGATGTTTGTTTCCAGCGATTGTCTTGTTTTGGTTCATATCATCTGTTGTGTTCAAGCATTTATGGGCATGGTCGAGGATCGAAGGTTGTGAACAGCCGGCGGTGGTGACCAACTAGTGAGAAAATAAAGGAAAAATGCCGAGAAAATAGAGGAAAAAGTACAAAAAAAATAAGGGAATAGGGGCTTTTGCTTTGATTTGGCCAGCGGCCATGGCTTCATCAGCAGGATCATGGAGAGGCCTAAGGAGTTCGGTCCAAGGTTCTGCGTTAGGGGGTGGTGACACCTGTGGCTGGAAGAAGGGGAAAAAGAAATTGAAAAACAGGGGAAGTGGAATAAGACTCTCTTCGGATTGATTCCCAGTGAATTTTCTCAACCGACGCCGGTGGTTTGAGGCCTTGGAAAGAAGAGGAGCCAAGGGGGAACGGTGAACTTGAAGGGAGAAAAGAGGGGAAAAGGGAGGATGAGGGGCATTGCTCGGTGGTGGAGGCCATGTTTCCTGTTCATTTCCGTTTTTAATTTCATGCTTCATTAAAAAAATTCTCAATTTATTGTCTTGTATCTATTATGGTGAAGAGAAATGGGTATAACACATGGTTAGCCTAGCGAAACAAGGATAATGAGAGATCTTGCCGAAGAAATTATTTTAATGAAAAGACATTTGGTATGGAAAAGGTCCAATTAATTGTACTTATTCGCTATCTGAGAATAAACATGTAATATTTCCTTACATAAAACGTATGCTGTCTAGTGATATTGAACTTTTGCTAGCACAGGGCATGCTTACGGAATGTCCTAGGTGTCATTTGAATGGGTGTTGTAACCTATTTGGCTATGGTTGGCAGCAAAAAATGTTAGAATGTAGATGTTTTATCTTCTTAGAAAAAAAAAAAAACACTGTAAACATCTTAATCTTAAAGAAAAAAACATCCTTAATGCATGCAGTACTTATTCTGTTCATGCAAATATTTTACTATGATTTATAAGTCGTTACAAGATACATAGACCCAAAACAAATGCATGCTTCTAGTTCTAGGGAAATTTGGGCCACAATTACTTTTTACCTTTCGCCGATGAACCACAAATTGATTTCTTTAGCCAATTGCCTATGATTATAAATGCCATCTTCTCTAAATTAAAGTTACACTCCTTGCATTAAGTTTTAACTGAAAAGATGAAAGACAATAAACATTTTTCAAAGACTTGAAAAAAAAAAAACGTTACATTTTTTCCAATCCTTGGTTCATGGGGTCTCAGTCTTATTTTAAATAAACTACATGCATGATACATGTAGACATCTTGTCTGCCAACAATGGAATTATTCTGTAACTATATACTGAGCTTATTCATTAAAGTTCTGGACACATCTATGTTTCAGTCATATATATATATATATATATATATATATATATATATAGTTAAATGACAACTAATGAAATAAACATTCCAATGTGTAACATATTCTTCAAAATTTATTGTAACATATTCTTCAAAAAAATGTATAACCATAAATAATTATAATCAACAACATAATTATTGATAATATCTTCAACTATATAAAATAAATGATATAGAGCTAGATCAATTTACAACCACACCCTCTTAGTATCTCTCTATGAGTTTCACCCGAAAATATATAGTACAATTAATTAAGGTTGTGATACATGGTTGATGAATGGATAATTTCATAGTTTCATGAATTCTGATTGATTGCTTATCTGACATGTGGCGCTTGTTATGTGGCTGGACTCTGATATCGTGTGGCCTACATTATCCTTATCTTCGTGGCTGATGAAGACTAAGCATCTGGATTAAGCTGGGCCAAGTTTTTTTGTCCGTTACTCCCCAAGTTAATATCAGGTATTATACTTCTTTTTTCTCTCTTAGTCTCTGTGGATATGGCTATGATCTGCCTCATGACAAGACTTGAAGTAGACTAGCTCTAGAATACATGACAAGATTCATAGTTCTTGCTTCCTTAGCATAACTTTCAAGCAACATTAAATACAAAGTTAGATAACAGGTGATAAAGTTGCCAGCTCATTAGAGGGATGTGATGAAAGATGTCAGGCAATGTTAATTATGAATTAATTTTAAAAAAAATTACATTGCATAGAAACATAGACCCGTCTTTTGATTAATGTACATATTCTATTGTATCCGTACATTTATTTATTTTTGTACGGGTAAAAGAATTATGTACATTGATCAATTGATTGTCCAGTATGGACAGTTTGGAAAATGTGAGTAATTCTATAGGTCATTACCATAATCAAATGGTATGCTGAGGGTTCGAAATAAATTTCGGATGGTATTTTCTTTTTGTTCTTCCTATACGGAAGAACTAAGGGGAAATACTGCCGAAATTTTTTTCGGCTCTTGTTGCATATCATTTGATTTTTGTAATTGACCTATAGAATTAATACATTTTCTGAATGGGATAGGACTTTCTTTACCTATTAGTTGATGATAGCAAGCATTTACTATGTAAACTTTATCTAGCTGTTATTTTTTTGAATTTTATGAAATGACTGATATTTTTTACTCATTGCATTAATATAGATTGTATAATTTTTTTTATTTTTAGATAAATTGTAAGTTCGGTCATTTTTATCCTACAATGGACAAAAGTTGGATAAATAAACCAAGGAATAGTAAAGAATATTTAGATGGAGTTCATGACTTCATTAAATTTGGTATGGAGAAAAGTAGTTTGAATGGAAAGATTTTATGTCCATGTCGGAAATGTGTAAATAGTTCTTCTTTAGATTCACAAAATGTTGAAGAACATTTGATATGGAATGATTTTTTAAGAGGTTATACCGACTGGATTTTTCATGGAGAATCTATGTTGCCATCATCATGTAACCAACCCCTGATTCATTTTGGATCCACTAGCCTAGAAGATAATTCTGCAAAAGATGATGATATAAGGGGTTTGATCACAGATGCTTTTGGATTTGATGTTCAAAATTTAGGAGAATCCAGTAGTATACAAGAAACAGTTAGGATGTTTGATGGATGTACGCATACGGAACGCATGCATGTTGAGGAGCCCATACATACATCTAATGATGAGACAGCTCGTTATCACACCTTAATGAAAGATGCAGACGAAGAATTATATCCGGGTTGTACAAAATTTTCTAAGATTTCTTTTCTTGTACATTTATTTCATATAAAATATTTGAATGGATGGTCTGGAAAGAGTTTTACCATGCTGCTCAAGTTATTAAAGGATGCATTTTCAGAAAGCACTCGTTTACCACCATCGTATTATGAAGCCAAGAAAGTAGTAAAGGAATTGGATCTTGGATACGAAAAGATTCATAGTTGTCCGAAAGATTGTATGTTATATCGGGGTGAAAATGCTAATCAAGAGTCATGCAATGTATGTGGATCTTCAAGATGGATAATACAAAAAGAAGATCGAGATGATGTACTGAATGAATTGGATGCAACGCGGAGTAAAAAGAAACCGGCCAAGGTATTGCGTTACTTTCCTCTTATACCTAGATTGAAAAAGATTTATGCATCATCAAAAACAGCTTCATCAATGAGATGGCATCATGAAGGACGTACAAAGGATGGAATGTTGAGACATCCAGTAGATAGTCTTCAATGGAAAGTATTTGATGATAGGCATCCTGATTTTGCCTCTGATGTTCGCAGTGTTAGGTTTGGCTTAGCTTCTGATGGCTTCAATCCATTTCGGACCCTGAGTTCTACCTATAGCACTTGGCCAGTCGTTTTGATACCTTACAATTTGCCACCGTGGATGTGCATGAAACAATCATCACTTATCTTGTCAATGGTTATTCCAGGAGATAAGGGTCCAGGCAATGATATTGATATTTTTCTACAGCCTTTGATAGAGGAATTGAAACAGTTGTGGGAGGGTGTTGATGCATTTGATGCTTCCAACGGCCAAACATTTAAACTACGAGCAGCTTTGTTATGGACTATTAATGATTTTCTAGCATATGCCAATTTATCTGGCTGGAGTACAAAGGGACGGGTCGCATGTCCTTGTTGTGGAGATTCAACACATTCAATTTGGTTAAAACATGAAGGTAAATTTTGTTACATGGGACATCGTCGATGGTTGGAAGCAAATCATCCGTTTCGATTTCAGAAAGATTTGTTTGATGGTACTATAGAATTGGGATGTGCCCCTATTCCACCTTTTGGAACTGATGTTCATAGACAAATGGATGGCATGAATTACAGCTATGGTAAGCACTCAAAGTTCTCTAAAAAAAGAGGAAGGGATGATGTTGAAAGCTCAGTGCACGAAGGGTTACCAGAGGAAGTCAGTGTCAGTACTATAGATGCAGAGGTGTTTCAAGATCCAGACAATTATTTCGAGGATGAAAATGAGGAAGACACACAGATAGCATCTACACAACAGCCAAGTAAATATTTATGGAAAAAATGAAGTATCTTTTTTGACTTACCTTATTGGAAACATAATCTTATTCGGCACAATCTTGATGTCATGCATATAGAGAAGAATGTTTGCGATAATTTACTTGGAACATTTTTAAACCTTGATGGAAAGAGCAAAGATAACATGAAGGCACATCTTGATTTAAAAGAAATGGGTATCCGATAGGAACTTCATCCTAAAATGCTTGCTAATGATAGAATTTATGTGCCTCCTGCATGTTACACAATGTCTGCTCGAGAAAAGGATAATTTTTTGGGAGTTTTGAAAAGTATCAAAGTACCCAATGGATATGCATCAAATATTTCATGATGTGTGCATCTAAAGGATCGAAAACTCTCAAATCTTAAAAGTCATGATGGTCACATATTGATGCAAGATATTTTTCCAATAGCTTTAAGATCGTCATTGTCGAAACAAGTTGTTACAATTGTACTTCGATTATCGTCATTCTTTAAGGCATTATGTTCCAAAGTTATTGATCCTCGGAAACTTGATCAGTTAGAATCCGATATTGCAATTACACTTTGCCAGATGAAAAAGATTTTTTCTCCTGGATTTTTCACTATTATGGTACATCTGCTCATTCACCTAGCTTCAGAAGTTAAAGTTGGTGGACCGGTACATTATAGATGGATGTATCCTATTGAGAGGTATTATTACAAACCTTAAATCTTTTGATAATTTTATTAGAAACAACAGCATACTGATATTTTAATAAATATTTAATTCTTGAAGGTATCTTGTGCGTCTTAAAGATTATGTGCGAAATAGAGCCTATCCCGAAGGCTCGATTGCTGAAGCATATATTGCGGATGAATGTTTGACATTTTGTTCAAGATATCTTCAAGGTGTAGAGACTATTTTTAGTCGACCTCAACGGCATAATGACTTTGTGGAGAATACAGAACTGTATAAGTTCTTAACTGCTGGAAAATTCTTGGGAAGAGCTGAAAGTATTGTACTTGATCAAAAATCCTTAGCACAAGCACATCGTTATGTGTTACTTCATAGTGACATAATATCTGACCATCGCAGGTTAGTATATTTAAGGAATGACATCAAAATTTAAATTTTATATTAGATATAATGTTCTAAATGATATATTTATATTTTATGCAGTGAATTTTTAATTTATCAGAGACGAGCCAATCATAACATTCGTCCTAATGCAAGGATTGAACAGCGATGGTTGGTCGAGTTATTCCCTATGTGGCTTTCGAATCAGGTGTGATTTATATTTAATTATGGGATATATTAATTTTGATACATATTTAATATTTCTTAACTCAACTGCACTTCGTCATATCATTTTTTGTTAGGTATCAAAGATGATGGAGACAAATAATTCAGATGAACTAATAGCTCTTGCTCGAGGACCTAACAAGATTGTGAATAGATATAACGGTTTCATAATTAATGGCTTTAAATTTCATACTAGAGAACGGGAGAAATTTAGAAAAACACAGAATAACGGTGTTATGGTGGAAGCGGATGGAAAATCCTATTATGGTGCACTTAAAGATATCTATGAGTTGGATTATTATGGAAAATTTAAAGTAGTACTGTTTAGATGTGATTGGATAGACATAAACTCACCAAGGGGTTTGAAACAAGATGCAAATAGATTTACACTTGTAAATTTTTCAAGGTTGATACACACTGGTGTGTTATTGAAGGATGACCCATTCATTTTTTCATCTCAAGCTCGTCAAGTATTTTATGTACAAGACGCAAAAGATAAAGATTGGTTTACTGTCATCAAAACAAAACCTAGAGACTTATATGATATGGAAAACCAAGTGGAGGATGATGACGATGAGACTTATACACAATGTATGCCCTACAATTTTATGCCAGCTGATGATTTAAATGCTACGACGACGTTGGTTAGAACAGAATTCGAAGAAAACACTACTGCTTGATTGTTACTGGTAATAATTATTTATGATGTATATATTTTGCATTAATTATTGTGTTATTTTACTCCATATATTAACTGATTCTACCTTTTATTTATATAAATGCTAGGTGACATCATGCGTCGCAGGGGACGATATGCTGGTGTGCAGTTCCAGTTTTCACAGACAGAGGCCGGTACGTCTTCTTCAGCACAGCAGCCTGAGGCCAGTTCAGCTGCACAGCATTCTAAGCCCTGTCCTTCATCATCAGCACAGCACGATCCTCCTGTTCATCAGCCAGATGATGAGATACACGTGCAGGGTATATATTGTCTTTCATGTAATTTTTTTTTATTTCATTTTATGTATATTTATGATATAGTTACTTTTATGTATTTTTTGCAGATGGATCCGGGAGAGTACGCCCCAGAAGCGGACCCACAGTAGTACAAGATGTGTGGCAGATGCGTGAGGGCGAGAGGATTGTTGTGGAGTGCAATCAGCTAGGTCAGCCAATTAAGAAAGCTGCCTGCTTATTGACTTCATTTTTGGGGACTGTTGCTCGGAGGCCTCAGCTATGTCCGTTGGGCTATGCAAAATGGAATGACATGCTTCCAACGTACAAAGTTGAGCTCCTCCGAGTTATAGAGGTAATGAATTGATGTTCATACTGTATATTAATTGTTAATCATTTATATAATTTATTTCATTTAACTTTTTTTTTATAGAGCAAGTTTGTTCTCCCTCCATCCACTCATGATTTTGTAATGAAGTCTCTCAACCGCAAATGGAAAGAATATAGAGCACAATTGAAGAAGGACTATATGAGACAGGGTATGACAGAGGAGGAGGTTGCTAGGAATTGTCCTCCTGATGTACCCCCTCATCAGTGGATGGAGTTGGTTCATTATTGGTTCTCCGAGAGGGCACAGGTATATTATCTATTTATTATCTTTTTTTCCTAAATATTTTATAAAAATATTGATTTTTATTATACATTATATATATAACAAGTTCTTTACTTTATTTTACAGACTTATTCTACTATTGGTAGAGCTGCACGAGCAGCTCAGTCTGTTCCTCATACATCGGGGTCGAAGAGTTATGCACGACTCCGACAGGAGTTTGTATGTTCCTTAAACTTTCATAATTAACTTTTAATTTTTATGTTGAAATATTTATATAACTAATATCATTATGTATCGTGGACCATGTCTGTATCATGATACTCATATATTTTTTTAAATTATTATAACTGTTTGCTTAAAATTGAAATTATTTGTGTAGGAGGATGAGCATGGGAGGAAACCCGGACAAGTGGAGTTTTACCGGATGACTCATACTCATCAGGATGGTACTTTTGTTCGAGATGAGTCGAGAGATTTATATGTACGGTATTATTAATATTATATTTTTTGCAATGATTTAAATTTAATTTTGTTAGCTATTAATGTATAACTCTTGTTTTCAAAAAAAATACAGGAGAGGGCTACATCTCTCATTGCGGAGCGTGACGACGAGTCCGCAGCATCTACGCAGCAGAGCCGTATCGAGGTCGAGGTGTTCACAGAGTTGATGGGACCAGAGTGCTACGGCCGAGTGAGGGGTTATGGAGTAGGAGTCATCCCCACTCAGTTATCTGAGGTTAGTAGATATACGCAGCATGCTGCAGCAGATGCTCAGGATTCACGCGTTCGCAGACTCGAGGCGGAGATACAGGAGATTAGACAGAGTCGTGCCGCTGAGATGGAGGAGATGCGACAGAGCCGTTCCGAGATGCAGGCCATGAGGGGACAGATTGATCGCCTTACATCTTTATTAGAGATGTATGGTTCATCTCAGGTAAACACATAATATTAAATATATATTTTTGTA
The DNA here is from genome assembly GCF_000442705.2 of Elaeis guineensis. NCBI lineage: Eukaryota > Viridiplantae > Streptophyta > Magnoliopsida > Arecales > Arecaceae > Elaeis > Elaeis guineensis. The sequence continues at coordinate 83,809,565 of NC_025995.2, read as the reverse complement.
TTAATTTAATGATTTATATATTTTTATTTATAGATATGCAAATCATGCTTTTGATATGTTTCTTGTAGGCTCCTGGCACATCAGGCACCCGTCGAGATAGCGGCACGTCACGTGGAGACAACGACGACCATCCGCCTGCAGATTGATATTATTTTATTTTTATTGTATTTTTATATTTTTTATATTACTCTTGATTGTAATGGACGATTAGTACTTTATTTTTATTTATATAAAATATTGTCTTTTGGTTTGGTTAAATTTTCTATTTAAGTTTGCTTTTGGTGTGAATGGTGATGATTGTACAGGTGTGAATGTGGTGATTGTACAGGTTTATGTTCGAATAATTGATATAATTTCGTACAGGAATGTATGTATTCTTTTTTTTTTTGTAGATAATACCTGTATTTTTTTTTTCTCTTAAAACCTTTAACGACGCTTATAAGCGTCGTTAAAATTATTTTAACGACGCTTATAAGCGTCGTTAAAGGCAAAAAAGCCGACGCTTCGAAAAGTGTCTTGGTAGAGTGGATGACGCGGAGTCATTAACGACGCTAAAAAGCGCCGTTAAAATTGCATTTTGCGACGCTTTAAAGCGTTGTTAAAAATATATTTAACGACGCTTGTAAGCGTTGTTAAGACAAGTTTAACGACGCTTATAAGCGCCGTTAATGTTAAATTTTACGACACTTTAAAGCGTCGTTAAAAAATAACGACGCTTTTAAAAAGCGTCGGCGCTTTTCCTCTCCACTCTTACATAGGCGACGCTTTGCCGACGTTTTTCGAAGCGTCGTAAAGCTAAATAGCGACGCTTTAAAGCGTCGTAAAATAATATTAATAGCGTCGTTAATGACCATTTTTCCTGTAGTGCGAACCCCTCTCCTTTACCTTTTTTACCTAAATCTACCGGTCTGTCTATCTAATCCATACATACATGCACACATACGTACATATATATGTATGTACATGAATACACACATATACATACATACACACATACATACTACATGTATGTGTGTCTGTATGTGTGCTTTTTTTGTTAATTTATTTTCAGATATATAATAAATGAAAACTTTTGTAAACTGTAGTTTCTGAAAACATCTGCTAATGTGGCCATCCAAGGTGACAAAATTGTAGGAATAATAGGGCCAGGCCACTTGCAGCAGGTTTGAAGTGAAAAGTTGGTCAACGGTCACCAGGTTCTTCATGTGGTTCCAAAGAAGTCCAGGACGGTCTGCAATTTTTGGTACACGAATCAAAAGATAAAAAGTAAGACTAAAAAAAAAACTTAAAGATGGTGATAAGTAAATGTACTGATTTTTTAAAAACAACAACATTTTAGGTTTGAAAGGTCTGATGTAAGCCTTGCAAACCCAGGAAAGGGGTGGGCGCTCCGCCGACTACAACAAGGATCGGCTTTGTAGTTCAGGTCCTTCCACCCCATCAGCCTACATTAGTGGATCTATATCTTGAAGCGAGAAATTTTTTGTGTACATAGATGGTATAAAAAATCCGATGTAAAATGCATCATCTTATATGATTGGTTCATATAGTCATTACTTTCCAATACGTATTTAATACCTGCAGTTTTTTTTTTTCGTTTCATTTAAAAATTTTATATCACAAAAATATCCTTATCTTTTAAAAAAAATTATGACATCCTGTGGTATATTATGACTTCCTATACGCACGATATCATAATATAGCATAGAAAATTACGACATTATGTGCATATTATGACATCCTGCATCAAATTATGACTTCCTGCATGCAGGATGTCATAATATGTTTCAGGATGTCATAATATAGTTTAGGATATTATAATATGGAAGAGATATTTTTATCTAATCATTTTTCAATGCGTATTTAATATCTGTAGTTTTATTTTTTTTTCTTTAAAAATTTTGAATGGCGAAAATATCTTTGTTTTTTGAAAAATATTATGACATATCCTGTACATATTATGATATTCTGCGTTATATTATGACATCCTGTGGATAAAAATTATAACCTTCTGAATGCAGGATATCATAATATAAATATAAGATATCATAATTTTTTTAAAAATAGAAGCATTTTAGTCATTCAAAATTTTAAACAAAAAGTACAGTTATAGATATTAAATTGGAAAGTGGCGGCTACGTAGACCAATCGGATAAGATGATATGCTCCACATCGGATTTTCTATATCGCCGGTGGCGCATAGAGAATTTCCCATCTTAAAGCTCACCTCGGGCTACAAATGGTTACAGATCCTGATCTAAACCAATCATCACTTCATAGCTGTCGGTTGCATAGTATCTACTTTAAGTTCTCCTGAACATTTGAATAATCTATTGGCTCCATTCACGTTTGGTGGGGCATGGGTTCAGTTCCTTCTCTGAGATGCGTGATATAATGTTCGGAGCACTTCTTGGAGGATCTAACAAGGTTTCCCTATCAGGCATTATAACTTTGGAACGCGAAACTAGAAAGCATGAATCCAATTCCATCTACTGTAATCTTGTGATGATTTCATATGATCTGCTACAAAAACTTGCTGGAAGGAATTTTATGAAGCTATTCTACACGTTCACTCTTTCTGAACAGTGTTAGGGAACTCCCACCGTCATGCTTCTATCACCAAATAAGATTATATTCCTTGCAGCTTTAAGTTTTTTTTTTTTTTCACTGAAAAGGAAGCTGGTGACCACCGGCTGTGAATAGAAAGAAAAATGGCAGAGGTTGCATTAGGTTGGCATCAACAGAATGAACTCCCAGAGTTAGAGAGCAGGCAGAATGAACTCCCAGAGTTAGAGAGCAGATACAACAGTAAGTAGAGTAATAATAAGAAAACAACAAGAACAAATAGGAACGGCAAACAATCGGAGGGCGTGAAGCAGGGATCAAGTCTGCCAGAAAGCCAACGTTGTATGGCGGCTTTAAGTAACTCGACAAAAGCCGCGCGTATCCACCGATGTTGGCCGCGTTGCGTTGTTCTTCCACACCTTCAAATCTATAGTCATGATTATTAACCAATCATGCCCACCCAGTCATCATCAATCAGGTAGTTTCCTTTAAGCTTTATGAAGCAAATTGATTTGTCTTCAGCAAGGATGGTAAAACTTTTTTCAAGGGTCTATTTTTTCTAACCCCTTCCACAGCTCTTTCTTTGGAGCAAACCGAGGGAGTTACTTATGAGGATGAATTAATTGCCTTCTTTCCCTACCAATACGTTGGCTTCTAGCAACAGCCATCAACAAATTTTTTGGTAAAAAATTGTACCAGTTTAGAGGAAAATGAGAACCTTTTTACCACACCATTTCCTTCTAACGTCCTAGAAAGAATTTGGAAGCCTCCTCTCTTACCAAATCGAAATTCGGTGAAGTTTTTTTTGGTGGCATTCATTGGTCCTTGTTATTAGTTTTAGAGGAGATCCATTATTTAGAACGTTGGATGAGGTCCCTACTTTTATAACTTTTGCAGGCTTTTCCATAAAAATCTTAGTCTGTACTAGTAGCTTCTCTGGATTGCTCATGATCTGTATGATTCAAAACAATTTCCTGATTTAATTAACTAGGAAATGATCTTAAGTTGTTTTACATTTACCAAAACAGCTTGAAGAAGTTAATTAATGATAATTTATGTCACACGTTAGAAAAATTAATTCAACACAATTGAAACCTCGCTCCAAATTTAGGCAGAAGCCTAAGATTGTATAAGACAAACCCAGAAATTAATATGTAAGCAAAGATGCCGTTCCTTAACAAACCTACCCTTCTTCTTCTTCTTCTTTTATTTTATTTTATTTGTTTATTTATTTATTTATTGCCCTTTAGGAAGAGAAGACGAACCCATGGAATTTATTGAAGATGGAAAGAATTAAGATGTAATTGGAAAAAAAAGCCTAGGGGGTGCAAAAGAGCCAGTACTGATCAACAAAACAACAAGGAAATATTGTTCAACAGGGCTTGCTTGTCGTAATTGAAAAAAAAAAAAAAAAAAACATGTTTTTTCTTTTTTTGCTTGGAAACTGGACTCCATGTTACGAACCAGTCCTCAAGAGTTACCACGTAACTACTGCCAAGACTACCTTCCCGGCCCCGACCATGGATGGCTCATCACCAAACGTTGCATGACTCGCGTAGCCTCCTCCTCACGACCATCTTACTAAACCAAATTATCATACGTGGCAGCATGCTATTCGCCTCCTAAAAGACTCATGCAGTCCCTACTCCCTATTTTATTTTATGGTTCGTAAATCTCCTCCGGCAGGACGTGCGGAGAGGCCTACGTACTTGCATCTTCTGCCAGACAAGGTAGAAAAAAATCTCGCACTTCCGAGGTCTTCCCAAACAAGTTAAACCTAGCTACCATAAAAGATCATCGAAATCATGTGGAAGCCTCCTCGATCCAAGCAATAAAAGGCAAATACTATTATTTTAAGTCATAGGCTTTGCGTATTTAAGCCACATCCATTGCCTTCCCTCAATTCTCAAGCCATCGATTGAGAAAGCAAGAGAAGAGTTACCTCGCCTACCTTGTTACTTCTTGCCTCTTAAGCTTCTTGGCAATCCTGATGGACACCAAGAACTCGGCCCCCAAAAGAGGTGGGGTAATGAAGAGTATATTGAAGTGCCTCTGTTGTGGCGAATCGCCAACCAGCTGATTCTTTCTTACGGACCTCGAAGGCCTTCATGTGTTATGGTACTCACGGATATGGGGCAGCAAATAATATGGAGTGTTAATCTTTAATTGTTCATGTCCTTTTGTTTGCTTAGTGATTCATGTTTTCAATAACATAGGGAATATGGCCTCTCTCCTTGGAGGACCACATGCCTTGTATGTGTCGACTCTTGTTAGAGGGAGAGTGATGTGTGGAGTCAATAACATTGCGTATGCGTGACGTTGTTCATCCACATACCTGTATGTGCTGCCTCATGATCATTTGGAAGTGAAATTATTCCTTTTTTTTGTTATTTTTTAAAATTTTTTGCTGCATTTGATATATTTTTGCTTCAAGTGCCAGATGTGACTTCATTCGATAGGATACTCAGTGATATTTTTATAGTTAGAATTAGTTGTAAGGATGTATGGTTTTTTGTTTGTATTTGGCAATTTCTGCATACCTATCAGCCATGACCGCGGACATAAAGGTAATTTTACTAACTACTACGATTGGCTTTGTTGTCCTTTGGTGCAAGCATGTCTGAACCTTTCGTCTGCGATCCTGCAGATACAACCTTTTGTCTGAACTTGGAATGGCACAAGTTGATTCTTCAGCAAATTGTTGGGTTAAACCAATCAACCTTCAATTTTGATTATCATAACTTCGATTGTGCATCGATTGAATATGTGATTCCGACTCATCATCGACCGATTGAGTAAATCACATCGACTTATAATCGGCTAACCGACTAATGTTCGACTACTACCGATCAACAGTGGACGGCTTGAACTATCGGCATAATTAAACTACTAGCCGACAGTCGTTCATAAATTCTACCGACATATGATCGATTAATCTGCTCAACATACCATAATTATTGTGAACGGTTATTGACTACGTGTCACGGCTATTCAAAAAAATTAACGACCCACTAACTCCATATTTATGGCTCGATAATTCAATGTCATAAAAAGTGGGACTATGTGCTCGATGGTTATATCAGAATTATCTATAAAAATAAGAGATAAGTGAACAAGAGGGTAAGACATTTTTGAGCCAGAGCTCTGGTACTTTCGAGTTTCAAATCTACTGTTTACCAATTTTCTCTCTGACTTAAGCATCGGAGTGTTTCTGCCGAATACAACTCCGGTCTGTGAGGATGCTGTTTTTGCAGGTGCTCATCACTGGTGACAGGCGACAGAGAATTGGCCACAACAGATTGGCACGTCAGGAAGGAGGCAGATCACACTCGCCATGGTAAAAATCAGAGCCCAGCATTCAACTGCAACTGGATCGATGAGGTACTCTTTCCGTCGGGAAGAGGTTCCTCCCCCTCCTCCAGTAGCAGAGCCCAGTTTCTCACGTTCCGTAGTCACCACAGACATTCAAATCGCTGCACTTGTGCAGTAGATGAATATCTTGATGGAGGTAGTCAAAAGCCTCCAACAGCAGCAAACTCAGCATCAGCAGCCGTCGGCAGAGCAATCGGTGGCACAGTCGGTGCCGTCTAAGCACAGCCGCCATCATCTACGGTGATCACTTTCTCCTTCTCTGAAATGATTATCTCGACTTTCTCGTCGAGACGAACAACGACATTCTCGATACTCTTGTCGTGTCACCCATCGCTCACAGCGTTTCTCCTCTCCTTCCCATCTCAACAGCATTAAGAAGGAGAAACGACTGCGAACGCCTTCTGCTACTCCTTCAGGCTTGTCGGGAGGTTTCACCCCTGGAGTTTTCCAACAACGACGATTCGATGACTACGAACACAAGTTTTAAAAAATCAACCGTCGACTCGCTCAGCTCCAAGTGGAAGGTCGGAAGTCTTCCAATGACTACGACTTCCACATCGCCCAACCTCTTTCTCAGCACATCTTGGACGAGCCGATTCTATCTTAGTTTAAGATGCCACAAGTGGAGCCATACGACGGTTCCACAGATCCAATCGACCATCTTGAAAACTATAAGACTCTTATGATGATTCAAAGAGCAACCGATGCCCTCTTATGCATTGATTTTTCGACAATCCTTCAGAAAGCTGCTCGAGCCTGATACTCCGAGCTTCAGTCAGGAAGTATATATTCCTTCAGACAGCTCGAACACTCCTTTGTGGCTCACTTCAGCACTAGTCGAAGGCTGCCACGAACCTCTGACAGTCTCTTCTCGATTTAAGCAGGGAGAGACTGAAATATTAAGAGATTTTGTGGCTCATTTTAACGTGGCCACACTTGAGGTCAGGGACCTCAATGAAGATATGACTATATCGGCCATGAAAAGAGGTTTGAGGGGATCTTGATTCACATATTCTTTGGATAAAACTCTCTCTCAGATTTATGCTGAACTTCTGGAGCGTGCATACAAGTATATGTGCGCAGATGAAGAAACTTCTGACCGACGCCAGACAGAAGGTAAGGGTCAGAAGAAGAAGAAACAGAAGAAAGGAGGAGATCCAGCCGAATCAAGTCGGCCACCTTCCAATAAGTGAGCTTTGTCACAACGACGGAGTCCAAGGTTGAGTTACGATAGGTATGACTCCTATACTCTTCTTTCTGCTCCTCGTGTGCAGATCCTCATGGAGTTTGAAGGAGCAGAATATCTACGACACCCTCCATCGATGAAAGCACCATCGAGGAGCCACGATCGAAAGAAATACTGTCGGTTCCATCATGATCACGGTCATGATACCGAATAATGCATCCAACTTAGAGATGAGATAGAGGCCTTGATTCGATGAGACTACCTCGAAAAGTACTGGAGAGATCTGCCGACTCAACCTCCTACTGATCGACGACCTCAACCACAAATAGAGGAAGCTATAAATAATCAGCCGACTGTAAGGGTGATCAATATAATCTCCGAACGATCAAACTGGAGAATAACTTTCGAAGAAGAGTCAGCGAAAAGACGATGACTCAATAATGTAATAATTTTTTAAAAAAAAGATGTTTGGAAGTTTCAGACTCTCCATGATGAAGCTGTTATTGTTTCAATAATAATAGCTAATTATGATGTAAAAAGAATCGTTGTAGATAATGGAAGTTCGACTAATGTTCTCTTTTACTCGACTTTCTTTCGAATGCGACTACCGACTGATCGACTTAGAAGAGTCTCGACATCATTGGTTGGTTTCACAGGAGATACTGTCATAATGGAAGAAAAAATCTCTCTCCTTAACCGTTGGAATTGAACCACAACAGAGTACTGTCTTCATAACATTCATGGTAGTTCGAGTTTTTTTGACTTATAATGCCATACTCAGATTATCTAGACATAATGCTCTAAAAGTAGTGGTTTCGACATACCATCTACTAGTCTGATTCTCGATGAGAAATGAAATCGAAAAGATGCGTGAAGATCAACAGCTTGCCTGACGTTGCTTCTTTGTCTCCACCCAAAATAATAAACCTGAAGACTCTCTACCTGTCGACAAATTGGATCAAAGAGAGAATCAGGAGAGGGGTGAACCAGCTGAACAACTGGTCTCTATCCCGTTAAAAGAAGAAGATCTTGAGAAAATGATCCAAATTGAATCGCAACTGTCCGATCCAGAGCGACAACAGTTAGTAAATTTACTCAAAGCAAATATCGATATTTTTGTTTGATCAGCCACCGATATGCTTGAGATTCTTTCAAAAGTAATAACTCATCGACTTAACATCAACTTGAACGTTAAGCCGGTGAGACAGAAGAAACGATCTTTTGTCCCTAAAAGATAGAAGATCATTGATGAAGAAGTCAACAAGCTCCTCATGGTGGGTTTCATCCGAGAAGCCACATACCCCGATTGGCTTGTCAATGTAGTGATAGTGAGAAAGGCCAATGAAAAGTGAAGAATCTGCATCGGCTACATAAATTTGAACGAGGCTTGTCTGAAGGATAATTTGTCATTGTCGAAGATTGATCAACTGGTTGATGTGACTTCAGACCATCGACTTCTGAGTTTCATGGATGCTTTTGCTAGGTATAATCAAATCCGGATGGCACTAGAAGATGAGGAACACACAGCCTTCGTAACTGGTAAAGGCATATATTGCTACAAAGTAATACCTTTTGGTTTGAAAAGTATCGGAGGCCTACCAATGGCTCGTCAATAAAATCTTCAAGATGCGGATCGGATGAAATGTGAAAGTATATGTGGATGACATGCTGGTTAAGAATCTCCAAACTACAGACCATGTTCGAGACCTGGAGGAAGCCTTTGCCACACTTCAACAACATCAGATGAAGTTGAACCTGACTAAGTGTGCGTTTGGGGTAACCTTCGAAAATTTTTTGGATTTCTTATCTCACAACGAGGAATAGAAGCTAATCTCGAAAAGATAAAGACCATCATCGACATGAAGCATCCAAACTTAAAGAAAGAGATATAGCAACTCAACGAAAAGATCACCGCACTCAATCGATTCATTTCTAGGTCGGCTGAGAGATATTTGCCATTCTTCAAAACCTTATGGTAGACAAAAGATTTCTCATGGTCGGATGAATATTGATAGTCTTTTGAAGAGTTAAAAAAATACCTTGCTTCTCCATCTTTGCTTACAAAATCGAAGGTCGGAGAGATGCTGTATCTCTATTTGGCGACTTCCACAGAAGCAGTTAGTTCGGTACTTGTCCAGAAAGATGAAAATTGAATCTATCGATTAATCTACTACATCAGTAAAGTACTTCACAATGTCGAAGTACAATACTCAAGAGTGAAAAAAATGATCTACGCTCTAATCATATAAGCACAATGACTTCATCCATACTTTCAAGCACATCCGATTGTAATCTTGACAGATCAACCGTTGAAGATGATCTTACATCGATCTGATATGTCAGGTCGGATGGTGAAGTGGACAGTAAAGCTTGGCGAATTCGACATACAATATCGTCCACGATCATCCATGAAAGCACAAGTTTTAGCTGATTTTATCGTCGAATGTATAATACCCGATAATAAATCAGTGGATATAGATAACAGCATAATAAGGCAGGCTACGACTCCCGAGCCCAACCAAAGGTCGGCATGGGTGCTGCACATTGACAAAGCATCTAATACGCAAGGTAGTGAAGCTGACCTCATCCTCACAAATTTTGAGGGGGTAGTTACTGAATACGTCCTTCGATTCAACTTCAAAGCCTCAAATAATCAAGCTGAATATGAAGCACTCCTAGCTAGTTTGAAGATAGCCAAAGAATTTGAGATCGATAATCTGAAAGTCTTTACTGACTCACAATTGATCGCTGGACAGATCAAGAGTAAATTTGAGGCCCGAGACCCCATTATGATGAAGTACTTTCAGAAGGTGAAAGATTTTATATCAATCCTGAAATATTTCGAGATCTTTCATATTTCGAGAATCGAAAATGCTCAGACTGACATACTCTCCCGACTGGCTACTATTACTTTCAACTCACTAGGTCAGATATTCGTTGAATATCTTGAACCGCTGAGTATCAACAAAGTTGAGGAGGTGTTATAGCTCACTATTGAACCAAGCTGGATGGATCCGATCATCCAGTACTTGACTGATGGGATTCTCCTTAAAAATCTCTCAAAAGTCAAACGACTCCGATGGACGGCCCGTCAATATGTAATAATGAATGGTCATCTCTACAAAAGATCTTTCTCTCTTTCCTTACTAAAATACTTGGGACCAACAGATACTGACTATGCACTTAAAGAAGTATATGAAGGAATTTATAAAAATCACTTGAGGGACAAGTCTTTAGCTTATAAAGTCCTGCGACAAAGATATTATTGGCCTACCATGAAGAAAGATGCGGCTGAACTTATCCGAATGTGTGAATCATATCAGAAATATGCAAATATACAGCATCAACCGACTAGTCAGCTGACATCGATTATGGCACCATGGCCTTTTGCATAATGGAGAATTGACATACTTGGTCCTTTTCCCCCGACATCTGATCAGAGAAAGATTATAGTGATCGCTATCGACTATTTTACTAAATGAGTAGAAGCTGAACCTCTGGCATAAATCACTGAAAGTAAGATAGAAGACTTCATTCAGAAATCTATCATCTACAGATTCAATTTATCGCACACCATTATCACTAACAATGGTCGATAATTCGACAATCATTATTTCAGAGAGTTTCGTACTAAATTTTATATTACGCATAAACTCATATCAGTCAACCATCCACAATCAAATGGAGAGGTAGAGGTAACCAACCGAACAATCCTACACGGGCTCAAAATTCTACTGAATGAAGTCGAAGACCTCTGGGTGGAAGAGCTATATTCGATCTTATAGGCATATCAAACAACTCCTCACATACCGACTGGAGAATCTCCCTTTAATTTAGCTTATGAAACAGAAGCAATAATCTCACTTGAAATCGGACTGCCATCAACAAGGGTGGAACAATACAGTGAGCTGAGCAATTTCGAATGTCGGAGAGCCGATTTAGATCTCCTTCCAGAACTCCGACAATAAGCTCAAATTCGGATAGCTGCATATCGACAAAGGATAGCCCGGTATTATAATACAAGAGTCAAGTCGAAGATCTTTCGATCAGGAGATTTGATCCTAAGAAAAGCAAAAATTTCAAAATCTTTGGATCAAGAAAAACTATCTTCAAATTGGGAAGGACCTTATAGAATATCTAAAATATTTAGACCGCACGCATATCGACTGAAAACTCTTGAAGGGTCGGCAATTCTTCGAACATGGAATGTCGACAATCTAAAGGTATATGACCAATGAAGTTGCTCATGTATACATTATTTAGAATACAATACAAAATTTCAAGATCACAAGCCTTGATCAATTTTCTATCAACTATCGACTATATGTCGGCTTTCACTGTAAAAGCCAAAGAATTAACTGTCTCAATGTCGACTATATTATATCGACTGTGATTTTTCACTATAAAAACTGACATCAGGTATACAGGCTTTCACTGCAAAAGTTATAGTACTGACGATATCTCGATATTCAATGTCGGCTTTTCACTGTAAAAATTGATCATAGTTGAAAGACTAATATACCAACTTAGTCCTAACTAAGTGAAAATGCCAATACAATTAAGATTAGATTGGAAATATATCGACTTGGCTACAGTCAGTTGAAGGATATTTGACTTGCCACCGATTATCAGATAATTTGACGTATAAATCTGACCTAGAGTCGGGTATAGGATATTCGACTTACCATTAATTACGTCAAAAAGACTATGCGACTAACGGATGATTCTACAAGTCCTACCGAACGTTTGGATAACCAATCAATATTCGGTGGTTGTTTTACATTACAGACATTGCAGACTTAACATTACAAATGAGCGAAACAAAAAATTTGGACTTAGAAGAAAAATTCTTTTCATTCATTCTCAAAAAGAGATTACAAAATTGGATTGAAGTCCGATTACAGATATTTGATTACAAAAAGAAAAAGCAAAATACATCGATCAAGACTCATCATCGTCTCTATTCCTTTGCTCTGGTGTAGAGTCAGCGACTTGAACAACTTCAAGCACGGTCGGTGTTCCATCTTCAGTCGGCACTGCTTCATCTTCAGCAATCTCGTCTTCCAACCTTGGAGGGACGATATTACTCAAGTCAAGATTCGGATATAATTTTCTGACCGCATCCCGACAGTCTTCGTACTCAATGCAGTATGAAGCGAAGCCGCCTTCGAGGATCTCCTTCTTGAATTCTTTCGAACCTCTGAAGTCCTCGATGCCCGACTCAATGCCTCCCTTGCCGACTTCGCTTTCGCCTTCGCCAGGTTAGCATCGGCTCATGCGAAAGATGACTCCTCTTCGGTCAATCCCAATCTTTCCAGGCTGGCCCGATGTCGTTCACGTTCAGCTTCAAGTTCTATAATGCATCCATCTCGCTCCCGTCGAAGCCGGTGGATCGAGTGTTTCTTACTCTTGACCCGCAACTCAAGAGCCAAAATATTCTTACAAGCCAACTCAAGTTCGGCTCCAGAAGATGCTAGATCGTCAATTAATCGGGAAATCTCCTCCTAAAACTTGGCTTCCCGCTTAGCTGCCAACCTAAGTTATTCGAGAGCAACTGCCTTCTCAGCATTAGTGGCTGCCACCTTATTCATCCACGATCGATGAAAGTAGCCAAACTTCATATAGCCGGCTTCCAAATCGAACATGTCGTGGATCAACTGCAGACAGAAAATAAGTTGGTTAAAAAATAAAAGAAAAAAAACTTACCCCGAGTATCGTCAGGTAAAAGGATGAGAACATCTCGACCATCGTTCGGTTCCTTCGATTCTTCCAATCAACCGAAAGAAGGGCGGCTTGGAATAATCGCTTGGCCAATATCGGATTGGCCAGGGCTGACTCATCTCCAGGTACTTGAATGTCGATGTGAACTGTGTGGCCCTCCGATGCTACATCTTCTGCTAAAGTCACCGAAACTTTCCCTCGATCCCTTGTCGGCAACCCCACATTCGAAAGTGAGGGGAAGCTTAAACTCAACTACGCCAAAGAAGCCCCAGTTGAAGGAGCAACTGGCGCGCTGCAGATTGTTTGAGTCCTCCTGCCTCGATTCGAACCTCCTCAGTTGGTGGAACTACCGATGTTGCCTTGGTAGTTCTCCTCACCGTCTTTTCTTCAGACGGCACGGCAGGAAGCATTGTCGGGGCCGACAGTGCCAGAACCGGCTCAGAAACTGACACAGATGGTGCATCGGGTTCCCTAGTCGGTGTTGAAGCAATGGCTGGAGCTGGCGTTGAAGTAGCTTGAGTCTGCATCGAAGCAGTAGCTTGATTCCTCTTCGATGGCCGGGAAGGCCCAGCCTCGGATGCTGCCCTCTTCCTGGCAGCATGTTGATGAATGTTGACACTCGACACTCACACCCTCGACTGCATGGCTGCAATTTACAACAAAAGTCAGCACGACTTAACAAGCAAAAGAAGAATAAAGTAAGAAATGACCGACTTCACTATACCTAGATGGGTGATCGAACTATGACCGACGTCGTAATGGGCCTGTTCGGTCACAAGCTCTTTCTGTGGTGGGACCGTCATATCCTTCAACCGATGGAAGTCCTCCTGATCGTCGATCTCTACTTGGCTGTTGTCATTGAGACCGATTTGTGGATCACCCCAACAGGAAGGAAAACCCCAAGGAAGAGAGGAATAAGCAAAAAAAAATTGGTTTTTCCATCCATGAATGGATAATGGAAGATCGATAATAAAAGAAAGACCTTTTCAATGGTTAAAGAACCACCATCCTTTGGCCTTTGGATGAGGTCGGAGGACAAAGAAAGCACGAAAAAGAAAATGACGAGGTTCAGTCGGCAACAACCGACACAACAAGACAAAACTGATTATCAGTCAGATTGAGTTCGGTGCTAGTTGAGCAGGACAAAGACCATAATAATCTAAAATATTTCGGACAAACTTCGGAATCGAAAATCTAAGATCCGTCCGAAGATCTTCAACATAAAAAGCCACCTGGCCCGAAGAAGGGGTATTCACCCGACTGTCGACTCCAGAGACGAAAAGCTGATATTGCTTCGGAATACAATACTGCTCCTGGAGCCGCTCGACATTTGACTCCGAAAGTGAAGAAGCCTCCACCTCTAGACCCGACTGAAACTCGTCCATCGGATTCTCTGACCGACCATCCCAAGAAGGAGAGGTTCTAGCCATAAGAAACGAAGACTAGAGAAGAAAGAACTCAAAAAAAAGACAAACTTGACCTGAAAATTGTGGGAATAACAAAGTCCTCAGATGCTGGGGCAATCTTCCGACAGAGTCTCAACACCAAAAACGATAAAATAAAAAGTAAAAGTTTGGTTGGGAGCGACCCTATATATAGAGGATCCTCCAACGACTGAGATGAAGGCGATTGAATCGAAGACTTACCAAATGACGACACGTGGCAACATCTGGACCGACCTTGATCAAACGATTCGACTACTTGCTCCAGATTGAGCCACATCATCCTTATCCGCGTGAACAGCTCTGACCCAATAACATTTGGACACGTGGCAAAAATCTGCTTGTCAAAATTATATCATCCGACGTCAAATCGCTTTCCTGAAATGACGTCTGATACTGATATCTGATACTGAATCATCTTGTCAATATGGTAATTTAAAGACGACTCTATACCCGCCAAAATGACAAAGCGACCAATCGCCCATACCCCGAAAAAAGTGGCTGCAAAATTGGGGTTCGATATGACAAGAAATAACTCCCTTCGTCCAACGTGACAAACCACGGGACAATATACACGTTAGTTCACCTTGGACTTGGGAGTAGGGGGTAACTGTTGGGGTAAACTAATTAACCCCCGACTTTGGTGACCACAACTCCGACTGTGCATCGGCTGAATATGCGGTTCCGACTCATCATCGACTGATTGAGCAAATCACACCGACTTATGGTCGGCTGACCAACTAATGTTCGACTACTACCGATCAACAGCGGACGACTTGAATCGTCGGTATAACTGAACTACTAGCCGACGGTCGCTCATAGATTCTACCGACATATGGTCGGTTAATCTGTTCAACATACCATAACCATTGTGAACGGTTATTGACTACGTGTCACGGCTATTCAGGAGAATTAATGACCCACTAACTCCACATTTATGGCTCGATAATTCAGTTCCATAAAAAGCGAGGCCACGTACTCGACAGTTACATCAGAATTATATATAAAAAAAGAGATAAGTGAATAAGAGGATAAGACACTTTTGAGCTGGAGCTCTGCTACTTTCGACTTTCAAATCTACTGTTTATCAATTCTCTCTCTGACTTAAGCATCAGAGAATCTTTACCGGATACAATTCCGATACGTGAGGATGCTATTTTTGCAGATGGTCATCACCGACGACAAGCGATAGGAAGTTGGCCGCAATACAAACGAAGCTCTATGATTTTTTTTTTTTTTTAGTTTTTTCATATGACTTTTTATAAATTTATTTTTTGAAATTTTAATTTTATATATATATATATATATATATATATATATATATATATATATATATATATATATATATTGAAAGTAAACAAGGAGGGAGTGAGTAAGTTTCCTCCTGCAATTAGTATTATAAGTTAATAGTTGCTGCAAAACAGAAGGGGTGTGTGAGTTTGTACAGGGTTTCTATATTGAACCATTGAGGTGGGAGGAGGAAGAGAACATCGTACATGTGTGTGTCCCATCAAGGGGATGATTCCCCTCCTTTTGTCCCATCAAACGGAATGATTTCCCCACATTGGCATCTCAGAAAGTAGAGAAAAAATAACTCAAAAGTCTGTTAGGTTTCGTTGTCCCCAAAGTGTCGATCAACCGACGAAGAAAAGAACTTTCTTCGGTCCAGGTAACTTCAGCTTGGAATTCGATACCGAGCCTGAGAGAGTCTCGGTAGACACGGAGATAACGACTGAAGCCAAAAACCTATTTCCCTTTTTGCTTTTGGGTAAAGATCCATTGATTTCTCTGCTGACAGGTAATTAAGAAATTATTTGATATTTTACTTTTCTAAAAACCTTTTTAGTACACGTGCCCAGTAGATTGTATAATGCTTATCGCATACATTCATATGTAACCATCCATATCCTCTCCCAAAGATTGATGGCTGCATTGGGACCAATGATATAATTATTTAAGTGGACAGTTACCATCGAGAAAATCCGGGATACATTCCTGTGGTCTAATATAGAAAATTAATTGCCTTTGAAGTCCAAATCCTTTTTCTACCAAACAAAAAAAAAAAAAAATCCAAATCCTTTTGCTCCGTTGGGCCCCAGCGTCTGGGAAATGAAGCATGATGGCTTACGAAGCTTTTTGATAATAGAAAAAAAAAAAAAAAAAAAGGAAGAAGAAGATAGTTAAGGGAAGAAAATTACTACTAATCACCGTTCAATCCGTCATTAACTCAATATAACAAAAAAAAAAAAATGATATTGCCAAATATTTTCCCAACCTCTGTGAACCTAACCGTTGTGGCCTGTACCTAACTCCTCTTGCCAACGGATGGCGAACAGAGTGGTGCGTGGTGCTACATCTCATTATTTAGAGGTTGGCTCCCTCGAGTTCCCTCAAATATAGAATTTTAATTTTAAAATGTTGAGGATCTCCTATGTTGTTTTGTGATAGCATAACATTATGATCAAGATACAATCATTCGTTGATTAAAATTTCTGACTTCCTTGGCTCTTCTTAGCCTAAAAGCTCTTGGTTACGTGCACAACGAACCGTGCAAACTGCAACAGCTAAGAAAATATGAGCCATGCTAATTAGATTCACATAATTTTGTGATAGCTGTATCTTGTAGTTGGTTTCAAGTCATGTTAAAATTTCTAGTCTCGTCTAGGATCCGGTAACGGTGATCAATTATCCCAGAATATAATGAGGTGTAAAAATCTCCCTGCTACACACTCAAAATCATGAGTATATAGCTACATGGAGACCGAATTGGTTAGTGTAGGATGTTGTATATTTTTGATATCTTGGGATCAATTTAGTAAAATCAATAGATTTTGTATATCATTTTTTTTTTTTTTATGGTAAAAGATGGCCCACAGGCACCTTGGCTTACAAAAAGAAAAATGAAACCTACGGGCTTCCTTCCCAAAAAAAAGGGACAAATACCAAAAATACTTACAGACTTTCTATCCACAAGAAAGAGATAAACAACAAAGTAGTACATGAAGCAGTACCTCATAGATTTTGTATATCGTTGATGAAACATCAGTACACTGGTTCCTTTTCAAATCAAGTTTCACATATGACAAGAACAAACATAGTACAGTACATATCCAAGATGAGACTGTATACATGTGAAACAGATGTAACAAGCGCTGAATTTAGTAACAATTGTCATGCAGCAAGGTTGCAGGTATTTCCTATGCTTTTTGTTGTCCCTCGTCCCCTCCTGGAGGAGATTTTGGGTCCGAATCTTCATTGTTGTTCTTTTTCAATTATTTGACCTAATTAAATAGTTCAAACGAGTTGTTCTCTCGCTGTTATTCTGAAACAGTAGTAGGAGTACTGGTCCTAATAGCAGCAACCACCATGGTGTCGAGATTTAACAATATAGCCTCGTGGTCGTTGCCTGAACTGCAGTAGCAACTATCCTCATACAACTAAATTATTTTCATGCTTGATTTCAGAGATGCAGAACAGGGACAAATCACCTATCCCCTTGTGATTTCTAGCAAAAGATAAGAGAAAAGAAAGAGAAAAACCCTGTGCATGGCTGCTGCCAATAGAGCTTTCATTATTCAAGTCAAAAAACGTATCATCCCTGGATCAAGGTAGCAACACTCTTTTAAGAGAAGTTGGGTTTCATACCTAGTTTTGCAGCGACTGATCGAAACAGGGCAGGTGCGTTACATAGATGGACTGCACGGTTCAATCACCCATTGCTTGTGACCAATTCAATTACATATTGGTGATTGATGCACGAAACAATGTGTAATTGGATCATACTTGTTGCTCCCACCTAGAACAATTATCCAATTTAATTACCACCCGACCACTCCACATCCAATCTAGATCATGCACATGAGAACTGAAATGAGAGATGCTAAATAATCATTAGCAACCAAAACTTTTAAGCCTTGTTGTTGCTAAATTGGAAGAGTAAAGTTCAGCCATGTCATGCGGTTTAATGATGCATTCATGAACCAGGCAGTAATGTTTCTTGCATATAAAATTGGAAGGGTAACATAATATGACATTTTGATCAAACTGAGAAGGGAGCTCATTAGACCTAAGGGGGCAATTGAGTAGAGTTGCTTGCGAGCTATTCGGACTCAATTCGAATTCAAGCTCGGCTCAACTCAGTTATTATTGAGCTCGAGTGAAGCTCAAATAATTTTTTGAGTCGAACTCGAATAACAAAATACTTGGTTTGAAAGCTTGCGAGCCTACTTGAATTATATATATATTTGGTAACAATATTTTTATTTATAATATATATATATATATTATTATATATATTATTAGTAAGTTTAAGGCTCGATTTCGAATCCGAGTATGGCTTAGTTAATATTCGAGTCGATCTCGAACTTCATTTATTTGTCATTGAGCCAAACTCGAACTTGAGATATTGAGGCCCGGTCAAGTTCGGACTGAATTTCGAGCCCAAGTATTTTGAGTCGAGTCAAACTTGAGCTTGCAGCTACTCGATTCGGTCCGACTCAATTGCATCCCTAGATTCAAACCTAATTTTGGAATATCATGATGTAGTGATTGCATAATTATTGCACTCTGATGACAATCCGATGGCCCAAGAAATTGGCCTCTGGGAACCATGTATGATGTGGTGTCTGAACAAGCTAGAGTGAAATGGACGTCTTCTGTGCCAAAGTTCAATTGACTTGGTGACCTTGAATGGCACCATAGTGAAACAAGAAGAGAAGCTGCGTGGAAGAATTAGATGGCAATCGGAGTGAGCACGAAAGCTGGTGCGCTTTGTTGAGTTTGAAGCACGATGGATTGTCGTCATGATGCGCCCTTTACTGTTCTAGTCATGCCAAATTAATAGTTTTTTTTTTTTTTTGTCATAAAGAATCCATGAAGTCAGGTCCATTTCAAATCCATAAACACTAACCAGCTTACGCTGGACATGAAGAAATTTTGATAAGGTCATGGAATCCAGTTAAAGTCCTAGTCAAATAAATCAGCAACATCAGGCTTTAATTGGAACTAAAAGGTGCCATATCATTATCATAGTGAGTTTGGCTTATAAAAAATGGTGGGATTGTCTAACTATGTTCCCAATTGGGAGACAATTGTACGTACCTTTGAACTGGCTAAATAATGGGTCTTGAGGATCACATCATGTTTCTTTTTCATCTTAGATGTGATTATATACCAAGTAAGAACAAAAGATTGCATGCCGGCAGTTGAAATTCATTGCGTGTCAGAATCCATCATCTGTCCAAGTCTAAGCTTGCAACTCCAAGATTAAAAGTCCGATTATTAATTTCCTTTTTTTTTTTTTCCCTTTCAAATGTTCATATGAGGACCTATTTTTTTAGTCTTTCTCTTTCCAACACTGCATCATGTTATCATGTTATTTTGCTTCTAATTTGCAAGTAAAATCTACTGGTAATTGGTCGTGAAGATTTTTTTTAATTACTTTTTAAGAGAAAGTGAGGGCGACCACCATCATATTATAATTACCTAGATTTGATGCCGTAGGTCCAGGGATATGGCAAGCCAAAAGTATAATATTTATCTTCACTAGCATCACCTATGACATATTTGTAATATAGTAACAAGATAAGGCTTCATCATGGTGTCTAAATTCTAAACTTCATACAGAGATAACATGATCAAGATTGAAACATTCCATCTCTCCTTGAGGTGGAGACCCATCAACCGAGCAGGTTTGACCAACATGTATAGAAAAAAGAGAAGGACCAAATCTTGCCATCTATTCAATCATGGATTTACATGCATGAATGGATGGTGAGTGATTTCACTAAGATGTAATCAGAAAAGTTTAAACCCTAAATTGGCTACTTCATCTAAATCATAGGCATGAAGCTAATTCAATTGGTTTAAAGACAACATTGTACATTTTTTGTTCTCTTCTCCTCCTTATGGAGGAGAGCTTGGATCTAAATATTCACCATTATTATTTTTTAATTATTTGATCTGAATAATTAAAATAAGCCGTTCTCCCATCCTATTCTGCACTAATAATAGTAGTAGAAGTACTAAAGCACATAAACAATTTATTATTAAACTTTACTTTTTAAATTACAATAGCAACTATTTAACCATATATAATTAAATTATTTTTTTTATTTGATTTCAAGAACACAAAAGAGAGAGAAATATATCGCCAATCCAATGTGATTTTCTATTAGAAGAGGAGAAAAAAGAAAAACCTTATATATAATTTGTTGCAATAGAGATTTTATTATTTAAGTAAAAAAATAGGATCCTGACGACAACTACTAATATTAATATTATAATTATGGGGTAGAGCTATAAGGGTGGAGAATCTTTCCATCTCTCTTCCTCTCCTAATGACAAAAAAAAAAAGAAAAGAAAAAGAGAGAAAAAAATTTGGACTCTACGATGATACCCCCATCCCCTTCGGACAAAATCTAGATTTGTCTGTATGCCCTCTTTCTTCATCCCTCTGTTTCTTCGAATTTTAGATGAAGCTTCACTCTCTCCTCTATCCCTTAGGTGGGCAAAAGGATGGTGATTTGATTTTGATCCGAGTCAACCCTTGAGGGACACTTGGAGGGAATCTATCCACCAATGTCTTAAAAAGAGTAGAAAAAAAAGCTTATAGGCTACTATCACATTTGCATGGAACAAGTGGTCTGAGGCCGACAGTACACCTAACAAAATCATGATTTTGACATTGTCTACATCAAACTTGCAATGCCATATCCAATACGGCTTTTGTGGAAATTGTTGATGGTCTTGTGTCATTAGGGAAGCTACTGTTTATATTTTTTAAAATCCTTGACTGGTTGTTAGAATTCTCATGTTATTCTATTCAGATCCTGAACTTATTAATTTTGTCTAAAGAAGAAAGAGACCCATGATTGGTTGCATTGATGTGAACCCAACCAAATATGACAACATTGTTGCCGTGGCCAGAGTCTAGCACCGGCATGCTTCAACCTTGTTGGTATAGGCTTATATTCTTCAAGATTGAACTTGGACTAGACTTGCCATCATGTACGTGGGGCTCGGGCAAGTCGACCATCCCAAAAGAGATAAATTTTTACAATAAGCTAGATAAAACATATGTTGTGATAATGATAAATCTAAAATTAAAAAATGAATAAAAAAATAAAATGAATTTTTCTTCATTTCTTTTTAAAGGAACACTTGGGCCATAGCTCATGTAAGTCTCTTTGGTCTAATAAGGTAACAATAGAGAAAGTGGATTCAATAAATTACCAGAAGGCCCAAGTGGATTCAATAACTAACATTAAAATCTCTTCTTGGCAACCATGTCTATTCTTGAATCCGAACATAAAGAAGGTGAAAACGAAACTTTTGCCATAAAAGATTTAGTTGCAGCTATGGAGCCACACTATTGCGACCCTTTGTCATGTGGTGGGGAGGGCAATGACAAGCAACGTCATTAAAGATCCTAAAGTCTGTAAGGACTGAAAGGATGAAGAGCGAGATGTGGGGTAGAAGACATTATGTTCTTTCTCTATCGCCTTCATAGTTTAATTTGTGATAGAGGACGAGGCCATGGAAGTACATCTAACCAAAAGGATACCTGCATTATTTATTTATTCGCATTAATAGAACTAGTATAATTGAATCTTCTGCTCGATGCTTATATCAAGTACTAGTGGTCACTTCACTCAAGCTCGTATTATATGTTTGTGGCTCAGCGAACCAGTTTTCAAGAGGTTAATTTGGTAGCGTACCAAACTTGGCTCCTTTGTTTTGTCCTTGGATTTTATCCAACGAACTGCTTCCAGAACCGAGCCAGTTCTTCCACGGTGGACAGCACAAAATCTTAAATCAGATCATCTCATGGGGTCTTGGTGTTTTCTTGGAACTTGTCCAAATTTGGAGCCCCGTATAGAATGCTAGGCTCAGATTGGTGGACTAAATCTTTCTTTCGGCAGCTATACGAATGAATGGTGCACTTCAGCTTCACACCACACTTACCTTGAAAGTTCGAGTCAATCTTTGTAGCATACACTCAACCAACGCTTCATAATTAAATTTAAATGTTGCAACACAACCCATAACTAAAGTTTAACAACAAAAATACATTGCAATCTCAAGACATAAACTCTACTTTGTGTGGTGTCCTGTTTTATATTCCTCAGATTAGATGAAATCCTTACCGTCAAATGGTGAATTTTAAATTAGTTCTACCAAGCGCTCCGTTTTCCCTCTCTCTCCCTCTCTGGAACCCAGGCGACGCATATAACTCCCCTCCCCTCCCCTCCTAAGCGCGTAGAAATCACGCGTCGGTCGGCTCGTCCGTTCTCATTTCGTCGAAGTTTGGAAGAAACCTCCTCTCTCTCTCTCCTGCGTTCCCGCTCGCGCGAGCGGTGACGCAACCGACTCAGTCCCGGCTCCCGCCATCCCCAAAGATCTCTCCGCGAAGGAGCCGGAGACAAGACTTCGATTATTCTTTATATATATAGGCAAGTGGAGCAGAACCAGGAGCTTCCATACCTTCCTCTTTTGTTTCTAGCGCTTTGGAGTCTGGTCCTCCGCCGCCGCCGCCGCCGCCGACAATTCCTCCGCTGCCTTCGAGCTCCCTAACGATCTCTCCATGGCGTCAAGTGGAGCTAGAGCGGGTAAGGCGACCTCACCGGGAACTCACCCGCGCTACATCCCCAAACGAGGTGAAGTCCTGAAGCGAATTCTGAGAGCCCTATTCGGACTCGCGCCGCCCGGCCGCGCGGCCGCCGCAGCCGGGAAGGTCCGCCCTTTTCCGGCGAAGGGAATAAAGAAGGGTCGCTGAGTCCCCAGCCATCTCTGCCGTCCGCGATGGCTTCGAGGAAGATATTTATGTATAATTCTCGTTTTAGATTAGATTCTCTTCCGTGGTGCAATGTACACACTGCACAGAGAGATGGGGATGTGTGTGTGAGTGCCATAATCTCCAGTTAGCTTACCCCCTCCATCCCTTATATTTTCCCTTCGTGTACTCCCATGTGGTTTATGCAGGCTTAGGATTGCTCGAGAGGAAGAAAAGTTGGAATTTTTAGTCGCAAATTGGTTAGTACCTTCATGAATCTTCAGGAATTTGGATTCGCATGGGCAGATGTAGGGTATATAAAACGGGAAAAGACAAAAAAAAAAAAAAAAAAAAAAGAAATCTCATTTTTTACAAAAGATCCAATCATAGAAAAGTTCTGCCTTTTCTTTCTTAGTCTTTGCATCTTATAGTTATAATTGTTTGGTATGATATGGTGGACTTCATTTATTATCATAATTAATGGGGTTGGATGCATTATTGTTTGATTGATTTACTTTGTATACTTGTATGAAGATTGTTAGGTTGAATTTATCTAATAATTTAAGTGTTGATATGGTGAGAATAGGGTTTTAAGGAGATCTCAGCAGTTGGATCTGCTCTTCGTATATTTTCTTATCATAGAAAATGCATTAATTTATTTTTAGCATCCTGTGAGTGGGTGTTATGAGAGCATGGCCTTCATGATTATTTATTTTTTATCTTCTTACCTTTAATATTTACATGTAGATTGACAGGTTTCTCTGAGTTGGCCAAAGTAGAAGTGCGTATTATGAGAATAGGTCATGATCCAGTCCCTCAGCTATGTAATTCCTTAATTGGCCACAAATTTTGATATCTCATGATTTTACATGTTCAAAAGAGAGCCCTTGGTTGCACATCCAAATATGTAAATTCATGAGATATAACTGAATTTCTATTTGTTGTGGTTGCTCTTCCCACCATTGCACTCAAAAGAAAGAAAAAAAATGAAGGGCCCATTTGGTGTTGCTTTTTTCCCCTGTTTTTGTTTTCAAAAATTGAAGAAATTTGAAGTAGACTGAACAGACATGTACGTAAAACACATGTTTTTCAAATTGTTTTTAAAACCTTTGGAACTTTTGGCAGCGAAGATATACCATTTTCAAGGAATTTGCAAATAAAAGAAAGGAATAACACGAGTTCTATGCAAATGCTGTCTCCAACATTAATCTCCATGCTGTTTTTCACCAGGGAAATGAAAATACAAAAACAACAACAATGCCAAATAGGCCCTCAGGTTCTTTTTACACCTGATTGTGATATTTTCATGATTCCACATGTTTGTTGAGTCATGAATTATTATGCCAGGTGTTCCATTGTGCAATAAAATGTCATATAAGGAATAGGATCATGAAATTGAGAATCCCTATGTTATGTCGAATTTTTCAAATTAACATTTTCTCTCTTTGCCATCTTACATTTTGTCCCTTTTGAACATTCTCTTTTAACACTCAAGCCAAGGTTTCAAGTCTTAATCAGTATCAGGATCAGTATGATACGGTATGGCACCATAAGCCCTTGTACCAACACAAGGTGCATTGCTGGAGTTGGCACAACACCGATACCATCTATCTGTATAGGGGTGTACCAAGCCCCAATGGTACAGTGTTGGGTCACCTGCTCCTGTTTGGTACTTAAAACTTGATTCAAACACTTTCTGAAAAATCTCAATTTTTTTGAGTAAAAAAAACAACTCTTAAAATTGAAAAAAAAAATCTAAATTTTAAAAAATAATATCATATTTTGATATTTGAAAAATCTAAATGCAGTCTGGATATGATTCTAATATTCTTCTCTTCATCTTTTGTTGCTCTAGTTTGATTGTTTTAGGTCTGATAATAGAGTAGTGCTTTCTAGCATTTCTTTCAGCTATCAGAATTCTGTGTTGGTACATATATCTTGACACTGACCTCCTTCCGTTTTAGGCCTGCATGGATATTCTGATATGGTTAAAAATGGCTATTATGAGAGCAGATGGTGAACTCGTAGTAATGTGATTAATGAGTTGGTTGCAAATTATGTTTCTGGTTTAATTCCAGATTGGTTCCATCAATAAAATTTAGAGAGGAGGCTAAACTCTTTGGTAGATATTTTAAACATTGTAGTTCATTCATCATTTTATGCATTTTTGTGCACAATCTGAAATAAATATGTATAAGGTCTCTATTCTTCTCATATTAATGCATAGTCTTATTCATTCTCTTAGTCTTTTGATCTTGTTTCAAAGTCTAATTCCTGTTTGGATGCTGGAAAAGTGAAGGAGAGTATGACAACAATGTTATTATTTCCCATAACAGGCATAGTTATATATTACTTGAGCATAATGAATTCTCATTTTCTTATTTTCATCTTGCTTTGTTTGATTTTCAGCATTGTAATCATGCCTTCTCAGATCAGGTTTTTGGGGAGTCGCTTGATCATAACTTTCCTTAATTGGCCTCAAGTGGTTGCTACCACATTGGTATGCTATTGAATCCCTTCCAGAGCTGAATATGGAAGGCTAGGTGGGAACTTGAAGTAGTCTGACATATAAACAACATCTCTGTCTGTGTTAAAAATCTCTAGATATTCATTTTCCTTTGAGTTTCTATTTTCTACAGTCAGATACTATGCATAAATCCTGAATATGATATGCAGGTAATATCTAAAACATCTTTGCATGAGAGGGATTGAGTAACCAATGAGTGCTATTTTGCTGCTTATAGAATCAGTGGAATTATGGTAGCTTCATACAAGTTCAATCATATTTTTTTCTCATGTATAATTCACTATATATTTGAAAAGTTTCTTTCCCTCAATATATTTACAAGTTTCAAGGTTGACCTCCCTTTGCATAAAATTCTGAATATACTTATGTACTATATAACTAATATAACTTCGCATGACAAGGATTGAGTGAACAACAAACACTACTGCTCTAACTTTTGATTGCACCATAACATCTATAATCAGTGGAATTATGATAGCCCCAGATATAAGTCTAATCTTCTTTTTTTTTTTATAGAAGGAAAAACTATACTGCAGAATATATTTTTAAAAAATTTCTTTTTCCTTAATATGTTTAGTTTAAAATTGTCCTCCATTAATTACTTCTTTTAATAAGTTGGCTATGACTGTAAGCCTAGGAGGTGCAGTAGGAGGTATGCCCTTTGATGGTATGCAAAAAGTCCTTATAAAAAAACATGAACCTGTTTTTCATGTGAAACTTACCTTGTCTTACTTGGTCATGGTTCATATCACTTGATAGTGTCTTCCATACTTGCTGATATTCATACACAACAGCTATATCATATGTAGGCCTAGTATTTTATTTTATGTTACTCTAGTTGTGTCTCAAGATGGCATGGTTTTGTGATTTAGAAAACCTCTCTCTAGTAACATATGTGGAATTATATATTCTGGAAACAAGGAAAAGTGAAAAAAAAATTTATAGCATAATGATTAGAAATTTCTGATAACAAAGGTGGGAGAGGAGAAAGTGAAGGAAAGAGAAGGATAGTTTGGAAAGCAATAAAGAATGAAGAACATGACAGAATAAAAGGTAGAATATTTGGCATTTGTTAGAGAACTGGGTGTTCTATCAGGATATCAGCAACTTCTTTGTGAAATTCACATTAAATTCTTCTTTCTCAGCTAGTGGATATTAATAGTTCGAAACTTAAGTGTTGCTTGATTTGACAATTTTCATTATTAGCATGGAGAAATCACATTCAACCAACCTTAAATGCATAATATCAAATGCGGAGAGTGCCATTACCACTTCAAGTGCAAGAAGCAATTCTAACGTCACTGCTATGTTATGCAGCTGAACTCCGTTTTACATTCTTAATTTATGTTACACATTATGCATTACATCCATGCGAAGCAGTGGTTTCAAATATTGTTTGTAAATGCCAGTAGATTTTCTTTTTTTTTGAAAAGATTGCCAGCGACAGTGTATCGATATATCCAAAAGCTCTCTAAAAAAACAGTATTACTTTTCTAGATAAGAAAGAAAATAGAATGTAAGAAGAAAGGGAGCAAAAGGGAGCGGGTGTTTGAAGAAGAAAGAAAAGAAATGGTTTTATTGAAAAAAATGAAAGAAAAAAAAGGAGGAAAAAGAAGCATGCGGTAAAAGGAAAAAAGAGTAAAAAGGGTTTTCTCAGAAAAAAAAAATAAAACAAAGGGAAAAAAGGGAGGATGAGGAGAGTACCATTAGCACTACCACTACCACTACAACGCATAAGAAGAAGTTCGAGCGTACCATCACTAAGTAAGTGGAAATTCCCCGTAGACCGTGTGTTACCGGCTCTTTTATTCAGCTAAACTGAGTTTTCTTTATTCTTAATTTATGTTAACCATTATGCATTTCACCTGCTGAAACTAAGATGCGAAGCCGGGCATCTCAATCTCTGACTCTTTGTTGTATGTGCTTCCAATATTGTTTGCAAATATTATTAAATCATTTTGAGAGACTGTGAGTGCCAGTATCAGTACATCCAAACCGCTCACAAGATTGCATTACTTATCTAGCAAAAAATAGGGAGCAAAAAAGGATCCTGTGGTAAAAGGAGGGGGAACAACAACAAGAAGAAGTTCTGACAATAATTTTGATCTTGGTTTATTTTTTGAGAACCACGAGAGTTGTTTTTCAGAGAACTGTGATAGGTGAAAGTTCTGGCTTATCTTAGTTGATGATCTGTGCTACATCTGTTTATAGTACTCAATGATCTGTGAGCTGGTGCTTAAATTTTCCTTTTTCTTGTCAATCTCCAGTTTGACACCATGAGAGTGCTATCTATTATAGGATGCTACCGCCAAAGGTCTTCAGAACATCAAAATTGGAGGAAGCACATGAGGACAGTTTGGGCAATATCCAAATTTCTATCTGATCACGGCAGCACAACCTGCAGATTCGAAGCCAAAGCAAGCACATCATAGTTGAGTAAGGAGATTACGAGTTGGGACCTTGATACTCTATCAGAGACAGCAAGCTGGAAATTTTATGCACCTGCAGTAAAGTTGACCTTATTCTGTCTCAAAAACATCCAATTTCAATCATTACAAAGTTATTTAACATTTTAACTTATTTTGCAAAAGAATCTTCGACAATAACCAAAAAAAGGAATCAACCATGAACCTTTCCATATTCCTTTGATTTAGTAGAAAGAATCGTTTTTTTCTCGCTTTCTTTATATGTTCATTAAAGTGGTAGATATGACTTCAAGTTCCAGTTTTTGCAGATCAAAATGGACTCCGTGTGAGTAATGAAATTCACACAGAGAAGGTTGCTTAAAAATAAAGAAGAAATTCTGAGGGAGAAGGAAGGCCAGTCCTAAATTGATTCCAGTATCTCCTTAGTCTCTTATAAAAATCCAATGATCATCATCACTAATTGGCTTTGTCCCATTAGATTCAGATCCTTCTATAAGTTGAACTTGGACTTCAAAATGATATGTTGTTGAAACTTCTGCCATGTGATGTCCTGTACATTGCTGAATGTGATCTTACTATCATATGGGACTTGAAATGTTGACTGAACAAGTGAGCTGCCAGTGCCTGTAGCCCTCCTCTTTTTGGAGGAGGTACCAGGTTTGAGTTCTGGGTCATGCATCCCTAGGTAATGGAAGCAGGGTAACTCACCTTGGGTGGGTAATCTCTCCCTTCCTCTCAGAAAAAGAAATGGTGAATGAACGAGAGATACTTGATATAGATATGACTACTGGTCTTACCATAATTAGCTAACCATAATGAGCTAATGCTTTTATTGGTATCGAATATTCTTGATACTGAATATAATCATCATATGCACCTAATTGATAGACTAGAAGAAGCACTTGACCACCAAATTTATTCTGAGTAATCATAGCTGACAGTACTAATTTGCATTATAGGCAAACATCCTCATACGGTATTCCCTTTTACCTATCAAAAAATTAGGGGGAAGGCTTCCTTCCCAGTTGCTTAAGAAAAGGATTACTTTTAAGTGAGTTTGCATCTTATTGGCTTCAATTTGCATTTTTGCCTTGTTTGTCTTAGACTTCTGGGACTGTTGAAATTTTGACCTCTTTTTTTTTTTTTTGGTTCTCTCTCTCTCTCTCTCACTTTGCTTTCTTTTTTTTTGAGCAGAAGGGTGGAAACTGAAACTGGAACCATATTTTGGACCTTAGTCATCAAAGCCATGTGAGTGGATGGAGATTAGATTTTTTTACAATGATAAATGACTTGATTGACAATTGAATATATCAAATAAGACTAGTGTAACAATGATCGAATACCACTGGGCTATAAGTGGGCCTGTCTGCAACAATCATCTTTGTCAGGATACTCGTAGTTTCATGTTTTAGCTTGTTGAGAATGAAATTATGTTGAAGGATGCATAATTTTTCATTGCACTAAAATAGCGCATGCTCTTGTGACTACTATTCATGTTTCCAGTTCTAGTATGTGTTGACTTTCAGAACTCGGCTTTTTGGCTTCTGTAGTAGCACTGTTGAAACTTCAGCAGATAATATCATATTCTTTATGTTTAAAACAAACAGGATATGGCCATGCTGGTGCTGATCTCTTTATGCTGAGAAGTTGGAGTACTCTGTCAATTTCATCCATTATTATATTCATTTCTTTCCTTTTATACATTATGTAACTATTTTGTTACTTGATTATTCTTGGAGAATTGAACTCTTATATTCTTCTTTATATGTGTGGTTTTCCTTCTAACAATTTAGCTAGGCGTATTCAAGTCTTCTTGAAGTGGAAGGAGAAGAAATACGTATAAAGCGAAGAGAAATAAAATGATTCTTTTGGTTTTAGAGAGGCTGGCTGAAAGAAAGACACAAAAGTTTTAGAGGTAAGTAAAACACTATGATTATGTTGGTTGTTCACTTTCTTTTACATTATTGTTGGCTGGTCATGGCAAAAGCAGAAGACGACAACAATCAACTGTCTATCTATTTCCATAAGAAAATTGTGCAGATGTCTGGGTGGTGTAGTTGGTTATCACGCTAGTCTCACACACTAGAGGTCCCCGGTTCGAACCCGGGCTCAGACAATAATTTTGAAGAAATGAGAAAAATAAAATTAGAATTTTTCTATTTTTCCTTAATATATATTAACATTTTATGTGCACAGAATTTGCAGTCTTTGTCTTTGTATGGATTTGCATGACATTATACCGAAGAAATGAGAAAAATAAAATTAGAATTTTTCTATTTTTCCTTAATATATATTAACATTTTATGTGCACAGAATTTGCAGTCTTTGTCTTTGTATGGATTTGCATGACATTATACCAAAGACCAAAAAGTAATGACGAGAATGTTTGCTGATTACTATTATTTATGGACAACAGAACAACTCTGTGAGAGGGTATTGCATACAAATCGAGTAATCAAGGGAAAGCAGGTTTACCACCCAATCTTATATTGCATGTACGTTTTGATCTATTATCAACATTATTGAACTCATTTAAAAAAAAAATACTTCTCTTTTTCTTTGTTTTTTTTCAGGGGAGAAAATGTCTTCCTACCAATTTTAGTAGCTTAAGCATTACTAATACTCGCTTTAAGATTTTCCATGTTTAATAAACAGGGATTTGAAGAACAATTATGAGTAAACCAATGGTTAAGATTGATTGTGTTTGTGAAATAAAGAAATGTTCAAGAGATTGTGGCTAAAGCTTATGTCATAGTAGATGAACTTTATATGTACCATCAGAAGGAGAACAAAAGGGAGGAGAAACTAGCTGATTTTCGTTTCTTGCACATTCTGTGGATTTTTTTTTTTTGCCTTTCGAGTTCTTAACCACTTTTTCTTAACTGGTGTAGTTATTTTTGGGTCGGTTTCAAAATTGTATAATCTTGACCTGATATGTTTTATTGTAAATTTGCTGGATTTTTCTTGGTTTCTTCCAGAAACATACTCTATCACTCTTGCACTTAGCATTTACAAGTCTACACCAATTCCATATACAAGGATGCAAGTAGTACACTTATGACAAACATAATGAGACACAACCAAGAAGAAATCAATATATATGCATGATACCATAATCTGTACTAATTCAATTTAAAGACAAAAGGCATGTGGACAAGTTTTCTTTTTCTTTGATTGGTTGGTTGTATCTCCTTATCCTTGCTGTGATGTATCATGATATCAAGTGGTGTTCCATATTTTGTCAAACAACTGATGCGAATAGATCCACATGCCTCTCCTGAAGAGCAAGTGGAGATCCATGGAAACTTGCCACCATCCTGATGCAGACACATATTCCAGTATTTTAATTTCTATGAGGCCTAATCCAACTCTTTCAGATATATCACTGCTTGGCTGAGAAATGGAAGGGGTTGGAGAGGGTGACATCTTTGGACCTGGGAAAGTGAAAGTTGAGGAAAAGGACTTTTGTGGTGATTTGTTGCAACTAGCAATGATGGTTGGATTAAGCTTGTGGATGGTTACCATCTTGGTGACTCCCCTCTGTCTGATTCCATCAATATAAAAGAAAAAGAAAAAAAAAAAAGAAAGACACCCCTCTGTCTGACGACTATCTCATGACTCCATTCCCTCTGCGTCAGCCCACTGAATCTGTTGTTTTTTCGTTTTTTTTTTTTTTTTTTTTTTTTTTTTTTTTTTTTTTTTTTTAAATTTGGCTCCTCGATGCTTTGGCCTTTGGATACGCTATTTTGATAGAAATGATGGGATTTGTTAACGCAAAGCAAAGTTAATGATGACTTTCTATGTTGATAATTTTTTTTTAGGTTATTGGTGGCAAGTCCTATCCAAGGCAAGATGGCATGAAAGACGGACATTTGAGCACTATTATAATCTGTTGCTGCTGGAAACAATCTGCCCATACCTTGGAGCTGACCAGAGTGTTAGAGAGGTTGATGAGATGTTGTGTGGATTTAAGAGTGTTGGCCAGAGATCCCCAAGTATCTCCCTAATCGGTGGATGATGGTTGTCAGGACTTGGATATGATCGCCGCTGGGCCGATCATATCTGAGTGTTGATAGAGATAAGGAGATCGCAATCGGACCTTTCCTCCAATGCTGAGTCTAATTCCGAAACACTATAGATGAGGCAATTCTCTTACTGAAGAGTATGATCGGACCTTCTAAGATTCAAAATATTTTCTGTATTTTGCACACTACAAGTTGATGCAACATTCCAATTAGACTTCTTTTCAGCTTCTAATGCTCGAAGGTTCCAATTGCTATTGCTCCATGCTGTGCTGCTTTAAGTTGGCATAAGCCCAAAATTGTGTTGTTGCATTTGCAACGAGTCTTTGCAGCTATCAACGAAACCAAACTCTTCAATACTCTCATTCAATCATCTAGACTTTTTACCCAATTGCGGGAGATTAATTGGTGCGCTGAGTAGGAAAAATAAGGTTAGTGCTTTTCGTTGTTGTAGGAACGCAATTGTCCAAGCCGGAGGAACAATACACCATAATCCATGTCCAGTCTCATTCTTCGTGCCCAAGGCGTACTCGGTACATGTGATCCTAATGTGACAAAGGAAATTAATAGTGGCACCACTTTCTAGAAAAAGAAATTAAAAGTTGCATTAAAATAACTAATTGTTTTTTGGTAAGAAAAATAACTAATTGTTGGTAGACGAGCTAATTGCAATCCCTCCCCCGAGAAGTCTCAAGCTCAAACATGAGAGATCATAAATGATCACCATTAAAAAAATAATTGAAATAATTATAGAGTCTTTGTCATGTGAGCTATGAAAGAGGTTTGGCTATGATAAAATGGTCAGTTTATGGAAAATTGAAAGAACGGCTAATTGTAGCCAAACAATCCATCTGGACTTTTCCAGATATCATAATTCTGTTATAGTGGCCAACTAAAACTATTTTCCGACTATTATATCATTTATCCAAATATGTTAATGCTATCGTGCCCCATTCCAAGCATATAAAGAAATTCCTCCTACCATTTGGTATAATAAGATTGATGCCAATCCTGAAATTTAGTGTGATATACAAGAAAATTTTGTCCTCAAATTCTTGTAGATGTATTCATTCATGAAATATATAATATATCCAGCCGACCAAAAAAGAAAAAAGATAATTAGTTTGATATACCAAAAACAGCTGTAGATGGAGTTGCCAGGGCAGACCAAAACAACAAGCTACAGGAACCAAATGGCACCCGAGAGCATTATTCCTTTACAAAATTACTGGACGACACTAGAGTACTAAATCTTAACTACAATTAGGACGAGGAATAACGGCCAGTAACAGGAAAATAACAGTATCACTTGTCACGCCCCTGCTCATCAAACAAAGTATTATTTCTAGCTGGTTCCAAGGCCCCGGCGGCTGGCTCTCTGCCGTCCCACCAAGCTTGATCACGCGGCTGCTCCTGTTCTCTGGCCCTTTATGGGCCTTTTCGGCAACGGAGAGAGGTTGCGTGGAGACGCAATTCTCGAGTTAGACGCGTGATGAGTTTGTGACGTGAGCGTTGTGACGTGGGCGTAGTGATGCCGTGCTTTCGAATGTCATCCAATGATGCCGTGCCTCCATGTCATGCAATCCCACGGCCCAAAGATTGGACGGCGGAAAAAACGCCCCCGGCTGCGCGTTTACTTTAAGCTTTTCTAAGAATCCGAATCAAATCAAAATTGGCAGCACTTAAAGACACCTTGCTTTTGATTGCAACAATCTAGCTGATGATTTGTAAATGAAACTTGTGTGGGACAAACTTAGAAAGCAAGAGAATAGAATGCTCCGTATCAAATTGATATAGGAGAGAAGAAGGAAGAGAGAAAAGAAGAAGAGGAGGGAAGAGAAAAGAAAAAAAAAATAGAAGGAGGAGGTAGAGGGAGAAGAAAATTTAATATTCTATATTTTAAGTCTTAATAATATGAATTATATACTTAATTACCAAATATTACAATTCAAAACTTTAATAAGATTCCATGTACAAATAAAATATTGTAATTTTCAAAAAGTTTTAGTACTAAGATCCACATAAAAATAAATTTTTTAATTATTAAATAAAATAATTTTTTCTAATTTTCATATTGGTGCTTCATAAAAGATGCCTACACTTTTTATTAGGTGATCCTCCACTAGAAACATGTCTGGACATAGCGATGGAAAGTCTGTTTATTAAAAATGGAATGAGAAAGATGTCGGCTTTCCTTTTTGTTGACTCATGTTATTATGATGGTTTGATTTGTATATAAAATTTGTATGAGACAAACTTAGAAAGCAAGAAAATAGAATGCTCTCATATCAAATTGGTATAGGAGAGAAAGAGAAAGAAAAAAGGAAAAGAAGAAAAAGAGGCAACAGAAAAGAAATAAAATATGAGATGAAGATAGGAGAGAAAAACTCAGAATTCTGTATTCTCAAACCTCAATAATATAAATTATATCTTCAATCAATACATATTATAATTCAAAACTTTAATAAGATTCTATATAGAAATAAAATACTAAAATTCTAAAAAAATTTTAGTGTTAGAGTCTATATAAAAATAAAATTTTGTAATTCTTAAATAAAAAAGAAATTTTTTAGTTCTTATATTGGTGCCTCATCGAAGTATGTCTAAATCTTTTATTAGACAATCCTCCCTTAGAAACATGTCTCGACATAAAGATGAAAAGTTTGTTTATTAAAATCGAAAAGATAAAGATGCTGCTTTTTTTTTTCTTTTGCTCATCTTATACCGGTGGTTTGATCCTTTTTCTCATTTTATCTTTTTTTAATGTACATAGCTATTATAGTGCATAATTTCAAGAGCTAATACACTTCACTTTGATCCTGAGAAGTAGAAAATTGAAAGATGTCGAACATCCAGGATCATGCATGCAAAAATCAGAGCATGCAGATTTTTAACTTTTAAAAATCTGAATGCAGCGGAATAAAAAAAAATTGATCTAGATTAAATAATTTAATTTATCTAATATGCATGAAGTAGATCTAATCTACATGCAGCAAGATTGATCATATGCTTTTAAGATGCTAAAATTTAAATTAAATTTAAATATAATAAAAAATTTGAGATTAGATCTCGATATCTTTGCATGGATAGTCTTTCACCGTAATCTGATGATCGTGATAATCTGATGAGATCCTCAATGAGTTGCACACGTATCTGACCTCTACGGATATCCACATAAAGTCTTCGATCCGATTAGAGACTTCTGACTTCACCAGAATGCTAGCTCCCTTACAGAAGTCATCTCCTGATGGTTGATATTGATTTCTTCTTCAGATCTCTCAGATCTCTGAAGAGGAACAGAAGGAAAAATAGGGAAGGAAGAAGATGTGGAGGAGGAAGAATAAAGTTTTTGAGAAAATCCATTTCTCTTTTCTTTTTCTCTCTTCCCAAAATCCTAGATGAAACCCTAAGGAACTCCACACCCAAGAAGGAAAGCCCACAAGAGTGCCGACGCCCATCTTACTTTTCTCATGCCCCAAAACTGATTTCCATAGTTGTTGGGTGGATGTCTTGCCAGGACACCACCTCCCAAGATCTTTTCAGTACCACGCGATGCAGCAGGAAGAAAGAAGAACCAAAATAAAAGGAAAAAACAATCAAAATACGTGGATCAGCCACAAAAGGGCTCGCCTCCACGGGGCATGCAAACTTCACTATGAAAAGAAAATTTTACAAGAGGAGACCTCACCCTCAACCCTTGTACACCCAATTCTCTCTCACATGAAGTTCCCCTCACAAAAGCTCTCTCTCTCTTGGAGACCCCCCTAAACCCCTGAAGAGCCTGGCGACCGCTGTCCAGGAGCCTCCTGCTCCTCTCTCACAGCGCTCTCGCCCCTCTCTCTCTTCTGGTTCGTACGGCGGCGAGAAAACCTGAATCCACCGCTCTCTGTTTCGTCTCAGGGCCTTTTAAAGGCTTAAACTGACTTTAATCCTTGATTAGAGAAGGATTAGGAATCCTAAATATAGCCAAAAACCCTCCTGGACCGTCGGATCAAGACCGGGAATCACCTGGGCCCTCCGATCGCGCTCCGGTCCACGGAATAGTGTCGTGGACCGTGAGAAACGCGTGGGAAATGCCCACGCGGTCCACAGACCGCTCCGTGGACCACCCGGTCCACGGTGGACCGGGGCAAGGGCCAGCAGCCCGCTGGCCTGGGCCGGCCCGCGCGCGCGGGCCTGCGCACGCCTGGGCCGCGCGCCCGCGCGCGCCCCGCTGGGCCGCGCGCCAGCCTGGGCCACGCGCCCCGCTGGGCCACGCGCCCGGCTGGGCTGCGCGCCCGCCTGGGCCGCGGGCCCCCCCGGCGGGCCTGGGTCGCGCATCCCGCGCGCCGCCGCCTGCGGCCGCGTCGCTGCCGTCCGCCGCCGGTCGCCGGCGATCCTCCGCCACCTCGATTCTCGTGCCGACTTCAAAAGCTCGTATCTCCTCCATCCGAGCTCTGTTTCAGGTGATCTTGGTCTCGTTGGACTCTGTTTTTCATCGCGAACCTCGCTGTGGGCTCAATATGGGCTGAATCTCGAGGCATCAAATCCTAACAATCTCTACCTTGACTCGATATTCGGCCTCCTCCAAATTTCGAGAGCTTCTGGATCTCCTCGCCCCCATGCCCTGGGACAATCGCCTGCTGATCATGGATGGGCAAACATGGGAGTCGAGCCAGGCTGCTCGATCCCATCTCCGTCGTATGCTGTGCTCCTCCTGACCTGAGACCTGCTCGGGGCATCATTCTGCAGCAATAGGAATCTTACCTTGCGACGTCACCTCTCGTCCTCCCGAGTCTCCTGTCTCGTGTCTGATCCGCCTCCTGGAGCTCCACCTCGCTCTGGGCTCCGCCTGGCTCCCGATGCTCCACCTCGCACTGGGCTCCCTGCCAGGTAATAATGTCCTCTGCTCCCCTTCTTCCCCTCCAGCACAATCCTATCGCCGCGTAGCACCCTCAGGATTCCTCCACCAGCTACCGTCCTGTAGCCTCTCGAATCCAGTCTGCTAAGTGAGATAAGATTCCGCCTGAAATCGGGTATGTATCGGACCTCCCCCAATCTCCTCACTGCACCGTCATGTATCCTCCAGCTGACCGTCCCAATGCCTCTGATCGCACAGCTCGATCCATTCGGCAGATATACAGTGCTCTCACTGTTCTCCAGGAAGTCAAACTGCTCCTCTCTGCAACACACATGATAGGGGCATGCAGAATCTAATATCCACTGCTAGGAAGAAGTAGATACCTCATCAGATATCTCTAGGACATCTCCATCTGAATCACTGCCGGCCGTCGCTACAGCAGCCACCATCCGATTTTTCAGTTGAGGGCAATCTCTGGCTAGATGCCCCAACTCTTCACACCGGTAACACCTGATTTTGTTCAAGTCCCTCCTGGACTTAGACCGCCCTCGTTGCGATCTCCTGTCGCTCCATCTACCGCCTCCTGCTCCTTCAGAAGCCACCAAAGCTGAGCTACTGCCACCTGAGCTCGAAGCTGGGTTCTCCCTCCTGAGAACCTCGTTCTGGAGTATCGCCGCGGTGACCTCGTCCATCTTGATAGTGCTCTTCCCCACTAGAAGAGCAGTCACCAAGGACTCGTACGAAGGGGGAAGCGACGCCAGCAAAATCAGCGCCCTGGTCTTCTCCTCAACGTTCTCGCCAACGCTGAGAAGGTCGGTGAGGATCTTCTGAAAGTGGCTCAGATGCTCCTGCACGCTCTGTCCCTCAGTCATCCGCAGTTGGTAAAACTGCCTCCAGAGGAAAAGAGTGTTGGTGAGAGACTTCGCCATGTACAACTCCTCGAGCTTCGACCACAGCACGGTCGGGGAAGTCTCGCTCAGCACATGGATCACCACCTCATCCGCCAGGTACATGCGGATGGTACTCACCGCCTGCATCTGTAGCCGTTTCCAATCCTGCACCTCCATGGTGGTCGGCTTCTCATTGCACAAGAGAGCATCGATCAACCCCTGTTGGATGAGCACGTCCTTCACCCTTGCCTGCCACAAGGAGAAATTGCTCTTACCATCGAACTTGTTGATCTTCATCTTGATTATTCCTGTTTTCTCTATCTTCAGTCTTGCTCACCACCACTGCAATCTGCGTCCTTGTACCGTCTAGCTCTGATACCACTTGTTGGGTGGATGTCTTGCCAGGACACCACCTCCCAAGATCCTTTCAGTACCATGCGATGCAGCAGGAAGAAAGAAGAACCAAAACAAAAGGAAAAAATAATTAAAATACGTGGATCAGCCACAAAAGGGCTCGCCTCCACGGGGCATGCAAACTTCACTATGAAAAGAAAATTTTACAAGAGGAGACCTCACCCTCAACCCTTGTACACCCAATTCTCTCTCACATGAAGTTCCCCTCACAAAAGCTTTCTCTCTCTTGGAGACCCCCCTGAACCCCTGAAGAGCCTGGCGACCGCTGTCCAGGAGCCTCCTGCTCCTCTCTCACAGCGCTCTCGCCCCTCTCTCTCTTCTGGTTCGTACGGCGGCGAGAAAACCCGAATCCACCGCTCTCTATTTCGTCTCAGGGCCTTTTAAAGGCTTAAACTGACTTTAATCCTTGATTAGAGAAGGATTAGGAATCCTAAACATAGCCAAAAACCCTCCTGGACCGTCGGATCAAGACCGGGAATCATCTGGGCCCTCCGATCGCGCTCCGTTCCACGGAATAGTTCCGTGGACCGTGAGAAATGCGTGGGAAACGCCCACGCGATCCACAGACCGCTCTGTGGACCACCCGATCCACGGTGGACCGGGGCAAGGGCCAGCAGCCCGCTGGCCTGGGCCGGCCCGCGCGCGCGGGCCTGGGCCGCGCCTGCGCGCGGGCCTGCGCGCGCCTGCGCGCGGGCCTGCGCGCGCCTGGGCCGCGCGCCCGGCTGGGCTGCGCGCCCGCTTGGGCCGCGGGCCCCCCCGCGCGGGCCTGGGTCGCGCGTCCCACGCGGGCTTGGGTCGCGCGTCCCGCGCGCCACTGCTGTCCGCCGCCGGTCGCCGGCGATCCTCCACCGCCTCGATTCTCGTGCCGACTTCAAAAGCTCGTATCTCCTCCATCCGAGCTCCGTTTCAGGTGATCTTGATCTCGTTGGACTCCGTTTTTCGCCGCGAACCTCACTGTGGGCTCAATGTGGGCTGAATCTCGAGGCATCAAATCCTAACAATAGTGAAAGTCAAGTTTCACACATGGTGAATCATATTCTTTGTCGCACAAAATTACCCCCTTTTTACGGTTAATTGCTAAGGGGTTTAGATGAGGTCAAACCTCATCCAAGATAAGGATTGATTCTTATCAGGTTCAAACTTGAATTCAAATTAGATTTGAATTCAAATTTGAACCAATTTTGATCCACACCTATGGAGTGAGATAGGAAGGGCGAGAACATATTTTGCATGAACATTTCTCTGCAAAAAATAGATTTGCATGGAGAAGGGGCGGCTTCCATATGGGGCAGTGTAGGAAGAGAGTCCCGGTAGATTGAGACTCCTCATTTGGAGCCAAATAATTGGTTACACCCAATAATAGAAATAATCCTAATCCAATTAGGAATCTAATCTCTTCAATAAGATCTCAATCTAATCAAAAAATTAGTTGAGCCAAATTCCTAATCAAATTAGAATTTAGTCTCCATTGCAATTAAGTTATCTCATAACTCAATTAGACTTGATTTAATCAAATTCAAATTAATCTAAATTGAATTCAATTCAATTAGACTTGATTTCAGCCCCACTGTTTCATTAAATTAAGTCAATTAGCAATACAATTACTAATTAATCCTCCTACAAGTCACTAACTCTCAGTGAATTATATTATTGCAACTCTTACACTAGATTAATCATCAATCATATTGACGATTAGATCCAATAGCGATTCATAATCGCTAATCAACCATCTGATCGGATAAAAACTTCTTTTGTGTGTAATCTCATAGGTTATATTCTATCTAATAGTGAGACATACTGTGATTTCCATCATAATATCATTGAAACTTCTTTCGATGGGTTGGAATGATTCCAACTCTATCTATCAAGGGTTATCGATCATCAAAATGATATTCGATGAATCTCACAATCCATCAGTGACATCTAGCAGTATGTAGTGGCAATCCAGTAGAATAGAATATTGAACCTCTAGGTGCAGTTATCGTGTGATTCGATCCTTCTATCATGAGTTCCGACAAGATGGAGGTCATGGATAACTTGTCAAATCTCTTCGCTTGTCATATGTAATATTCAATTGACTCGAGTTCATTAGTGAAATCCTATAGAAATTCTTTTCTATCATTCATTTTATTATGGTCATGATCTTATGAACTCAGTCTCATGAATAACATAGGACTATCCTTATCTATTAAGATCGATAGATACCATCTAGATGTGCACCCTACTCCTATAGTGAACCTACTGTAGCCAACGTCCATTGCAAAGATCATATGGCTAGGGATCAAGTCTGCTATGAGCAGTCAAACTTGTTTATGTGTAGTCAAACTACAGCAACTCTGCTATGAGCAGTCGAGACACCATAAGTCTGAGGATGATTCATACCATTGCAGCATCAAGTATGTCACTGACAAGTGGATAGATATCTATGTGACTACTTGTATTGATCATGCTCGGTATCATTGTTCTCTAACAATCACCTGCACTCTCATTCTAATATCCTCACACTGTATACTCGAGACTCGTCTATCCAGAAAAAAGTGATCAGTGCACCAATCTAACGGGATCAATTACCGTTCTCATCATGATCCATTGATCAGAAGTATTTAGGAATTAATCACTAATGATATATGTCCTAAATTTTCAACTCTTAAGAGTATATATCATTATCCTATTAATTCTTTGGATGATTCATAGAACATGACTCAACATGAATAAAAATTAATTTGATTTATTTTATTCAATTATAAAATTGTGTCACTAGAAAGATTATATATGTCGGCTAACTTGACTTCTATGACATATATCTAACAATCTTTCACTTGCACTAAAGCTAATTGATCATCAATTTAAGTCTCATCTCACTATAAGAAATTAAGGTATTAGTAATGGCCATTAGCGACGGTATTTTAGCCATCGCTAATAAAGGTTATTAGCGATAGTATTACCGATGATAATTATTCTATCGCTAATAATTTTTTTATCGATGATTATTAGTGATGATATTTTTACCATCTCTAATAATAATTTTTATCGATAAAAAATAGCAACAAAAAATAAGCTATTGCAAAAAAAAATATATTTATTAAATTAATTAGCGACGGTGGAAAGGGTATTAGGGATGGTGCTTGCCATCGCTAATAATTATTAGCGATGGCACTATTATCAATGGATTTAACCATCTCAAAAAAATTATTTATTAAATTTATTAGTGACGGCAAAAAAAATATTAGCGACAAAATGAGCTATCACTAATAATCATTAGCGATGGCACTATTAGTAATAGAAGTCACCATCATAAAAAATAATTCTTTTTTATATATTTAACTTATTAGTGATAGTGAATAATTATCTTCACCGTTCATTATCTAATTAATTATCATTAGAGTATCATCACAAAAGATCGTTTTGATCCGGTAGCCCTAGCTATATAGATCAATAAAATTTAATTTCGACAGTCATGAACGACCGTATGCTGATCTGATAGATAGAAACTATCGATGAATTCAAAAATTTACAATGATGATTTCGATGATATTAGTAGTATATTATTAAAATTTTACTTTAATCAGATATCATTATTATGATCAATTTAGTATGGGATGATTTCGAACATTAAATGAAAAATGAGTGATCAAAAGATCAAATGGCATCTGATTAAGATAATTTTTTAGATAAATAATTTTTATTACTATTTTAATCATTTATACTATGATGATCATAAAATCTAAACTGTGCATACATAAACATCCACATTAAGCAGATCTTACAAAAGTACAAGTATAATTACTTAAGGTTGCGTTTGGTGCATTGTCAGACAGTAGTAATCTGGATTACTTTATAATCTAGATTACCTACAATCTGGATAGATTGTCAGTATTATTGATTACTGTATTTGATACACGTAGGTAATGTTGTAGTAAAATTACTGAGAATCTTGATTGATATGTTTGGTATGATAATCAGATTACTGGTAATGAAACATCAAAATTTTAAAATATTTTTAAATCAAATTTATTAAATTAAATAATAAATTAAAATAATCAAATAATAAATCAAATGATAAATCATATAGTTTTATAATTCTCCATATAATAATCAAATATTTTAAAATAATATTACTAATCATATAATAATATTATTTTATTATTACTCAAATATTTATTTTTATTATTAATAAAATAAAAATATTTTATTATTTTTTATTATTTTTATTTTTTTTCATCGTTTCTCCCTTCCCTTCCTCCCACCCCCCACCCTGGGTGATCCCCACGCTCGTTCCACCCGGCCCCATCTCGATCAATCCTCAGGTACTGGTGCTACATCGAACCCCCCTCCAGCATGCCACTCGCAACCCCACCCTAATGCCATCCTTTGCCACAGCCGTCCGTGCCTGTTCCACCCTTTTGTCGCACCCATTCCACCCCTCTACCGTCCATTATCGCAGCCGTTCGCCCCTCTGCCGCGGCCGTCCGTGCCGCACCCACCGCCGTCTGCTTCGCACCTGCCATCCACCCCCGGCTCCATAAGACCACCGCCACCCTCCCTTCCCCCTTGGCCGCTCACGCTCGTTCCACCCCTCTGCGGTGGCCGTCTGCACCGCACCCATTGTCGTCCACTCCGCACCAGCTGTCCGCCTCCGACTTCGAGAGATCACCACCCCCTTCCTCTCTCCCTGGCTGTTCGTGCCCATTCCACCCCTCTACCGCGGCCGTCCATGCCACACCCACCGTCGTCTGTGCCGCACCCACCGTTCATCCTCGGCTCCTGAGACCACCACCTCCTCTCCTCCCCCCTGAGCCCCGACGGTCGTTTACGTGATAGTGGGTGGTTTAGCAGTGAAGGGGATGAGGAGAACAATGAGCAGGAGGATAGGGAGGGGTTTAGGTTGTATTTGTTTGATGAGGGCAGTTTCATCCAAACTTTTCATTGTTAGATTATCAAATATTTAGTAATCTGGATAGCCATCCCTCTCCTTAGTAATGCAGATTACCTTATAGGAGGTAATCTGGATTACCTGATAGTCTGGATTATCAATCTAAAAAGCATACCAAACATAGTAATCTGGTAGGGCCTCTTTAAATTGTCAATAATCTGGATAGAGTGCCAGCTACCAAATATAACCTAAGGACTTTAAGAATGAGTATCAAGAGATATATAGTTTTAGATCGTTTATATATGTGTGATTTAAATTTTATGATCACTATCGAACAAATAATTAAAGTAGTAGCAAAGATCATTTATCTAAAAAATTATCTTATAATCGGACATCGTTTAGCCTTTTGATCAATCATTTTCATTTATCGATCCAAATTATCTCGTGCTAAATTGATCATAATAATGATAT
The DNA here is from genome assembly GCF_000442705.2 of Elaeis guineensis. Lineage (NCBI taxonomy): Eukaryota > Viridiplantae > Streptophyta > Magnoliopsida > Arecales > Arecaceae > Elaeis > Elaeis guineensis. The sequence continues at coordinate 83,766,043 of NC_025995.2, read as the reverse complement.
CTGATTAAAGTAAAATTTGATAGTATGCTACAAATATCTCCGAGATCATCATTGTAAGTTTTTGGATCCAAGTGGTCTCTATCTATCAGATTATTACGCGATTGTTTGTGATCATCGAAATCAAATTTTAATGATAGACATACTTTGGGCTACTGAATCAAGATAGTTTTTTGTGATGATACTTTAATGATAATTATTTAGATAATGAATGATGAATATAGACTTTAAATTTTAAAATTAATAATTTTTTAAAATATTAATAATTTTTTAAAATATTAAAATTATTAGCGATGACTTTTAGTGACGACATTTCTGTTGTCACTAATATATGGTATTAGAGATGATCTATTAGTGACGGCTTTTGCCGTCGCTACTAATTTAAAATTTCAAAAAAAAATTTGATTATAGTTATAATTAAACATATTAACGAAAACTCTCTATTTTTAGCGATAGAATATGCAATCGCTAATAGTTTGACTGACGGCATTAGTGATGGTTCTTTACCGTCCTTAATAATTTTGAAAAAAATTTATTTAAAAAATTATGAAAAAATATTTTTATCCCTGATAAAAGTATTAGGACGGCTATCTATTTTTAGCGATGGATTTTACCATCACTAATAGTTTTACCGACGGCATAAGCAACGGTGACTTGTCATCACTAATACTCCACCACACATACCCAAGCATGGGCAGAAAAATTTTTTCTCACACGCTCCTCATCTCTCTCCTCTTCACTCCTCTCGTCGATGCCCAAACCCCCCCTCAGCCCCCTCTCACCGGCACCCAAACCCCCCTTCCCTTTTCTTACCTCATCCTCTCCTCTCGTCAGTGCCCAAATGCCCCATCCCTCCCTGCCCCATCCCTTCAGCATCTCATGGCCCCAAGCCCACATCTCTCCATGTTCGCGATTGACTCGACCCCATCGGCTCCGATGTCGTCGAGCCGACCCCACCGACTTCGACGTCGTCGGCCTAACCCTACAACCCCAAGCCCACATCTCTCCACACCCATGGCCGCCCCGAACCCACGGACCCAAGGCTGCGTCCCTCCATGCTTGCGGTCACCCCAACCTGTCGGCCCCAATGTTGCTGGTCCAACCCCTCCGACCCTGACGTCGCTAGCCCGACCTCGTGGCCCCTACCTTGCTATCCCCAGCTTGCGGCCCTGCCCCATCGGCCTGACCCTGCAACCCCGACTCGCGCCGCCTTCCCGCGATCCAGTCCCTGCGCCACCTTCCTGCGGCTCCATCCCCTTTCCTTTGTCTCTGCGGCCGCATCCCCAATCCCTTGTCTCTGCAGCCGCATCCCCAAACCAGAATCTCATCCCCGAGCTGGCATCCCATCCCTAGCCATCCTCTCACTCCTCGGTCTCGCGCGCCAGCCCACCTTCCATTGTGAGTATTAGTGATGGCTAATGCCATTACTAATAACTCCATCCCTAGCCATCCTCTCACTCCTTAGTCTTTGCGCGCCAGCCCACCTTCCATTGTGAATATTAGCGATGGCTAATGTCATTACTAAAAATTATTTTTTTATTTAAATTATGTTAATTAAATTTAATTATGTATTAAAAATTAATTAATTAAATATTAATTTAATCAATTAGTTAGATAATTAATTAATTAGGAGCATGGGACTTGGGCCTCGACATGTAGAGCGCTTGGATTGAAGGAAGGTGCCAGGCAGTATTGCAAACATGAGGTCGGGGCATGTCCTGCATGCTCGGGTCTCGGGTCCCAGTTGGCATTTAAGATATCCAGCCCCCACATGCCCTGCACACTCAAACTGATGGAAGGTGCTGGGCAGCATTGCAAATACGGTGTCGGGTCATGTTCTGCACTCTTGGGCCTTGGGTCCCAGCTGGTGTCCAAGGCATCTAGGGTGCGCTCAGGCCGATGGAAGGTGTCAGGCAGTATTACAAACATGAAGTTGGGGCATGCCCTGTGCGCTTGGGCCTCGGGTCCCAATCGATGTCTTGGGTAGCTAGTCCTCCACAAGGGTCGAGTGCATATTCTACGGCATCCCATAATTGGATGTTAATTTAAGTAATTAATTAGGTATTGATTTTAAAAAAAATTACATTGCATGGAACCATAGACTTATCTTATGATTAATGTACATATTCTACTGTATCCGTATATTTATATATTTTTATATGAATAAAAAAATTATGTACATTGATCAATTGATTATCTAATATGGATAGTTTAAAAAATATAAATAATTCTATAGGTCATTACAGTAATCAAACGGTATGCTGAGGGTTTGAAAAAAATTTTGGATAGTATTTTTCTTTAGTTCTCTCGACACATCTTCAGCCGTATGGAGAGTACTAAGAAAAAAAACTGTCAAAATTTTTTTCAACCTCTATTGTGTATCGTTTGATTACTGTAATTAATATATAGAATTAATATATTTTTTAAATGGGATAGGACCTTCTATACCTATTAGTTGATGATAGGATGCATTAACTATATAAGTCATTTTGAATGATAAAATAATTAATTAATAGTTACTTTATATTTATATATGTGCAGAATTCTTAGATAGTGTGTCATGGATCATAGTTGGATGGACTATCGAGTAGTCGACGAGGTGATTTCTACTGAATATAGAGAGGGTGTAGAGTACTTCTGTGGTTTTACTTTTGGAAATGCAGCATTCTTACATTAAGGACAGACTTGTTATCCTGGTAATAGATATGGCAATAGAAAAATATTTGATAGAGATACAATAACTGTCTATTTATATAAGAGTGGATTTATATCCAACTGCAAGCATTGGTACCTACATGGGAGACATGAAAAAAAGTTGCAAGGATTAGAAGCAAGTAGGATAAAGACACTGATGGAATGGCAGATATGGTTATGGATACGGCTGATCTTGAATTTAACTAAGATGTACAGAATAGTTCAGAAGCTGGCAGCGATGATTTTTATCGTATGCTGAAAGATACTAATGAACCACTGTGGTCGAGATGTGAAATATACACTATATTATCAGCTGTGTCAGAGTTATTGAATTTGAAGATCGAGTTTAGTATGATGGTCAATTATTATGATAGGATGGTAGCAATAATAAAGAAGATGCTACTTAAGAATGAGAAGCTTGTTGGAAGCTTTTATGTTTCAAAAAAAAAATGATGAAAGTATTAGGCATGGGATACGAGATGATAGATGCATACCATAATGATTGCATACTTTTTTACAAGGAGAACCAATTGAAGAGCTCATATGACGTATGCGATGAAAGCTGATTTAAGTCAAGGCAAGAGGATAGAAATCAGAAGAGCATACCATGTAAGGATCTTCGATACTTTCTGCTTACTCCTAGGCTTCAAAGGCTCTACTTGTCCAAGAGTATTGCCGAGCAGATGAGATGGTATAAAGAAAAATTTTGCAAGCACTTTGATATGATGAGTCATCTATCGGACAGCGAGACATGAAAGTAATTTGATGCTTATCATCTTTTATTTGCTCAAAAATCACACAATATCCGACTGGATCTATCTATGGATGGCTTTACACCATTCAGTCATGCAGTGGCTCCTTATTCATATTGGTCAGTCTTTATTACTCCATACAGTCTTCCATCTGGGATGTGCATGAAAGAATATAATATCTTTCTTACATTACTCATTTTTGGACCACGACATCATAGTAGAAGCATTGATGTATATCTAATATCTTTTGTTGATGAGCTGAAATTTTTATAGTCCGATGGCATACATACTTTTGATGTATCGAAGAGAGAATTTTGTAATGAAAGCTGCATTGATATAGACCATTAGTGATTTTTTTGCTTATGGAATGCTATCAGGATGGAGCACTCATGGAAAGCTTGCATGTCCCTATTGCATGGAGAATACAAAATTATTTCAGCTTGAGTATGATCATAAGCCCTACTGATTCAATTATCATTGTCAATTTCTTTTTTAGCATCATTCTTTTTGAAAGCAGTGAGACAGTTTTAGGAGGAATAAGATAGAGAAAGGATCATACACCCCCGCACCTAAGTGGTATGGAAGCGTTTCAAAGGATATCCCAATTGGATGAAGTTAAGTTTAGCATGCTATTTGACAAGTAGAAGTCTCGAGGGATCGGTAGAACTTATAACTTGGTGAAACGAAGCATCTTCTAGAAATTATCCTATTGATCCATCAATTTGATCCATCATAATCTTGATGTCATGCATATTGAGAAGAATGTATTTAATAATATTTTCTACACTATTATGGATGTCAAGGGTAAGATGAAGGACAATCCCAAAGCTTGAGTAGATATGAAAAATATATGCAAGTATCCTCAGTTAGAGCTAGTTGAGGTGTCATCTAAAAAATTTCTAAAGCCGAAAGCATCTTATACCTTAACAAGGGAGCAGTTGAAGAACATTTGTAAATGGTGTAAAAGTTTTAAATTTTTAGATAGTTATACAAGTAATCTAGCTCGATGCATCAATGTCAAAGATTATAAATTCTATGGACTAAAGAGCCATGACTGCATGTCTTCATGTAATAATTACTCCCATTGATTTGGTGTGATCTTATTCCTAACTCTATATGGAGTTTTTTGATCGAGCTTAGCCTTTTCTTCAGAGATATTTGTGCTACTGAGCTATCCACCGACCACATCTCCAGTCTTGAGGCTAGTAATGTAAAGACTATATGCAAGTTGGAGTAGATATTTTCTCCTAGCTTCTTCGACTCTATGGAGCACTTCATGATTCATCTGATGTATGAAGCTAGGCTGGGGAGACCTATTAGAAAGTGGATAGGTTGCATGCATGAATTTCAAAATGATTTTGAAACGACAGTGGAAATGATTTTGGTTAAATCCTTTAACCCCATATGCAATAGATTTGAATTACATCTATCCATGCCCAGATCTATGATATGCATATAATTTGAAAATAAAATAAATATTGAGATCCGATCTCAATACCTTGTGTGGGTCGAACTATATCGCAGCCGATGATCATGGATCTGAATGGTTTCTTTAGTTGTGCATGTGCCTGGCCTCCACAGGTATCCATATGAGGACTCATTCCAATCAAAGATGAGATGATCTCTCTGGGGTATTAGCTTTCTTACAATGATCTTTTCTTTTATGGCTGATTTAGCTTCTTCTTCAAATCTTACAAACACTCTATAGGATCAAGAAGAACTAGAGGAGGAAGAAGAGGAAAGAGGAGGCTCAGCTTTAAGAAAATAATTTTCTCATATCTCTTGGGTGTCCAACCTTTGGACCCCTTTTATAGGGAGGAGGGAATTAGGGTTAGGAGGGGTGCCACACCTATGACACCCCACACAATAGGGCATCCAAAAATTCAATGCTAAAAGAGGTGTGGCGTGAGAAAGAAATTAGATCTGATTCTTTCTCACGCCCACTTTCTTCTCAACGTGAAAATCAATGGGTTGGCACCACAAAACATTCCATAATCTCATGATACCTTTCCTTCTCATCTTTATCTATTGATTTGAATCAAATTCAAAATAGGAAGGAGATAAGATGATGACTCATAATAAGAAGCCGTCCACCCTCTTTTTGCACCCTCTCTCTTTCATGCAAATATTCCTCACGCCAAAACTTTTTTGCATGAGATATTTAGCGAGGTATCCTAGGGCATGCACAAGGAGAGAGAGTCCCAAGGAGTTGGGATTCTAGGGTTTCCTATTTGGTCTTAATCCAAATCTGATTTGGTTTAACCCAGGAGAGAAAGGAATCCAATCTAATTAAAAATTTAATTTTCTTAATAAATTTTTAATCTAATGAGAAATTAACTGAACCCAAGTTCTAATCATGTGAGCTCAAGTGTGGTGCTCCCAAATCTTAAAATCAGGTGGGAAGCAACCAAGAGATGAAGAGTACCAGCCATCAGCAAGATTTTGCTAGAGCTGTGCATGGGTCGAATCTTGCTCAATTGGAGTCGACTCGATCCAAGCGAGTCGACTCAGTTCATGCCTGTGTCGATTTTGTCTCAGAGTAGGCTGCTAATAGTGATCATGATTTTAGAGACCTATGGTTGAGTCAACTCGAATAAAAAGTGAGTCGACTTGAGTCTAAGCGAGTCGACTCGGATACAAGACGAGGTGACTCGAGAATAGTGGACAGAGAACAAGTTTCGGGAGACAGAAGCAGGCACATAGCATGAGTTGACTCGGAGCCATCTCGAGTCAACTCGGATCCAGGCGAGTCGACTCGACTTTACCTGGAGTCGACTCGGATTACGAATAGAGCTGTACGGAAGATCTGTTCTGACCTAAGATTGGGTTTGATCCTACATGACTTAAGGCCTTAGTTGATGGTCTTAAGGGGCTAATCTAAGGATTTGAACTATAATTAAATCCAAAGGGTGTGTGCATGGTGAGACATGAGTGTACATGAGCTCGGAGAGTGCATCACATTAGGTTAGCCATTTGAGAGTTTTTGTTGAGCTTTGGGCTTGACCCATTTGTATAGGTATTTATATGGAAAATAGGTCAAGGATTGTATGATGCTAAATATAGATCAATAAAGCTCTTTTCTCCTAAGAACTCTCTTCTCCATTTTCTTCCTCAAAGCTAGGGCATCATTCTTGATCCTTGAATCCATCATTTTGCTTCTGCTTCTAGGCATCTTTGCTTCTGTTATTAGCTAACTACCAGGTTTCCGTGTCGATCTTGTGAGGAGTTTGCTCCTACATTTGGTATTAGAGCAAGGCAGGGTTGCATGGAGGAAAAAGAAAGATGCCTAAGGTTCTGCACTCAAGATTTGCAACACCAGGTTTCAATCTCTAAAAATCTTCTTTATCTTCTTTGTTGGGTTCTCCAGATTGAGGTGGAGAGATTTTACATAAGGAAGAGGTGAAAGAGGAGGTTGAAAGGCAGATTTAGGTCAGATAAGTCTGCGGTAGAGGGGTATTGCTGGTGTGTGATTACAGAGGGTATTTGGGTATTGTTGTTGAGTGAAGTGATTGCAGTGATGGCATCCAGTGGATTCAAGGTTGATTTCGAGAAGTTTGACAGCAAAGAGAATTTTATCCTATAGCAGTAATGGGTAAAGGATTTGCTAGTTCAACAGAGGATCTACAAGGTTTTGATAAGGGAAAGGTTAGAAAGAATCAGTGCTGAGAATTGAAAAGAGTTGGAGAAAATAGCTTTCAGTACCATCAGGATGTGTTTGACTGATCGGATATTGTCTGAGGTATCTATAGAGACTACGGCAAAGGGTCTCTAGATGAAGCTGGAGAAAACTTATATGGAAAAGACAATGACCAATAAGCTATGGTTCAAGGGGTAGCTTTATAGTCTGAGGATGCCTGAAGGAGGAGATCTTGTTGCACATATTCAGAGGTTCAATCAGATTTGTTTTGAGTTGATGAGTCTGGATGTGAAAATTGATGAAGAGGCTAGGGCATTGTTGCTGCTATGTTCTCTTCCAGGTTCTTATGATGGTCTGATAACAACTTTAGTTTATGGAAAGGAGACCCTGAACTATGAAGAGATTGTTGGTATGGTCAGGTCAAATAAGCAAAGAGAGAAGATCTGTAGAGATCCTAACTCTGAGGTCTTAGCTGTGAATGAAAGGAAGAGAAGATTAAAGGAGAGAAGTAGGAGTAAATCCAAGGGTAGATCGAAGTCTTGGAATTAAAGAAAGATTGTGAAGTATTATAAGTGTCGTTAGCTTGGGCATATAAAGAAGTATTGTCTTCTTTTGAAATCAGAAAAGGAAAAGACCAGTAAAAGTGATGATACTACATCTGTTAGCAGTGGAGAAGATCTGCTAGTGGTTTCAGATGGATCCACTGAGGGTGATACTGCGTGGACATTAGATTCAGCATGCTCACACTATTATACCTCGCATCGAGAGTGTTTTGCCACCTCTGATAGATCAAATGGAGGGACAGTAAGTCTTGGTGATGATCACCCTTGTAAGGTGACTGGGGTTGGCACCATTAGGGTGAGGATGTACGACGGGATCATTCGTACATTATCGAATGTCAAATATGTGACAGAGTTGAAAAAGAATTTGATTTCTTTGGGCTACTTGAAGAATCAGAGATATGCTTTTAGTAGTCAGTCGGGGAGTGGTTGCTTGAAGATTACCACTAGTGGTGATGAGGAGAAGAAGACTTAGCAATAACCTTTATAGAATGGAAGGCTCAGTGGTTTGTGATAGTGCAGATGTGCTTGCAGCGGTATAGGAGGAGCAGCTTGCATATAGGCTGTGGCACTATCGGATGGGTCACTTGGGTGACCGAGGGCTCATAGAGTTAAGTAGAAAAGGAATGAACCCAGCCCTGAAGAAAGAGGTTGTGTGACCCATGCATTCTTGACAAGCAGCGTAGGGTGACATTTGCCAGGAGTACCAAGCACAGTGAAGGAGTGCTAGATTTAGTGCACTCTGATGTATGGGGATCGGCTCCTATATTTGCTAAATGTGGGGCAAGGTATTTTGTCACCTTCATTGATGACCACTCAAGGAAGGTGTGGATTTATCTGATTAAGGAGAAATTAGAGATGTTTGTTCGATTTAGAGTCTGGAGAGCTGAGGTAGAGGAGTCAGAAAGACAGGTGAAGTGCCTGAGGTCGAATAATGGAGGAGAGTATACAAGCCTGGAGTTCAGGAGGTACTGAGAAAAAAATGGCATTAAACACCATTACATAGTAAGGATGACCCCCCAGCAGAACGGTGTCGCAGAGAGGATAAACTAGACACTGACGGAAAAAGCACAAAGTCTAAGGCTGCAGACATCACTCCCAAAGTCTTTTTGGGGTGATGCTATAATATTTTCATGTTTTATTATGAATAGGTCCCCATATCGTAAGCTGACTGGTGGCATTCCAGATGAGGTCTGGAGTGAAAAGAAGGTGGAGCTTGGCCATCTGAGGGTTTTTGGTGGCCTGGCCTATGCACATGTGGAGGCAACTAAAAGAAGTAAGTTGGATCCAAAATCAAAGAAGATGACATTCATCGGATATCCACAAGGAGTCAAAAGGTATCTACTCTGGGATTCTAAAGCAAAGAAGTCAGTGATCAGTAGGGACGTCATCTTTGATGAAAAGAGCATTTTGGAGAGATTAAGGAGTACAGGTGGAGTCAGAGAAGTGAAGATGGACAGTGGTGCTTAGTTATAGTTAGATGCCATACAGTCTACTTTCTGTTACAGGAGTGTACCTATTGAGATGGAATTGAGTAGAAAAATCTTACTCAGGTAGAGGATTAGCATGGAGAGCCAGCTATTCAGATGGAGGTACACGAGAAGCCATAGATATCAGGTGGGAGAGACACACCAGTGGAGTGGCACTGCACAAGCCCCAGTGCACTATCAGAAGATCGGTTAGGTATGGTATTGATGAGATGGTTTCATATTCTCTCATCACTGCCAATGAAGATTTAGATACCTTTGTGGAAGCCATGGAGAGTCCAGATAGGGAGTCATGGATGTAGGTCATCATGGAGGAGATGGAGTCTCTTAGGGGGCATCCGATGCCCTCCTCTGCATTGCCTTTTTGGTCACCCTCAGAAAAATTACCCAAATATGGTACTTTGTACTTCAACTTGGGAGTTTCCATTCATTCGATCAGCTTAGATGGCTCTTCTTGGTGTACTTCGATACCAATCGAAAGGTACCATGGATATCCGACAGTCTTTTTTTCGTCAGACAGTAAAACAGAGAATCTCTACGAGATTTTATGGCGTGCTTCAATGCTGCCACCCTACAGATCCGAGATCTTGATGAATTGACGGCCATCGCGGCCATGAAGCGAAGACTATGCAGCTCCAAGTTTACCTATTTTCTGGATAAGATGCTTCTCCAGACATATATCGAGATCCTCGAGCATACGTAGAAGTATATCCGAGCTGAGGAGGGAGAGACTGACCGATGTTGATCTAAGGGCAAGGATCCGAAGAAGAAGATCAAGAAAGAAGGAATCTCTATGGGATCCAGCCAAGCCCGCATTGAGAGGGAGGCTCCACCTTTCCGACCAAGCCTGAAGCCTAAAAACTTCAGCCCCAGGAATGATTCCTACACCCCTCTTACCACTCCTCATGTATAGATCCTCATGGAGATAGAGGGGGAGGACTACTTTCGACGATCTCAGTCGATGAAGATAAGAGTAACATTCTGTAACTGGAGGTGCTATTGTCGGTTCCATCATGACTACAACCACAACATCGAGAGGTGCATTGAGCTGAAGAATGAGATAGAGGACCTCATAAGATAGGAATATCTTGAAAAATACATACGGGACCAACCTACATAGCTGTCGGATGACTCTCAGTCTCAGCCGTGCCCCGACAAGGAAGCTCACACTCAATATATAGCGGGCATGATCAATGTGATCTCGGTGGGACCAAGACTTCGAGAAGCCGATGACTCAAAAAGCTCCCCCAAATGTCGGCGGTGGAATGACGATATCGTCTTCTCTGAAGAAGATCTGCAAGAAGTTCAAACTCCTCATAATGATACTATTGTTGTATCAATGATGATAGCTAATTATGATGTAAAATAATATCTTATTGATAATGAAAGCTCAGCCGATGTAAGTTTCTACAATTATTTTTTTTGAATACAACTTTTTATTAATCAACTTAAACCAGTCAATGCTCCTTTTATTGGGTTCCCTTGCGACTCGATCAAGGTAGAGGGGAAGATAGAACTTTCTGTTACTGCTGGAAGACTACTTTGGCAATCGATCATGTAACTTAATTTCTTATGATCTAGATCCCTTCTGCCTATAATATTATCTTGGGACAACTTGGGCTGAACGCGCTCCAAGTAATTATCTCAATGTATCATTTGCTCGTGTGCTTTCTGAAGAGAAAAAAAAATTGATGAAATGAGGAGAGATCAGTAGTTGGTCCAACAATATTACTTAATCATATTCAAAGGAAAGAAGCCGGCTGAAGTTCTTCCCATCGATGATAGACTGGATCAAAGAGAGGAAGAAAGCCAAGGAAAACCCACAGAGTGACTCACCTCGATGCCCCTCAGTGAGGAGGACCCAACCAGTACTGTTTAGGTTGGATCTTCCTTAAGCGACAAACTGAGGGAGAAGCTGATCAACTTTCTAAAGAAGAATGCAGATGTCTTCGCATGGTCTGCCTCAGACATGTTGGGCATCCCATCCGATGTGATTGTCTACTGACTAAATATCAATGTCAAGTACAAGCCGATGAGACAAAGAAAAAGAAGTTTCGCTCTCGAGTGATCGAAGGCCATCGACGAAGAGATCGACGGATTGCTAGCAACCGACTTCATCAGCGAGATGACCTATCTAGATTGACTTGCGAATGTTGTGATAGTCAAAAAAGCTAATGGCAAGTGGCGGATATGTATTGACTACACTGACCTGAATAAAACTTATCCGAAGGATAATTTTTTACTGTCCCTGATTGAATAACTGATCGATGCTACATCGAACTATCAGCAGCTTAGCTTCATCGATGCCTTCTCCAGCTACAACTAGATCTGGATGGCATCGGAGGATGAGAAAAAGATGGTGTTCATCACCAACAAAGGCTTGTACTACTATAAAGTCATGCCTTTTAGTCTAAAAAATATCGAGGCTACATATCAGAGGTTGGTTAACAAAATCTTCAAGAACTAAATCGATCACAACATAGAGGTTTACGTCGACGACATGCTCGTGAAGAGCAAAGAAGCTGCTTTCCATATCAATGACTTAACGAAAGCTTTCGATACCCTGAAGAGACATCAGATGAAATTGAACCTGACTAAGTGTGCCTTTGGCATCACATCAAGGAAGTTTTTTGGTTTCATGATGATAAATCAGGTTATTGAGGCCAACCCCAAGAAGATCAAAATGGTTCTCAACATGAAGCCTTCGACCTCTCGACAGGATATCCAGAAGCTAGTGGGATGTGTTGTATCTTTGAGCCAGTTCATCTCTAAGTCTGTAGAGCAGTGCTTTTCCTTCTTCAAAATCCTCATACAGATGAACTTCACTTGGATGAAAGAATATCAGAAGGCTTTCGACAATCTGAGACAGTACATGAGTTCTCCTCCACTCCTGATAAAAACAAATATCGACGACGAATTACTTATGTATTTGGCTGTGACTCCTAAAGCCATGAGCTCAATACTAGTTTGAGAAGAAAATAAGATACAAAAATCGAACTATTGCATAAGTCGGGTGCTGAATGGGGGGAAAGTTAGATATCTTCGGATGAAAAAAGATAGTCTTCACAATCATCATGATGACTCGATGACTGCGATCTTATTTCTAGACCCACTCAGTGAAGATCCTGATCGATCTCCCCCTGAGGAGTCTACTTCAATGATCAGACACTTCGAGAAAGATGACCAAATGGATGGTCGAACTCAGCGAGTTCGATCTCTCTTATGTTCCATGATCCTCAATGAAGGCTCTGATACTCGTCGACTTTGCTGTCGAATGCACTCTGACCGACGACAGCCAAGTCAAGGATCGCCCCCAAGGAAAAATTTTAGAGCTTGTGTGGATTCTACATGTGGATGGAGCCTCAAACATCTAAGATTGCGGTGCGGGTCTCATTTTGAGAAATATTGATAGGGTGATGACTGAGTATGCCCTTCGATTTGGCTTCAAAGCTTCTAACAATCGAGTTAAATACAAAGCTCTAACAACCGGATTGAAGATCGTCAAACATCACTATATAAAATGCCTAAGGGTGTTCACCGACTTGCAGCGGATCGTCAGATAATTTTGAGAAGAATATGAGGCCCGAGATCCAATTCTCTCTAGGTATCTACAAAAACTTAGATCTCTGTAAAAAAATTTTGATTACTTCGAGGTCCACCACATCCCCTGCTCGGAGAACGCCCGAGCTGATTTTCTATCCCGACTCGCCACATCCGACTGCGGTGAGTTGGAGAGGATCTTCATCGAGCATCTCGAAAATTCAAGTATCGACTTCAAGGAGGAAGTTCACTAGATTCTGGTCGGTCATGAACTGAACTAGATTGAACCATTCATTGAGTTTTTGATCAACGAAATCTTATCGACTGATCCTACTGAGGTGCGCTGAATGAGGAGACTGACGGCTTGATACATGATCATCGACGACCAACTCTACCGTAGGTCAATATCTTTTTTTCTACTCAAGTGCCTCCGACCCTCCGAAGCCGACTATGCCCTTCGGGAGGTGCATGAGAGCATTTACGATAATCACTTGGGGGGCAAGTCACTATCCTATAAGATACCGAGGTAAGGATATTATTTGCAGACCATACAGAAAGATGTTGCTAACCTAGTGCAGAAGTGCAATCAATGTCAGAGGTTTGCCAATGTTCAAAAACTCCCAACAAGTCAACTCACAATCATTTCGGTACCATGATCATTCGATCAATGGGGAGTCGATATACTCAATCTTTTTTTTGCCTACCAATGAAAAAAGAAGGTTCATTATCGTGACCATCGACTACTTCACCAAGTGGATAGAGGCCGAACCACTGATGCAAATAATGAAAAGAAAGACTACTGACTTTTTATGAAAATCCATCATCTACTGCTTTGATCTATCCAAAATAATTATCACCAATAATGATTGACAATTCGACAACATTAGGTTTGAGAAATTCTATGCAAAAAGTATCACATCATCCATGAATTTACCTCAGTCGGGCACCCGCAATCTAATGAAGAAGTCGAGGTGACCAACAGTATAATTCTACAAGGCCTGAAGATAAGAATCGATCAACCTAAAGGGTGTTGGGCTGACGAGCTCTCCAGTGTCCTATGGTCTTACTGAACAACTCCTTGGATCTCGATCGAAGAGACCTCTTTCAAGTTGGCATTTAGGATGAAAGCTATGATCTTAATTGAAATCAGCCTACCTTCGACTCAGATGGAGCACTACAACGAACAGACTAATTCGGACAAGCAACGAGCTGATCTTACTTGCTCGATGAGATCCGGAGATAAGTCCAACTGAGGATGGCTTTCTATCAATGAAGGGTAGCTTGGTACTACAACTTTCGAGTCAAACTTAAGATCTTCTAAGCTGGAGGTCTAGTCCTCAGGAGAGTCAAAGTCTACTAACCGATCGGACAAAAAAAATTATCTCCGAATTGGGAAGGTCTCTACAAGGTTTTCACGATTCTAAGGTCTGAAGCATACAAGATCCAGAGTCTGGATGGCATGGAGATTCCTTTAACCTGGAACGTCGAGAATCTACAGATGTATTATCAATAGGGATGCCTTATAAATAAAAATTTTTCTTTCTTACTATTCTATGTTAAACAACTCTCACTCTCGAAGGCTTAACCCAAGCCTAAATTAAAGGTCACCTCGGCTAGGTCCGAGGTGCGACGATGAGAACCCTTGGTTAAGAATCAAGGCTGCCTAGGTGAGATTCGAGGTGCAGCAAACGACGATGCTCCTCTGCAATGGAATAGCCTATAACAAAAATCCTTTTCAAGGCCCCAAGTCATCTCGGCAATTTCTGTGGTGCAGTGCGGTCAAAATGTTGATGAGACACTAGGTCACCTCGATAAAATTCAAGGTGTAACAGTAGGAGTACTGACAAGACACGAGGTCATCTCGATAAAATCTGAGGAACTCCTAAGAAGTCATCAAGAAGCCCTTCCAAAATGAGTCAACCATGACCTCGATGAGACTGACACTATGGAGGGCAGGTGACTCGAGATGTTCCTCTGACTCGAAAACCTCCTCTAGACGTCAGCAACTTAGTCACTTGATAGACGACCGATCCACATCCTCATTAGTTGGTACCCGACGAGACGTTATTTGGCTAATACCCATTTAATGGAGATGTAGAGTTTGGCAACTGTTAGCATGCCAGCTATGGCCAAAGGGCTGCTGGAGTATAAGCTACAGTTCACGGTGCAAACCCAGATGAAACCCGACGTTATTCGGCTAATACTCATTTAACAAAGCTGTTGAGTCCGACGACTGTTAACGTGCCAGCTATGGCCGAAGGGCTGTTGGAGTATAAGCTATAGTTTGCGGTACAGATCCAGATGAAATCTAACATTATTTGGCTAATATCCATTTAACAAAGTCATAGAGTCCGGCAACTGTTAGCGTGCCAGCTATGGCTGAAGGGCCGCTGGAGTATGAGCTACAGTTCACGGTGTAGACCCAGACGAAAAAAATTGTAGTTAGTTGGCTTGTTCCCAATTGATCAAGGATCAGTTAATCCAAAATGAAGTGAAATATGACCATGCTCCGCTTCAATCACCATGCTTTGAACTTGACGAGATGCTTCGCAGAACGGCGACCCACGATTCAAAACAACAAGTCCGCTGCACGTAGCCTCCGGGGATGGTCGCCCGGAAAGGCAACTCGAACCCATGCATTGATTAACTCCTTTTGCTCGATGAAGACTACATAATCGGACTCAGGAGTTGGGGGACAAATGTTGGGGTAGGTCCTCATCACCTAACCGACCTTATCCAACTGACCTCGATCCGAGACCTACCTCGATAAAAGCCGATGCCACTGGGAGAATACCAATGTGGAGTCGGATCCTGGAGATCATCATAAAGTCGGTCTCAGCACAAAGCCGGGGTGACGAGAGGGTTGACCTCATTAGAAGACCGTGGTCCTCAGAAAATCAGTCCCATCGGGAGATCGATCTCATTTGAAAGTTGAGGTCGGTAGAAGTTCGACCTCAACATCACCTGGACGTGGTAACATTGTCCGAGTTAAAGGCTACATCGGCCAACGATCGGTCTGTTTCTTCGGTAGCATTAGTAAGAAATCGATGTACTTGCCTATCACGATAGCCCTGATCCAGAGATCAGGTTCTTCAACTGCCTACGGTGCCTGATACTTCAGGTCGGTCATCTATCGATCTGACTTTCCAACCTTACTTGACAAGCCCGAGAATGCTGGCATGCGGGTTACTCGCCTCGGACTGCTTCCAATTTCTTTCATCTTACTCTAGCTAGTGGCCGTTTTGGATATCGACATCGGCCAAATAGCTGGCGGTTAAGTGTGACCGCCATGCGGTCCCATCAAGTCACATCAAATCGCATCATCTTAATGTCATACCGTAAGCAGCCTACCACATACTATGATAGGACACCATAAAGTCATTAATTATACCATATGCACTCGATAAGACCTGCTACTACGACCACCGGTGCACCGGACAAAAGGCATACCCATTGATGGGGCCATTGAAAGATGCCTCCATGCGGCTCCATATGATTGGATGTTATCGGAATACATTTTCGTCCTTTCATCCTTCATCCTACTCTCTCTATAAATGGAGGTAAGAGCAAACCTCCGGAGATACGCACACTCCAATACTCAAGAGCCCAAAACTCTATCTCACTCACTCCTCCATTTGTTAAGCTAAAAACTGACTTGAGCATCGAAGTATTCTGGTTGGAGCCATCTCCAGCGAAGACTTTTCTTGCAGGTTTTCCTGCTGCCACCAGACGTCGCCGGCCGACTTTACCGTCCAGTCTGAGTTGATCCTACCTCTGTTCAATTCACCATTAGCCCTCGCTTTCGTTCTTGGCCCTCTCGACTGTGTCTTCTCTCCGGCGAGCAGTCCTTCTCCACCAGTTCCCTACTGTTCAACACTTAGGCACGATGATTTGACTACCCCATCGGAGGCGAGCTGCAGTACACCCATTCTAAGATAATCTCTAGACCACTTGGAAAAGAAGAAATTTTTCCAGCAGCTATGAGAGGAGCTACAAATCAACTGGTAGCTGCTCCATGTTGGGAAATCTGGAAGGAGAGAAATTCACATTTGTATTCGAAGAAAAGAAACTCAATTCACTTTATTGTGTTCTGCAGAAAATCTTATCATCTTACTGCAGCCGGAAGCATTTATGTTCATTGAAAAGGATGGATTCGCATCAAGAACCTTGGAACAATCTTGCCCCCTTGATTCCAAGCTCCATGGACAGACCCAGCTCTGTTCTGCTTTCCCAGCCTGAAACAATGTAAGTTGCAGACCTAACTCATTTAGAAAGAAGGCAACAATTTGTTCCTTATAGCAGTCACTGCTTCTTCGCTTTGGAAGTCCAGTGCGAAGCAAACTGAACGGAATCTACAACTTTTTCCTTGCTTCAGAATAGATTCCCTCTCTGACTTAGAAAGTCTTGTGATCTCAGATGCTGCTGGCCCTTGCCCCGTGTTTTGCCTATGCTTGTCTTTTGGTTTCAACAACTTGTATATTTCTCTTCTTGTAAAGCAGTTTTCAATTTCAACAGAAGCTAGGCGGCAGTTGCCTCCCTTCTCATCAACGATACGGAAAAAAAAAAAAAAAGAAACAATGTGACTTTTTCTTGGGATTGATGTAAACTTGGTCTGGCGCACATCCACCCTGGCCTTAGAATCTTTTGTTTCGTTTCCAAATAAAATATTTTGCACTAGAATCTGACCAGGTCAAGCTTGTGTACGACTGGGTGACTGCAGACAAAGTCTACATCCCATCCCGAGATGGAGCTTATTATTTCTTGAAACTGTTGGGCCTAGTGTTTCATATAAACAACAAATTAGCAGCATTGACCTCTGCAAATACCACTTGATGGCCATAGAATTAAAGGTTTGACCAAGATTATCTGTTAAAAAATGACTGTTCTTGTCGTACGACTAATTTTATTAGCATTTGTTAATGTAGTGGAAAACGTAGACATCTTTGATTATGACTTGGATCTTCAAGAATTTTTCTTTTTTTGAGTGCAATAGGGAGGAAGCACAAACTTGATAGAAGTTCCTTTCATGCCAAATTCCTCAGCAAATGGCTGAAAGAAGTTCATCACTGACTCTTTTCTCCAACTTGTTTTTGTTTCTTGTCCTCCAGTTGGTCCACAGATCGTGGATGCTTGCCGGAAAAGTCCCTAACGTGTGAAGGGCGAGTATGGTATAGCATATACAAAATGTTAATACTAGCGAACCTTGGAGGGGCTATCTCCTCCGATCTCATGACTCCGAGACAAATGACAAATTTTCTTGAATTTGTATGTGCAGGGGTTAAAACATTTTCTTTTTGTTAATTGAAGGAGCAAAAGACAATAAATATAATTACAATGTTGGTCTCTAGAGTCGAAATCACAGATTGGATACCAGTATATGTATATCTTTTAGCTGACAAATACAAATACCGATATGAATATTAGTTGGATGTAGAAATTTATATTCATATTTATTTTAAATGAATACGGATACAAGTTGGATACTGAAAGTATGGATATAAATATGAATGTAAGTTGGATAACTAAAATTTATGATCATAGAATTAAAGATATTACTAAATGAATAGTAATTCCATATCAATATCATTATATATTTTCCTTAAAAGTTCAGTAATGCTATATAAAATTAAATAAAATTATAAATACAATCGAGTATTTAGATATAATTATCTATTCATATCTATATCCGTTTTTCTTTGATGGATATGGATATGAATATAGATATACATATTAGTCAGATGTTCAAAATTTCTATCTATATCTAGATAGATTCGAATATGAAAATATATTTGGATAGAAATTATTCAATCCATTTTCATCCCCACTGATTCTTAATAATGGCCAAAGATCTTTCTCGATCGCTGGACTGAACCCCAACTTTTATTTCAAAACCCCACACTTTATTGTCCACTGCAAATTCATTGTATTTGCTGCTAGCTTCTCCAGTTCGTTGCATTGTTCTACTTTCCAGTTTCAAATTTGTGGTTTAAGCAAATTCATATGTAACTGTGGCATTAGAAATTAGCTGATGTACTGCAAGTTGACCACTGACCTAAGGCCAAAAGAACTTGAGCATACTTGATCAAATATGTCAAAATCACGCTACCTGCCCCAATTCCAATTCCAACTCTACATTCTACTGTAGCTAAGCAGCATCTAGAATTGCTGGAACCACACAAGCCCTTCTACAAGTGAGTAGTGGTTGTGTGGCACTTCTCTTTACCTTCAGCTTTGGGTTATAGAGGCTAAAATCTTTCTCCCAATCAATGTCGAATCATCAATATCATTAAGCTAGTTTCTTTCTCCCACCAATTAATGTATAGAGGCACCTCGAAGCAACCAGTCAACAAAGGATCTGCTACAACGCAAATTGATTTGACTGCCATGCAGTGGTTGGACAATGATAGCCCAAATCATACCCACACCACATACACTATTGTTATAGGATAAGTCAAACACCCAATTACTGGACTTAATTATATCATGACTGCAGATCGGCTAGGTTGTATACGTATGCGGGCCTAGGCCCAGTATTGTACTATTACCTCTTATTTACTGTTTCAGGATTTATGTGCTCCTTTTGTATCACCAAAATGCTTCAAAAAAAACAAGAGCCCTCTAAAGGTGTTGACCGTTGACTTGATTTCTTAAGGGGCAAGTGGTTGAGTTGAAAAGCACAGTGACCGAAGCCCAGGAGTGGGGCCTTTTACTGCCAAGTAACAAAGTAGGCGGTAATCTTACTGGCGGTGAGAATACTCCAGTCCCCCCACCCCGCCTATATTAGCCCCTCTTCTCTCTAGCACTGGCAGCAGTGAGAATCTCGATTTCACTCCCGTACCTTCCTCGACGGCGTCCGGGGACGGTTTCCCGATTCCGATGGCCGTGGTCGCCGACAAGTCTCAGCTCAAGGCGAAAACCAAGGCACCGGCGCCGGGCTCCCACCCCCGTTATATTCCGAAGCGAGGCCAGACCCTGAGGCGGGTCCTCCGCGCCGTGTTCTCCTCGGTTCTCGCCACCGTCGATGGCCGGAGCAAAAGGATCCGACCATCTGCCGCCGTCTCCACTGCTAACAAGTCCAGCCTTCCTTCATGTTTCCATTTCAATTCAGAAGGACGATCATCGGCCAGATGCGTCCGGTTAGAGGACAAATCTTAGCTTCTTGTAATCTTATTTTTGTTTTTATTTTTATTTTTTATAGCATTCAAGTGCCGATTTTGTTTCAACAGTAAATATGCTGCAAGACCATCTGATGTTGTTTTTTAATCTGTCTCTTGTTCTGGATATTAAAACTACCAAAACAACTCTAAAACAGAGGGGTTTTATTGGGATCCATGGCGCAATTCTTATGGATGTGGTGGTGTATTGATCTGATTGAGACATATTGGATATTAGTAGAGCAGATTGGATTTGTAGCATCCAGTATAATTAATTTTCTTGATTTGTTATCTCAATTGAGTTAATATATCCATGCACAACCCATTTCACTTTATTCATCGAATGGTTGTCTGGAAGCTAGAGGTCGGCATAATTGGCAAATAAGTTCTTTACATTTGCCTTGGATTCATTCATTTATCCTTCTTCTTTTTTTTTTTTTTTTTTACAGATAATATCTTAAATTTAGTACGCTGTCTCTTTCTTAAACTATTAGGGACAAATATAATGAGATCCATCACCATTTATAAATTTAGTAATTGGGTTTATTAGTTCCCAATATAAATTTAGATCTGTCTCCATCTGTCTGGTTCAAAAAGAGGAAGGTCTTTCCCATCGTGATCGATTCTGACAGATAGATGTCAATCTGATGGATAGGGGTGGTCGGGATTATGTCAATGTGGACTGTGACCAGTGGGGTCCGGATAATCGGTCAAAGTAGGCGGCTAAACGGTATTCTCTTGAATTGTTAGCTTCGCAACCCCGAACACAGAACAGAATTATCAGACAATTCTCTGGCGTTTGACCATCTCGATGGTCGGTTTGACTGACAGTGTTTGAACAACGACTCAGATTGGCTCTTCAAATCTTCCATTCCGGTCTGGTTTTTAAATCAGTGGTCAGGTGATCGCTGCATCACATATATTATATACTGGCTAAGATACTTTAACCCTTTTAGGTGACTCAATCTCAGACTTGGCTTTTGAGAATAGGAAAAAGAGGAGTTAATTTAAAGCGAGAAGCTGATCTTTTATGCTATATATATATATATATATAGAGAGAGAGAGAGAGAGAGGTAGATTTGGATAAGATAAATCATTGGATGTAATCTACTATCTTAAAACTGATTACATACTCAATATTATATGATTTAAAGATCTCTAGCTTATGCATTAAGTGATCAAAAAATATATCTAACTCAAATTTATTTAAGTTATTCAATTTTTGACTACTTGATGCATATACTAGGGTCTCTAAATCACATAATTTTTTATGTATAAATAATTTTGAAGTAGTAGATCACATTCAACGACTTAAATCATTGGTCTAGGATCCCTATTATAAAATTTGATCTGATTGGATCTGATTGACTTGATTCTAATCTCTTTCTCTATATATATAAAAGCCATATCTCACAATGGAACAGGGGGAGTTTAGGTTCTCTTCTGGAAATTGCCAAACTAAAGCATGCCATACAAATTATAAAATACTAATGTAGGTCATAAAAGGGAAGTGAAAATGCCTTAATGGATAGCCAAATCAAGTTGGTCTGACCTGACAAGGAGGGGGAGAGGTAGCAAGAAGTCATGACCGGCCAAAGGTGGGAATGCGACGGAATGAGGAGGACGCAAGTGAAGACATTATGGAGATTGAAGAAGGAACAGGTGAAAGATTTGGAGAGAGTAGGATTACATATATAATTCCATATTATTGATAATCCTTTGGTTTATTTTTGAAGTCATTTGTTTTCTTGTGTCACATGATCAGAGGTCTGGGACCCGGATAAATAGAAGATGTATGAGGTACGCAATGATTTTAGGCCTCAACTTGTCATGCAACTTGATGCCTCAATTAATAAATCAAAATTTTATTTTAAATAAAAATATAGCTTCCACAAACTCTCTCTATACACTTTATTAACCTACAAATATCCAAATATTAATAATTGCAATCAAGAGTCAAAGGAGGCCAATGACTAAATAGCAGCCGCAGCCCCAAAGATTTGTGAGACAACGTTGACGTTTGTTATCTACGATAAATCGATAGATAAGGTCGGTAATAGGCATAGGATTCGAACAACTTTTTAAGAACTATAATTAGAGAACGAACATTTAATTCAAAGAAACTTCAAAGCAATATATATTTGAAATAAGATTTAACATGAATTTTCTTCTTATTGACCATCTTTCTACATCCTTTATTAATTTATTTATTATTAATTCTTTGAAGTAAATTAATATGAGTTGGTGTGTTGCAACTTTTCTTTCTTGGAGCTTACACCCCCCCCGCCCGCCCACAAAAAAAAAAAAAAAATCTTTTCTTTCTTGGAATGTTGGAGGTAGCATCTAAATATATGAAGCTTCTTTTATTGTTGGAAACAGAAAGATAATTATTTTTTGCATACGTTACATCATAACAAATGGGTTAGTTCTGTACCTCAAAATCTTAGTTGGATAACTTTCAATACACATTCTTTCAAACTCATTTGATGTGAAAATGATATATGCAGTGAGGGTCACTTTTCACTAACAATTCTCAATGAATCTAAAAGGCTTGAAATCAATCCTAAATTCTTTTTTTTCAGTATAACAAGTTTCTTAGTTGATTGGTAATGTTGAATAAATAATTAACTATCATGTAACAATTTTATATTATAGTTGATATATACATTTTTCAAGACAAGTTTGGTAAAGCTGCATAGAATGCAAGTATCATTATAAACTATAAAACTGATATAATAATCATAGGCGTGTAATCTGTTGCCAAAGAACAAACCCATGTGTAATATCTAATTTTATAACTTAATTATGCCAACTCCTTTCTTGTTTATGAATTGAATTGACTGCTGCTCAACATGCAAAGAAAGATCCGTATAGATTAGTATAAAGAATTGGATACGTTGTCTAATGAAAATATAAAATGTTATTTGTTATTGTTTTCTCTCAAATATAATATAAATTATACATCAAATGAACTAAATCTTTAATTTGTTTGCTAAGTCAATTGAACAATAACATAAATTGGCTTGTAGTGTACCTAGAAACAACTTCACATATTCGATATGTATTTTGCAAGAAAGAATCTCACAAAAAATGTAGATGAAACTGAGAACTTTATTTTATTGGTTATTCTGCATTTGATATCCAAAATTATTTAAATATTGTTATTATATATATATTTGTTGTGGGGTCATACCACCATAGCCATAGGTCTCAAAACTTACTTTTTGAAATCTCAGGCTGACGAGAACAATGAGACAACAATGGATATCAAAGAAAGCTAAGGTGAAATGACCACATCTGCTCGGACGCTCACCCCTAGCCAACCCTCGAGTCAACCCCGAGCCAATCCTTGGGTCGGGATTTTATCGATCTCCAGATCGATATCTCCTCATCAGTGGGGATGAAGCTTGTGGCTGACGCCAATCATTGGGTCAGGGTCTTGTCGATCTCAGTTCAATATCTCACTAGCAAGAGGGACTTACGATCTACGTCGATATCAATATAGACTTTCACTGACTTACAGATCGAGAGCTCGCCGATTTTCGGATTGAGACCTCATTGGCTATCAGTGACAATTCTCCACAATTTGAGATGATGCGGACCTGATTGGGACACTACCTCAGACACAAGCCAAACCCAACTTGTCGGCTCATCGGTTCATGAGCTGGAATCTCCCAATAAACTCCCAGAACGTGGCCACATGGACATAACAAATACTTATGACTAACTATCTATGGGTTCAAGTCTAGGAATAACAAACTCCCGCACCTCCCAATATAAGAAGGTAACAAGGGAACCATCAATGTAAGCTCTGATAGGCCAATCCGAATTACCACTAGCTCTTGTACTCTCTCTCTTTTCATCTATGCTTAAGCTCCAGTTAACTTAATCATCGAAAGATCTCCCACTAAAGGCCCCACCTCCAGTGTCAATGGGCTTCTTTTGCAAGTCCTATCTCGATCTCCCGATGTCGGACCTCCCTCCACCTTTGGCCACATCAGCACCCCCAGAGCCTTGATGCAACAATACTGAATGACTATATTATCATTATCCAATGATAGATGTGTTGTGAAATAATATAATATAATAAAAGGAGAGGGACACAACAAGAGAATAAGAGAGAAAGAGAGAGAGAGAGGAGAAATCTTTTCACACAGTAATCATTATTCTTATTTCATTTCACATCCTTTTATAGATTTTAATCTAAATTATAAAAAAAAAATATTTATAAAAAAAATAATATTTCTCATTCATTTATAAAAGAAATAATATTTTTTATTGGTTTACAAAGAAAAAAATATTTCTCATTTCAATTCCTAAGGGGTCATCCATATGGACTTCAACGACCATTTATAATACTCTCCCTTGGATGACCCTTTCACAAAAAATATGTCTCATTCAAACCTTACTGAGAAAAATCCTATGGGAAAAAACTTAGCCAGAAAAAAAAGAGTACAACATTCTCACGACTTGTTTAAAACATATTGCCTTGTTAAAACCTTACCTGAAAAACCCAATGGGATAAAACTAAGGTGAAGAAAAAAGAGTACAATACTCCCCTTGAAGACCAGCTCCATAATCAACTTAGGTCCTTGAGCCATCGCATCCCAATTTTATAAATTAATTTCTTAAATGTCATAGTTGGGAGTGTCTTAGTGAATAAGTCAGCTAAATTTTTACAAGAACGAATTTGTTGCACATTAATCTCACCCTTTTTCTGAAGCTCATGAGTATAGAAGAACTTTGATAAAATATATTTAGTTCTATCTCCTTTAATAAATCCTCCTTTAACTTGTGCAATATATGCAGCATTATCTTCATATATTACCGATAGGGTATTTCTTATAGAAGATAATCCACATAATTCTCGAATGTGTTGAATCATGATTCTCAACCAAAAATATTCACGACTTATCTCATGGAGTGCAAGAATTTCTGAATGATTGGATGAAGTTGCAACCATTGTCTGTTTTATAGATTTTCATGAGATGGCATTGTCACCATAAGTAAAAACATATCTAGTTTGTGACTTGCCATTATGAGGATCTGATAAATAACCAGCATCAGCATATCCTAATAATTGACGTTCAAAGTTATATAGATAAAGTAAACTCATGTCAACAATATCTTGAAAATAGCGCATGATATGCTTAATTCTATTCCAATACCTCCGAGTAGAACTAGCAGAACTAAATCTTGCTAATAAATTTACTGCAAAGATAATATCAGGCCGAGTATAATTAATAAGATACATAAGTAGCCCAATTGCACTTAGATATGGTACTTCAGGATCAAGAAATTCTTCTTTCTCTTCCTTAGGTTAAAAAGGATCATTTTTCAAATCAAGTGATCTTACAACCATAGGGAAACTAAGTGGATGAGTTTTATTCATGTAAAAATACTTCAGAACCTTTTCAGTATATGCTGATTGATGGATGAAAATTTTATTTGATACATATTCTCTTTGAAAGCCAAGACAATATTTTGTCTTATCCAAGTTTTTCATTTCAAAATTTTCTTTCAAATAAGTTGCAGCGTTTTGAACTTCTTTAGGAGTTCCGATGATATTTAAATCATCTACATACATAGCAATGATAGCAAACTCAATATTAAATTTCTTAATAAAAATACATGGGCATATTGAATCATTAGAGTATTTTATTTTTAATAAATATTCACTGAGTCTATTATACCACATTCTACCAGATTGTTTCAATTCATACAAAGATCGTTGTAATTTGACTAAGTATATATTACGAAAATTTAAATCTTTTACTCTAGATATTTTAAATCTCTTAGAGACTTTCATGTACACATCACAATCTAACGATCCATACAAGTATGCTGTTACTACATCCATAAGATGCATATCAAGTTTTTTTTTTGCTGCTAAACTTATCAAAAATCTAAAAATTATGGCATCCATTACAGGAGCATATGTCTCATCAAATTCAATTTCAGATCTTTATGAGAAGCCTTGTACAACTAATCATGCTTTATATCTCACGATTTTGTTTAATTCATTTTGCTTTCTTGTGAATACCCATTTATAGCCAACTAGCTTAACATCCTTTGGAGTTTGAACTATAGGTCCAAAAATTTTATGTTTGTAGAGAGAATTTAATTTTGGTTGAATTGCTTCTTTTCATTTTGTCCAATCATCTCGCTGTTGGCATTCGTTAATGCTTTTTGGCTCGTGATCATCACAAGCAATACTGGATGCTATTGCATAAATAAATACATTATCAACAATAATTTTCTTTTGATCCTATATTTTATATTTTGATGTATAGCTAATTGAAATTTTATTATTTTTTTGCACTTGGACTGCTTCAGGAGTCTCATTTAAAACTTCTTTATTTCTAACAATTTGGTTATCCATAGAAGCTATATCATCAATAGTTTGTCTTGTTTTAGAAATTTGATTTCCCTCATGTACCACTTTACTTAAATTTTTTTCTTTGAAACTTTATCTTTTGCACCAAGTGGTCTTCCACGCTTCAAGCGTGGTGCAAGTTGTTCTATAGCCCTAGGGACCAGTTGTCCTGCTAGGACTTCTATCCAAGCTGGAGTATTTTCAGCTGGAATATAATATTTGCATACCCTTCTTGTATCTGTAAATGCATCGGGTAAATTATTTGCTATATTTTGCAAGTGAAGAATCCTTTGAACTTCTAGTTCATACTGATTCATTCTTGAATCAAGAAATGATAAGTTTGGTACATTTCTATGATAACTTACATTGTGCTTCTAACATCCTTTTATCTTCTCCTAATGATGGGAACACTGTTTCATCAAATTGACAATCTACAAATCGAGCAGTAAATACATCATCCGTCAAAGGTTCAAAATATCGAATGATAGATGGACTATCAAAACCAATATAAACTTCAAGTTTATGTTGAGATCCCATGTTAGATCTTTGGGGTAGAGCAATTGGAATGTATACAGCATAACCAAAAATCTATAAATATGAAATATTTGGTTGTTGACCAACTATAAGTTGTAGTAGAGAATATTTGTGGTAAGCAGTTGGTCTAATTCGAACCACTGATGCAGCATGTAAAATAGCATGCCCCCAAATAGATACAAGCAACTTAGTGTTCATCAATAATGGTCAAGCAATGAGCTACAATCTTTTAATAAATGACTCTGCTAGGCCATTTTGAGTATGCACATGAGCAACAGGATGCTCAACATTAATTCCAACTGACATGCAAAAGTCATCAAAGATTTTTGAAGTAAACTCAGCTGTATTATCTAATGGATAGATTTTATAAGACAATCAAAAAATTATGCTTGTAATCGTATTATCAAAGTAAGCAATTGAGTAAATATCCTGTTTCGAGTAGACAACAATGAAACATGGGACCACTTTGTGAAAGCATCAATTAGGATCATAAAATATCTAAATGGTCCACAAGGGGGATGAATTGGACCACATATATCTCCTTGAATCTTTTTCAAGAATGTAGGAAATTCAATTGCTAACTTTATGAATGAAGGTTTATGTATCAATTTTTCAAGTGAACATGCAGAACAATGGTAATCACTAGTTAGAAGAATTTTTTGGATCTTTAATGGATGTCCATTTGAGTTTTCAATAATTTTATGCATCATTGTTGATCCAGGATGGTCAAGTCATTCATGCCAGAGAATAAGCATTTCTTCATTAGTGAACTTCTGGTTCAATACTATATTTATTTCAATTGCACGAATCATCATATAATACAATCCAGACAAAAGAATAGAAAATTTTTCTAACTCAAGTTTTCTATTTGAATCATAGAAAATGATGCACAAAATTTTTTTACCATGTTCACTTTTTGTCTCCACATGATATCCATTCTGGCAGATATCCTTAAAGCTCAGTAAATTTCTTCGAGACTGTGCTAAGTAAAGAGCTTCCCTGATTTTTAACTTTGTACCACCTGATAATATTATAGTTGCTCTTTCAAAATCTTTAATTATATTAGAAGTATCAGAAACTTATATTTTTATTTGTAAAGATTAATTGTGAAAAGTATTTTTGATCCTGAAGTATGGTGTGAGTTGTAGCACTATCAGCAATGCAAAATTCTTTCGCATTTATTTTTAGATTTAATCTAGAGAATAAATAAGATATTAATTTGATAAAATAGTTCATTTATTAATTTCAAAACATAAGTATATAGACAAAATACTTTATTGAAATAAAAAAATATAATAAAAATTATTCTTTAACTATTTCTCTATTAATGATCATGCGGTCAATTTTTTCTTCAGGGTGGGCAAAAAAATTAGAGATGTCAAAAGGAGGTACATTTGTATTGCCATCATCATCATTAAACAAATTTGCAAAGTTTGTCTTAGGCTTCTTTTTCTTCTTTTTTGTAGAAGCTTAATATAGATCTACTAGATGCTTTGGCATATGACAGGTATGCGACTAGTGATCCTTCATTCTACATCTATAGCAAACATTCTCCCTAGACTGTATTTTTTTTTCTTAATCAAAGCTTGTACCTAGTTTTGGATTCTACCACTTCGAGTTGATTGCCCTAGTATTCTTGAAATCACCACAGCCATGACCACAATCATGACCACGGCCATGCCCACGACCTCGTCCATGCCCATGCTCATTATTTTGGAATGACACAGCATTCAGTTCAGAGAATGGTGCGGAGCTGGTAAGGCGAGGTTCATGATTTTTTAATAATAATTCATTATTCTGTTCAACTATTAGAAGGCATAAAATTAGTTCAGAATATCTTTTAAATTTGCATTCTCGATACTACTGCTGTAGGAGCACATTTGAGATATGAAAGGTAGAGAATATTTTTTTCAACATATCTTCATTTGTTATATTCTCTCTACATAATTTTAACTATGAGCTAATTCAGAACAGAGCAAAATTATATTCAGACATGATTTTAAAATCTTACAACCTTAGGTGCATCCAATCATACCGTGCCTTTGGAAGAATGACCATCTTCTGGTGGTTGTATCTTTCTTTTAGGTTATTCCACAATACTAATAGATCTTTTATAGTAAAGTATTCAACATTTAAGCCTTCATCAATATGATGCCGAAGGAAAATTAAAGATTTCATGTGATCTTGCAGGGATGCGGTATTTCCTTCTTGAATCGTGGTTCCAAGATTCATGGCATTAAGATGTATTTCAGCATCCAGAATCCAAGATAGGTAATTCTTGCCTATAATATCAAGAGCAATAGATTATAAATTTATTAAATTCGACATATTTATATTAAAAATTATGAAGTAAATAAATATTAATAACTACATCTTTATAAATCTATTCTACAATCGAATAGCCTATGAAGGCTTCTGGAAGTAATCCTCAAGATTTTCTTAATAGAGGTTGAGAAAGGGATTAGCTCAATAGATTGTGAGAATTTAATATTTTAAAAAAAAATGTAATTAACCTAAAATATACCTTCAAAAACAAATCAAAGTGGATTCAAACTTGGGACCTCCTTCTACTTGGAGATGCCTTGCACCACTAGATTGAAAAGGTTCTTGTGCTAATAACGTGTTGTAAAACAATATAATCTATAATGAAAGGAGAGGGACAAAATGAGAGAATGAGAGAGAAAGAGAGAGAGAGAGAAAATTTTTTTTTCACATGATAATCATCATTCTCATTCCATTTCACATCCTTTTATAGATTTTAATCCAAATTACAAAAAAATAATATTTATAAAAAAATAATATTTCTCACTTATTTATAAAGGAAATAATATTTCTTATTGGTTTAATTCTAATTCCTAAGGGGTCATTCATATGGGCTTCAACGACCATTTATAACAAGATGATTTATTATGCTATAAAACAATTGTTAAAAGGTGTAGACATAATACTTCTTAAAGAAGAAGTGCAATTAAGTATGAAGCTAGTGCAAGCATTTACATTTCAATGGAGATAAGGAAATAATAGGTTATAAATAAAGTTGCCCCAGATTTAGTTTGTATAATTCCTTGATTGTTTTGATATGTATTCTCTCAAATAAAAGTTTAAAGCAAGGGAATAGCAAAAATTTATATTTTATCTAATGGAATATATGATAGATCAAATTGCACATATATATTATTAATAGATAAGTATTTGAAGCAATTTTGTAATGTGCTTCTTTTATATATATGTGTGCGCACATGCGTGCGTGCATGTATGTATGTATATATATATATATATATATATATATATATATAATATAATATATATATATATATATACATGCACATAAAGAGAGAGAGAGAGTACATGATACAATATGATCCCATGATTATTGGGTAGATAGTATATAATCCTATATATTGTGTGGGATATCAGAAGCACATGATCCCAATATTAGAATTGCAAACATTGTATAAAGTCTATAACATCATACAAACCTAACTAAATTTGATTGATATTTGTCCCAGTATAATCACAAACATCCAGATTTTGTCAACACTTGCTCACTATTTTTCCTTTAAGTTGAAGAGTAGGTGCTTAGAATTGAAATATGATCTTTACTAGTACGTGCTTTAGCTTGCTGGCGAAAAGTGGAGAAGCATAAAGGATGCTATTGTAATTTTTCTTGAACAACTAAGTTGCTATATGTGAGAGCTAGGTGATATTGTTGCGATATTATTGTTAGGATACCATAATTATCAAATTAATTTTGACTTTAATAAAAAATAAAAATATGTAGAGAGTAGCGAGTCAGGTCGAATCTACAGAGAAGACAGTACTTTGATTTGAAATCTTTGCTTTTATAAAAAAAATTAAAAAAATAATTTAAGTCAAAAAATAAAAATTAAAAGTGTAAAAAATAAACTTGGTATTGAAATCTCTTATTTAGATCCTAACTTCTACTTGCAATAAAAATAAAAGATAAGAATTTAAAGTGCATAAAAATAAATTGATACTAAGATTTACTAACTAGATCTTAGCATCTACTTGCAATAAAAATAAAGAGCAAGAATTTAAAAGTACATAAAAATAAATTTTATATTAATTGAAAGTAAAGTTTAATTATAAAAAAATTAAAAAAATAATAAAATTAAATAAAACTATAATAAAGATCTGAAGTTGATCGATGCAGTCTCATCGAAAAGATGATTGACGACCTCTCTTTCTTCCTTTGTACTCCATGGAGCCAATTGATTTCTCTCCTTCTTCTTGGATTCTTAAATTTTTTTTTAATTTTTTTCTTATTTTTTTACTATTTTTTTCTTTATTCCCAGACCTTCTTATTGGTAGGTGAATTTTTCACCTTCTTTTGATAGAAAATGGAGTCCTAAAATCTCTCAAAATGTGTCCAACCTGCATCTTGAATTTTTGGCCATCGGATCTGCTTTGAACGCATGAGATCACATCAAAAATCCTCTTCATCAGGCCTTTTTATAGTTAGATTTGATACCAGCCATTGGATCTTGTGACGGATTGAATTTGGACCGTCGATCAGCACACCAGATCTCCTATTAACAGTCAGAATTGCTGTCAGCCATTGGATCACGCGATGGATTTGTTTTGGACTGTCAGATTGTGCCAAAAAATCACTTCTGCTTAGTTCTCCCACTGGCAACCAACCACAGCCATTGGATCACCCTTAAAGATCGTTGCCAGCCATTAGATCACGTAAAAGAGTGGGCCACCACTGCCTGATATGGTAAAATGCATCCTTAATCATCCAATTAGGTGTTCAAAGAGATCTCAGCCATCCGATTGTGCAAAATCCAGCCGCCCACCATGAGCCGCATTGTGGACCGAAGGTACTGTGTTGTGGACCGTGACCCAAGTTCTGTAGACCGATCGGTCGGTCCATCATGCATCGAAGGCTTTTTAAAATAAAATTTTTGACATTTTTGTTTGATTTTTCTTGGATTTTATGCCTAAACAATAAAAAAAATATGAATTAAATTTTTATTAATTTTTTAATTATTTTGATACTTAAATTACTCAATTAGCTTGACATCTATTTTTCATAAATATACTCTAATTTTATAATTCTCAAAATTATTTATTTTTATAAAAAAATTAATTTATTTATGAAATTAAATTTTTTAGAAGATATTAGCACCGTTAATTATCAAAAATATCTAAAATAAATGTACAAATATACGAATTATCATACCCTCCAACTTAAACTTTGCTTGTCTTCAAGTAAAAAAAAAAATTTATAGTTAAGTACCATTTAACTTAGAGTTTTAAATTTTATCAGATAATTTTTAAAAGGGCCACTGATATTCAGTAAAGCGTGAGTAAGGTATGTTATTGGTATATTAATACTAATCAATATGAGAGTTAAGTCAAGAATAATAATTTTTTTTTGAATTTTTTCTAAATTATCCCTATCTTTATCTCCAAATCATTAACCTTTATATGGGCAAGTATATTATTATTTCCATCCTTCATTTATTAATTTTTTTTAATATTATACTACTATTGAGTGTCTTAACCTCTTAAGCTTTTTGTTTGATCCATGTAGTGAGTTTTCAACCAATGATTCTCAAACTAGATGATTTTAGGATATTAGGTATAGAATATCCCTCGGACTTACTTGCTTGAATCAAACAGGCTATGAGTTAAAACTAATTTTACAACAAACTTTCTTTGTCCTTCATATCTTTTGATGTAAAATTTAATATTTGCTTAGGCAAAAAGGTCCGGTTACTCAGCATGAAGTACTTAAATTTTTTTTTCTTTTTTTATATATATAAAGAAATATATAGTTACTCTACACAAATTCATAGGAAGTAGACCCTTTTTTGATGCTGGTAGAAAAATTTAGAAATACTTAAGAAAAAAATATTTATGTTTCAAACTTAACTCTTTATTAGATTTTTTTAATACTTGATCTCTCGGTATCTCATAAACTCTCTGGTCTATACATTAATTTTTTTTTTAAAATACTTGGTTTAACTCGATTCTTAAGTATAATCAGATGCTTAAATGCTAAATACTAACTTACTCGATGATTTAAAAATTTAAAAATTTTTATTATTCTCTCTTCCAACTTAATCGACATTGTTCTCAATGGAGTAAGAAAAATAAAGGATGCATATAAAGAGAAAGAAAAAGAGAGATGTCACCTGATTCAGAAATCTTTTCAAAATTGATTCTCCCCTCAATTTAACCAATATTATCTTCAAATTCCTATAAAAGATACTAAGTAAGACTTGATTAAGCTAAATAAAATACAAAAGATATCAAAAAATAGAAGCTGTATTGCCTTCCAGAAAGTACTAGTTTTACTGTCTTCAGCTAGACCAATGCAGATTCTACCTCACTTACCTCATGTCAAATATTGGATTGATAAATTCTAGTAGATAAGGTGGGTGAGGTAAATCAAGCCAGGCATTCACCTCCTGGACTTGAATTTCTTCAATAGGCTCATCCAAAAAATTATCTTTTATTAATTTTAAGAAGGAATCAATTTTAATTATTTCATCTATTAATTCAACTACTGAATAATTTTTTTCCTTCTGAGTGTACTTTGAGGTATTAAAAATCTTAATTCTCACTTTTGATCCCCAAAAAAAATATCTATGGCTCCTGTTTTATAATTGATATTGGCATTAGCAGTGGTAAAGAATGGACGATCTAAAATTATCGGATTCTGATTTAGCTTCTGAGATGGTCCATATCAAGTACGAGGAAGTCTATTAAAAAATAATATTGATTTACTCTTAACTAAGACATCCTCAATCAGACCACGTGGTATTTTTACTGATCTATCGATTAATTACAGAATGGTCGACATGGGTTTTAGTTCTCTAATCTCAAATTTTTCATAGATCAAGGTTGGAAGTAGGTTCACAATAGCTCCTAAGTCTAATAAAGCTCAATCAAAGATGATGCCTCCTATAATATATGAAATTAAAGGAGCATCAGGGTTTTTTATTTTCTGAGACAATGGGTTCAACAGGACTACACTTACATCCTCAAACAGCATAATTCTCTTTATTGTTCTCGGCTCATGCTTTTGTGTGCAGAGTTTCTTAAGAAATTTTGCATAAGCTGGAATGTGTTGAATCGTATCGAGGAGGGGTAGATTAATATGGACTTACTTAAACAATTCTATTAGTTCTTTATTGCGTGCTTCTTGCTTTTTGCGAGAAAAATCAGCTTCTAAGGCTGAAGGGAATGAAATTTTAAATTTATATGACTCAGGTAAATCATCTACTTTCTTCTTTTCTTTATCTTTCTCACTCAAATTGAAACCAGTATCAGTACTAGTTTCGAGCTCAAGTTCTTCTTTGTGGTTAGTCTCAGTACTAACCTTTATGTTCTTATTTTGACTAGCATCAGTACTAGCCTCACTCACCTAATCTTGATATAGGTCTTTAAGAATGCTACTACTTCTAAGTTCAGTAATTGTACTAGCATTCTCAAATTGAGGATTCTTAGAGGGACATTGAATTGATGATTAGATCTAGGTGGTTGGTGGATAGTGGGTGGATTATTTCTAAGATGTGCGATAGGTTGGTTTGGTAATTGACCTGGTTCTCTCCTCATGGTAGACTCAGCTAACTATCTTATTAGTACTTTTAATTTGATGATAGATTGCTGTTGGATCATAATCAATTATTATAGTTGATTAAATCTATCATCGGCTAGATTGGTCTTTTGAGAAGGTAGATATAATGGCTGATTATGATATAGTAGTTAGATAGGCTGACTAAGCTGACCTCAATTATAGGCTTAATTTGATATTAGGGTCTATTTTGAAAGTTTTGTACAAAAAAAATTTGGGTCTGAGTCAGAGTCTGTTGGGATCTCCAAAAAAATTAAGGTGGTTCCTCCAACTTGGATTATATGTATTTGAGAATGGGTCATTGACAGGCTTGGAGTAATCTTGGACAGCTTGAACTTATTCTTGAATGAAAGGTAGAAACTGTGCAGTCATGGAACATTCACTCACATGATGGGCTAAGCTAGCACATATAGAATAGATCTCCTAATAATTAGGAGGTGGTGTATATTGCGCAGGAGATTATTGATCTAGGGTTAGAAACTGATTTAACTTCTAGGTAAGAAGGTCAACTTTATCTAATTTTTAAGCTATTAGATTTAAGTCAGCCTTAGAATTAGAGTCTATTTGTTTGATCTTAAAAATTTCTGTTCGCTTTTGGTGAGGGATTGATCTTTCATAGGAAGATAATAAAGCATGGTTGATCGAGTTTTCACTCAAAATTTTAAACAAGATATAGGCTTCATTCTCACTCTTACTCATGAATGCACTTCCATAAGATACATCAACCATCTGTTTATATTAGTCATCTAAATTATTATAGTCGACCTGGTTCTCTCCTCATGGTAGACTCAGCTAACTATCTTATTAGTACTTTTAATTTGATGATAGATTGCTGTTGGATCATAATCAATTATTATAGTTGATTAAATCTATCATCGGCTAGATTGGTCTATTGAGAAGGTGGATATGATGGCTGATTATGATATAGTAGTTAGATAGACTGACTAAGCTGACCTCTATTATAGGCTTAATTTTGATATTAGGGTCTATTTTGAAAGTTTTGTACAAAAAAAATTTGGGTCTGAGTCAGAGTCTGTTGGGATCTTCAAAAAAAATTAAGGTGGTTCCTCCAACTTGGATTATATGTATTTGAGAATGGGTCATTGACAGGCTTGGAGTAACCTTGGACAGCTTGAACTTATTCTTGGATGAAAGGTAGAAACTGTGAAGTCATGGAACATTCACTCACATGATGGGCTAAGCTAGCACATATAGAATAGATCTCCTAATAATTAGGAGGTGGTGTATATTGCGTAGGAGATTATTGATCTAGGGTTAGAAATTGATTTAACTTCTAGGTAAGAAGGTCGACTTTATCTAATTTTTAAGCTATTAGATTTAAGTCAGCCTTAGAATTAGAGTCTATTTGTTTGATCTTAAAAATTTCTGTTCACTTTTGGTGAGGGATCGATCTTTCATAGGAAGATAATAAAGCATGGTTGATCGAGTTTTCACTCAAAGTTTTAAACAAGATATAGGCTTCATCCTCACTCTTACTCATGAATGCACCTCCATAAGATACATCAACCATCTATTTATATTAGTCATCTAAATTCTCATAGAAAGCTTGAATAATTTGCCACTTAAATAGACCATGGTGTAGGCATTTCTAAGAAGTTTCTTGAGTCTTTCCCATGATTCATGAATTTGTTCCCCTAGAAACTGAGCAAATCCAATGATGGCTCATCTTATGATGTTGGTTCGACCTATGGGATAGAATTTTTTAAGAAACTCGTGCTGCATTTTAGCCCAAGTTTGGATCAGTCTTCCTATTGTGCCAAGCCAGTACTTGGCTTTGTCCTTAAGTGAGAAGAAGAATAGGGTTAGTCTAAGTGCATCATTAATAAAATTTTGGATCTTTACCGTAGAATAGATTTTTTAAAAACTCATCTAGATGCTTGTAAGGATCTTCATTGGTGTTTCCATAGAAAGATAAGAGCATCTGGATTGTGGTCGAATTGATCTCATAATGGCTTGCAGAAATATCAGGTAAGTGGATATAAGTCAATGGATTATAGGTGGAAGGAATAAAATATTTCTTCATCTGTTTAGGTGGTTCTCTAGGATTTTCAGCCATTTGATTTTCAGGTTTAATGTGAATCAGTCATTCAATTTCAGGATTAGATTCAACTAAGTCAGGGTAAAGAGATCTCCTACCTATATGTACCAGTGCAAACCCTAATGTGTGTGGTTCAATTTTTTTTTTTTTAAGAAGAGAGAGAAAGAAAAGAGAAGAGAAAGTGAGAGAGAAGTTCTAAAGATGAGAATCTTAAGAAAGTCCTAGACCTAAAGACGATAGAAGAGAAGAATTAGTTGTGGTTAAGTATTAATTGTAATCAAGTTAGTAGCAATTAAACCTAGGACACCTACGGATTTCTTAGACCTAACAGTTCGATGTAAAGTGGCTTAGCTTAGATACAAGTTGGATATGTTTTTACTTCCTTCAACTAGTCAGGTAAGAGGTGGGGTCGTGGGGGTCCGCCCGTTGCTTGCCTTAGATACTAATTAGATTGGCCAGGTAAGCTAACGGAACCAATTAAATAACCATGAGTCCGCTTAGACTTAGCCTTTGTAATCTCTTATCTTAGACACCAGTTTCAAGGGTGAGTCCAAACCTATTTTACACTTAACTTCACCACAACACTCAAACTGAACTCAATTGATCCTAGGGGCCAACATCTACTTAATTTAATTAGGCTTGGATTTATGTAGAATGCTGGTTGGTTATTTTTGGGCTAAGGGTAATGAAGTCTCCACCTTTTCTATTAATGGGTATTGCCCTTAAGTTAATTTGAGATAAATATACACAATTAATTTCAAATAAGGGGTTTTATGCAACTAAATTATATACATGAAATTAATCAAACTTGAAAGCTTACCTTATCTCCAGCAATCACCAAAAGTAATCTAAGATGATGAATGCTTCTAAATAATTAAGTTTCTACTCTTGTTGTGCGATATTTATTAGGTTTATGTGCGTAAATTTTATATTAATTTAAAAAAATAGTAATTAATACTAAAAAAAAGGAATGTAGTTTAGGGTTAAAATTGATCTCAACAATTTGAAGGCATTTCTCCCTTCTTTTTTTCTCTTTTTTTTTTCTATTTTTTTTACAAAAAAGATAAAAATTTAAAAAAAAATAGTAAGCTATATTCATAAGAAATCAAAGAAATCAAATGTTAAAATTGATGCCTTTCCTAACAATGATGCCAAAAATTTGATAGATTTATGATGTTTTCATTAGAACACCATGATTATTCAAATTAATTTTAACTTTAATAAAAATTAAAAATATATAGAGAGTAGCGAGTCGGATCGAATCCATAGAGAAGACAGTGCTTTGATTTGAAATCTTTGATTTTATAAAAGAAAAAAACTTCAAAAAAATAATTTAAGTCTGAAAATAAAAATTAAAAGTATGAAAAATAAACTTAGTACTAAGATTTACTATATAGATCCTAGTTTCTACTTGTAATAAAAATAAAAGATAAAAATTTAAAGTGCATAAAAATAAATTAGTACTAAGATCTATTAACTAGATCTTAGCATCTATTTACAATAAAAATAAAGAGTAGAAATTTAAAAGTGCATAAAAATAAATTTTACATTAATTGAAAGTGAAGTTCAATTATAAAATTTTTTTAAAAAATAATAAAATAAAATTATAATAAAGATCTGAAGTTGATCGGTGCAGCCTCATCGAAAAGATGGTTGATGACCTCTTTTTCTTCTTTCGTACTCTGTAGAGCGAATTGGCTTCTCTTCTTCTTCTCCTTAGATCCCTAAATTTCTTTAATTTTTTTTATTTTTTTTTATTTTTTTATTTTTTTTTTTCAGATCTTCTTATTTATAGGTA
This sequence comes from Elaeis guineensis, assembly GCF_000442705.2. Taxonomy (NCBI): domain Eukaryota; kingdom Viridiplantae; phylum Streptophyta; class Magnoliopsida; order Arecales; family Arecaceae; genus Elaeis; species Elaeis guineensis. The sequence continues at coordinate 83,727,846 of NC_025995.2, read as the reverse complement.
ATTTTTTAATCTTTTTCTAGTAGAAAATAGAGTCCTAAAACCCTTCAAAACATGTCCAACCTGTGTCTTGAATTTCTGACCGTCAAATCTGCTTTGAGCGCAAGAGATCACATCAAAAATCCTCTTCATCAGGCCTTTTTATAGTCAGATTTGATACTAGCTGTTGGATCTTGTGATGGATTGAATTTGGTCCGTCGATTAGGGCACTAGATCTCCTATTCACAGTCGAGATCATTGTCAGCCGTTGGATCGCACGATGGATTTATTTTGGACCATTAGATCGTGCCAAAAATTCACTTCTATTTAGTTCTCCCACCGGCAACCAACCATAGCAGTTGGATCACCCTTGAAAATGGTTGCCAGCCATTGGATCGCTCATGGAGTGGGCCACCACTACTTGATATGGTAAAGCACGTCCTCAGCCATCCGATCGGGTGTTCAAAGCTATCTCAACCGTCCGATTGCGCAAAAGCCAGCCACCTATCATGAGCCATGACGTGGATCGAAGGTACTGTGCTGTGGACCGTGACCCAAGTTCTATGGACCGATCGATCAGTCCATCATGCATCAAAGACTTTTTAAAATGAAATTTTTTGTATTTTTGCTTGATTTTTTTTGGATTTTGTGCCTGAAAAATAAGAAAAAATATGAATTAAATTTTTCATTAATTTTTAATTATTTTGATACTTAAATTATTCAATTAGCTTGACATCTATTTTTCATAAATATATTCTAATTTTATATTTTTTAAAATTATTTATTTTTATAAAAAAATTAATTTATTAATGAAATTAGATTTTTTAGAAGATATTAGCATCATTAATTATCAAAAATTTAAAATAAATGTATAAATATATGATTTATCATTAGGTTTTTCTTGTGTAGAATATAGTGGAATGGGCTTTGAGTGGTAGAAGCCGAAATCCACTAGCTAAAGGTCCAGCTAAAAGACTTTAGGTATGGTCATAGCCATGGCTTTATATTCAACCTCGACAAATAATTAAGAGATAGTGGATTTCTTTGCAGTTTTCTAAGATACAAGACTAAAGTCAAATATCTTAAGAGCCTATTGATAGACTCCTTATGTGATCTTTAAGCCCACGGTGCATAGACTAACTAAAAATATTGAATGTACAAAAAAATGTATATTCACCAGTAATTGTTAGATAATTAAATGGCTAAGTAATCAACAATATAGAGATGGATTTGATAAAAGATCACCATTGGTGCCAATTAGATGAAGAGGTTCCACTGCATAAGAAAAATTGGTTGTCCAAATGCCATAAAAGCCTGCATCTTAGAGTGTATATCATGTATACTATCAGAGACTAAGATCAATATTTTCGTTTGATTGAGCAACCTCAATATCAAGAAAAATATTTGAACTTGTCATAATCTTTAACATGATATATTTATTAAAGGAAATTTCGTGATGTTGCGAATGCCATAGAAATCATTTCCAGCATTGCTAGCAACGTTATCAACAGAAAAGAATACAGATAATTTTCCTCTATGCCTATAAAATAAAAAAAGACTTTCAACCATATAAAGCTAGTATCTAGAAAAGTGCTAAAAACTTAGCAAATCAATTTCTTGAAGCTTGTTTTAAACTATAAATGGATTTGCTTACTCATTAAGTAATTTTTCCTTGTAAGTTCATTCCACTTTAATTTATTTTTGATGAATAAATTAACTGAGAAAAACTTATTGCTCTATCACTTTTTTGCTAATAAAGTTATTTAGGACCTGCATATGAAGAGGAAGATTGGACTTTGTAAATAGAGCCATGGTCTTTATCATTTAGTGGGAGATGGAATTATAACACAATAGTTGGAACCTTTTCCATATTTTTGCATTATTTATTTAGTTTAAAAAGGATATCATTTTTTTAATAATAGATGCAACATTAGCCCCATTAGATTACTTAGCTTTTGATTTTAGCATTATTGATACAATATTAATAGAGAATATTTGGAGGAACTTGGTGAAGTGTTTCTCAATGTGATATAGCCAAGATAGAATGTGATCACATGACTATTAGAAAATATATAATATATAATCTGATATAATTTATGAGATATAAATGGAACATGATCCTATAACTGTATAGGACAAAATAATGATTCTATATCTTAGGAAGTTATGCAAATTAGCCACAAGCATTTAGATATGGTTGATACTCCTTGTAGTACCAATACTTGGTCCAATATATTGATTTCAAGTATATGTATGTACATAGTTACAAATAATGGCTGCACATGGACAAGTTGATGTGGAGCGAATTAGGTTTAGTAGTAACAAGATTCATGTAGGCAAAGACAACTTAGAAAATAAAAAATAGCTAAAGAGATGGTAATTAGGTGTGAAAGTTAAATATTAGGACTTTGACCTTTGATAAAAAGGATTAAAATTACTACAACAAAAATAATCTTAGGTAACAACCAAAAAAATGTTGTTTGAAGTTTTAAAACTGTTGCCTAATGATTTTGGCAATTGTTTGTTGGCCCTTGCTTATGCAGCCTTTGCCAAAGTTAAGAGTAACAATGTTTTGATTTTAAGCTAACAATTAAATAACCGCTGCCTAATAAAACCTCATGCCACAGTTTTTAGCAAGTATTTATAATGGTTGTAATAAAACAAATACAATGGTTATTCTTACTAAGGTAGCACTTTTTCTGTGATATTCACAATGATTTTTCTTATTTAAGTAATATTTTTTATAGTAATTAGCAACAATTATTCACTTTATGTAATGATTAATTATAAGTTTTTATAGCAGTTATGATTGTTTAGGCAATGGTGTTCCGGAGGATTTGATGGTGATTTTTATATTTTATATAACAGTTATTCATATTTAAGCAACAGTTTTCTAAAAATTGTTGCAACTCCTTTTTTCATTTGGGCAACGGTTTCTTATATTTAGCCAATGATATTTATTTATTTAGATAATATTTTTATTAGATATTTTAGCAATGATTTATTATGTTTAGACAACAAATTTTTATTCTTGCATATCCTATTTTAAACAATAGTTTACAATTGTTGCTTATTTTATTTTTATATTTATAATCTATATTTTTAAAATATAATTATTGATATTTTATTTTAATATTTTGCTCAATAACCTGTATTTTCTAAATATCAATAAATTATAATCACACATAACAATTAAAATTATAGTTATAAAATTTATTTACCACAATAAAATCTCAACAATGTATGAATACTTCATATACCATCAAAATTCAACTATCAGCATTCAAAGAAAATATAAAAAATAATGTTCAATAGTCATTTCATTTTTCTTGATTATTTTCTCGATAAATAATTTTCTTTATCCATAGCATTATCTCCCTCTGAAGTATATATCTATCATGAATGAAAATTAAAACACATAAGAAAATAATATTGAATAAACAAAATGCTAAACAATATTGATTTACTATATGTAATGAAAATAATTTATTTTTTATGAATCAATCCAAATATTTATATAGACGAATAACTCAAACAAACCTATAAAAAATAAAGATTATGTATATTAGTTGAAGATGGTTCATGCTTATGTGGTATCCCAGTTTTACTAATAGCATCACCATGAGATCGATTATTTACTAATAAGAAGTTTGTTAATTCTTGGAGAATAACTAATTCTGGATTACTTTGCTATAGTTGTGTAACATCATTTGAAATTCATGAGCCATGTGTGCTCTCTCTTAATTAAACTTCTAAACTAATATTTACTCTCTCTTCATCAAACTTCTTCTGCATATCCTTCTGTATATTTTTTGAAGACATTTATCTCTTGTTATTGGGCTCTCTTGGAACGATCGTCATAAGTGAATTTTTTTCATAAGTCCTTTTGAGTGACTCCCCTTCCATAGAAATGCACACGTCCAAATTTTTTTTTTCTAAAATTTTTATAACTTTTTCTGCATCTGCACTACTTTCTCCTTAAATTTGAGACTATATTTCCTCTAGTTGAGACTACAATAACCAGCAATCATTCATATTAAATACTCTTAGTCATAATTTTATTCCAAAACTAATAAATAAACATAGTTAATGTCATAAATATTTTTTGAGCTTAAAAATTTATACAAATTATGCAACTTATAATTTTAGCATTTGTATCCTCATTAGCTTGTTTTCCTCCTTTCAGCTTGCAAGTTTCAAGAAATATTTAATTTATGATGGTGGTTTCTTATTCTTATTTGATACTAGCTAAATTCAGTTATACTATCATGAATAAAAAAATTTATAGATAGAGGCATAAAGATATCTAACATATATCATAATAATATGATGGTTAAATAATAATACAATAAAATATAATATCATTATCAAATATGATTGACAATATATATTAGTAAATCAAAAAATTAAATAAGATAATTTTATACAAAAAAAATCTAACCAGCCCATAATATATTTACATATTGGCAGATTATATATAAATAAGTATAAGATAATAACAATTGAACATTCCAACTTCTTGTGAATCGTAGCAAAGCTTTTAGGACCAGCTCTATGCATGTACTCTTGCTTTTTTCGATTTGCTTTATTTTTCTCACTGATTTTCTATAACAATAAAATATATTAAATATATTTACATATTGACAGATTATATATAATAAGTATAAGATATTAACAAATTAAACATACCAACTTCTCGTGAATCCTTGCAAAGCTTTAGGACCAGCTCTATGCATGTACTCTTGCTTTTTCAATTTATTTTATTTTTCTCACTGATTTCCTATAACAACAAAATATATTGAAATAAAATAATGGATAATGAATTAGATGTAAGATGTTTGTAAGCAAGTTATTATAATAAGTCACTACTTTGAAAATTATACTTAACTATTGCAAGTATTTGTTTTACCTTCACATTTTTTAGTTCCCAATAGTCAAGAAGTGCTTCAAAATGTGAGTCTGATATTCATTCTGACTTATTAGTCAATCTCTCTCTCTTGTGCCATATTTTGACAAAAACTTTTTCAATCTACACTTGTAACCTCTCAAGTATCTGCAACTGCTTGCAAAACTTATTTTTTACCTTCACCAGGAATAATATATTTTCTCCACAATAATTTACAAACTTATTAGCCAATAATCTTAGTAATTAAAGATTAATTAATTTTTTTCAGATATGCAAATATGAAACATACATTCACATATTTTCACACATTATCTTTATTTTGTTTCAAAATTGCATGCCATATACAGTAGATTAAGGGAACAAATTTTGAATTTTAAGCCAAAGTTTTTAAGAATCTACTAAAACTATCACATATTTTGTCATCACCATAGGTTGGCCCTTTTCATTGAGTGTGATGGGCTCATGCTTTTAATTCTTGTGTATGTATTTCTTTACATAAGGTTGGCCCTCTAGTTCTTTTCTTCATAGGTTCTATTTTAATGGATAAACTTCATTAGTAGCATGATAGACATTTATAAATTTTTTTAATAAATAAATAAAAATAGAAATAAATGCTTACCAATTTATTAAATTATCTTCATTTTCAATTTCATCTTTAGTTCCTTCATCCTCACTTTTCTTGTTAACTTTTGCATCATTATTTTCATTCTTAGCTTTTTCATCATCACATTCCTCATTACTTTGCCTCCCTTGCTCTAATGATTGTTCTTTTCTTGATTATTTTAGACTTCCTTTTATTGGCACCTCCTTAGAACATATTTGAGCATGGCTATTGTTTGATGGCACCTCTTTTGGGTGTATTTGGGGCTGTCTATTGGTATGTTGCACCTCTTTAGAATATAGTTTGGAATATTTACTACATAATGGCACATCTTCATCTTTTTCTTGCATTCCTTCTTGACAAGCATATCAAGTATTGATCTGGGCTTAAATTCTCCTTTCTTTGTATGACTCCTTCCTTCCATCATAGAACTCTAGCCTACCATTTTAATACTCTTTTCTTTACTTTGTGGGCTCTTTTCCTTTTTCATTGGACTCTTTCTCTTTCTTTGTAGGCTTCTTTCTTTCTTTTGTAGGCACTTCCCCTTCTTCATAGCTAGATCCTGCATATAAAAGAATAAATATTTAATGATATATATATAATATTATATATATATTATATATATAATATATGACAAATGATATCATAAGATATTTACTTAGAGACTTCATTCATCTTGTGCTCTACATAGACTTGCACTACATCATTCCCTCTCACTACCTCCAGTATACTCAAAAATATCTGTATCATATTTAAGCTCCTTCAAGCCACTCTCAAAGCTGTGCCCCGATATAAGGTAGTGGAAATGGGTACAATTTTTACCCAACTAGTCCATCATGTCTTCAGGCTCTATAATACTCATTTTATCTGGATCACAATTATCAAAGTGGCTTATAGATCCCCACTATAGTGCATTTGGTTGGGACCTCTAGCTAGTTGTTTGATCTTATTAGGGACCTCTTCATCCATGATACGAGTTTTGAACCAGCTGGTAAAGTCCCGGCTATGGCTTTGCTCTTTCTTCTATTTATGTCTTCTTGTTGATTATCAATTAAATTCTGATGCTCACTAAAAATGAAAAGTATACTATTAGATGAGTAATACTACTAAAATTAAATAAAAAATAAAGAATAAGATTGCTTTCTTACATAATATATTCTTGAAACTTCATCACAATTGAATAAGATATATCAGTGAGCCTGAAGTAGTAACTCTTCATCCAGTTCAATAATCTTGTCTTTCCTTTTTCTTCACTCCTATTGAGGACCTATTATTGGGAATAGAAATTGTGTTTTAGTACTTGTACCAATACTTCAAAATTTTTTAAGCACCTATTCAAACTTCTAGCAACACTTTCATCCAAGTATCTTGAGCAAATATTAG
>NC_025995.2:83657047-83720880 GCF_000442705.2 Elaeis guineensis | reverse complement strand
TTCAGCTAATACCCATTTAACAAAGCCATAGAGTCCGGCAACTGTTAGCATGCCAGCTATGGCTGAAGGGCCGCTGGAGTATGAGCTACAGTTCGTGGTGTAGACCCAGACGAAAAAAGTTGTAGTTAGTCGGCTTGTCCCCAATTGATCAAGGATCAGTTAATCTGAAATGAAGTGAAATACGACCATGCTCCATTTCAATCACCATGCTTTGAACTTGACGAGATGCTTCGCAGAACGGTGACCCACGATCCGAAACAACAAGTCTGCTGCACGTAGCCTCCGGGGATGGTTGCCCGGAAAGGCAACTCGAACCCACGCATTGATTAACTCCTTTTGTTCGATAAAGACTACATAATCGGACTCAGGAGTTGGGAGACAAGTGTTGGGATAGGTCCTCATCACCTAACCGACCTTATCCAACTGACCTCGATCCGAGACCGACCTCGATAAAAGCCGATGCCACTGGGAGAATACCAACGTGGAGTCGGATCCTAGAGATCATCATAAAGCCGGTCTCAGCACAAAGCCGGGGTGACGAGACGGTTGACCTCATTAGAAGACCGTGGTCCTCAGAAAATCAGTCCCATCGGGAGATTGATCTCATCTGAAAGTTGAGGTCGGTAGAAGTTCGACCTCAACATCACCTGGACGTGGTAACATTGTCCGAGTTAAAGGCTATATCGGCCAACGATCGGCCTGTTTCTTCGGTAGCATCAGTAAAAAATTGACGTACTTGCCTATCACGATAGCCCTGATCCGGAGATCAGGTTCTTCAACTGCCTACGGTGCCTGATACTTCAGGTCGGTCATCTATCGATCTGACTTTCCAACCTTACTTGACAAGCCCGAGAATGCTAGCATGCGGGTTACTCGCCTCGGACTGCTTCCAATTTCTTTCATCTTACTCCAGCTAGTGGCAGTTTTGGATATCGACATCAGCCAAATAGCTAGCGGTTAAGTGTGACCGCCATGCGGTCCCATCAAGTCACATCAAATCGCATCATCCTAAGGTCATACCGTAAGCAGCCTACCACATACCATGATAGGACACCACAAAGTCATTAATTATACCACATGCGCTCGATAAGACCTTCTGCTATGACCATCAGTGCGCTGGACAAAAGGCATGCCCATTGATGGGGCCATTTAAAGATGCCTCCATGCGGCTCCATATGATTGGACGTTATCAGAATACATTTTTGTCCTTTCATCTTTCATCCTACTCTCTCTATAAATGGAGGTAAGAGCAAACCCCCGGAGGTACGCACACTCCAATACTCAAGAGCCCAAAACTCTACCTCACTCACTCTTCTATTTGTTAAGCTAAAAACTGACTTGAGCATCGAAGTGTCCTTACTGAAGCCATCTCTAGCGAAGGCTTTTCTTGTAGGTTTTCCTGCTGCCACCAGACGTCGCCGGCCGACTTTACCGTCCAGTCCGAGTTGATCCTACCTCTGTTCAATTCACCGTTAGCCCTCGCTTTCATTCTCAGCCCTCTTGACTGTCTTCTCTCCGGCGAGCAGTTCTTCTCCACCAGTTCCCTGCTGTTCGACACTCAGGCACGATGATTTGACTATCCCATTGGAGGCGAGCTGCAGTACACCCATTCTAAGATAATCTCTAGACCACTCGGAAAAGAAGAAATTTTTCCAGCAGCTATGAGAGGAGCTACAAATCAACTGGTAGCTGCTCCATGTTGGGAAATCTGGAAGGAGAGAAATTCACATTTGTATTCGAAGAAAAGAAACTCAATTCACTTTATTGTGTTCTGCAGAAAATCTTATCATCTTACTGCAGCCGGAAGCATTTATGTTCATTGAAAAGGATGGATTCGCATCAAGAACCTTGGAACAATCTTGCCCCCTTGATTCCAAGCTCCATGGACAGACCCAGCTCTGTTCTGCTTTCCCAGCCTGAAACAATGTAAGTTGCAGACCTAACTCATTTAGAAAGAAGGCAACAATTTGTTCCTTATAGCAGTCACTGCTTCTTCGCTTTGGAAGTCCAGTGCGAAGCAAACTGAACGGAATCTACAACTTTTTCCTTGCTTCAGAATAGATTCCCTCTCTGACTTAGAAAGTCTTGTGATCTCAGATGCTGCTGGCCCTTGCCCCGTGTTTTGCCTATGCTTGTCTTTTGGTTTCAACAACTTGTATATTTCTCTTCTTGTAAAGCAGTTTTCAATTTCAACAGAAGCTAGGCGGCAGTTGCCTCCCTTCTCATCAACGATACGGAAAAAAAAAAAAAAAAAAAAAAAGAAACAATGTGACTTTTTCTTGGGATTGATGTAAACTTGGTCTGGCGCACATCCACCCTGGCCTTAGAATCTTTTGTTTCGTTTCCAAATAAAATATTTTGCACTAGAATCTGACCAGGTCAAGCTTGTGTACGACTGGGTGACTGCAGACAAAGTCTACATCCCATCCCGAGATGGAGCTTATTATTTCTTGAAACTGTTGGGCCTAGTGTTTCATATAAACAACAAATTAGCAGCATTGACCTCTGCAAATACCACTTGATGGCCATAGAATTAAAGGTTTGACCAAGATTATCTGTTAAAAAATGACTGTTCTTGTCGTACGACTAATTTTATTAGCATTTGTTAATGTAGTGGAAAACGTAGACATCTTTGGTTATGACTTGGATCTTCAAGAATTTTTCTTTTTTTGAGTGCAATAGGGAGGAAGCACAAACTTGATAGAAGTTCCTTTCATGCCAAATTCCTCAGCAAATGGCTGAAAGAAGTTCATCACTGACTCTTTTCTCCAACTTGTTTTTGTTTCTTGTCCTCCAGTTGGTCCACAGATGGTGGATGCTTGCCGGAAAAGTCCCTAACGTGTGAAGGGCGAGTATGGTATAGCATATACAAAATGTTAATACTAGCGAACCTTGGAGGGGCTATCTCCTCCGATCTCATGACTCCGAGACAAATGACAAATTTTCTTGAATTTGTATGTGCAGGGGTTAAAACATTTTCTTTTTGTTAATTGAAGGAGCAAAAGACAATAAATATAATTACAATGTTGGTCTCTAGAGTCGAAATCACAGATTGGATACCAGTATATGTATATCTTTTAGCTGACAAATACAAATACCGATATGAATATTAGTTGGATGTAGAAATTTATATTCATATTTATTTTAAATGAATACGGATACAAATTGGATACTGAATATAAATATAAATATAAGTTGGATAACTAAAATTTATGATCATAGAATTAAAGATATTACTAAATAAATAGTAATTCCATATCAATATCATTATATATTTTCCTTAAAAGTTCAATAATGCTATATAAAATTAAATAAAATTATAAATACAATCGAGTATTTAGATATAATTATCTATTCACATCTATATCCGTTTTTCTTTGACGAATATGGATATGGATATAGATATACATATTAGTCAGATGTTCAAAATTCCTATCTATATCTAAATAGATTCAAATATAAAAATATATTTGGATAGAAATTATTCAATCTATTTTTATCCCCACTGATTCTTAATAATGGCCAAAGATCTTTCTCGATCGCTGGACTGAACCCCAACTTTTATTTCAAAACCCCACACTTTATTGTCCACTGCAAATTCATTGTATTTGTTCGATGAAATTTGCTGCTAGCTTCTCCAGTTCGTTGCATTGTTCTACTTTCCAGTTTCAAATTTGTGGTTTATGCAAATTCATATGTAACTGTGGCATTAGAAATTAGCTGATGTACTGCAAGTTGACCACTGACCTAAGGCCAAAAGAACTTGAGCATACTTGATCAAATATGTCAAAATCACACTACCTGCCCCAATTCCAACTCTACATTCTACTGTAGCTAAGCAGCATCTAGAATTGCTGGAACCACACAAGCCCTTCTACAAGTGAGTGGTGGTTTTGTGTGGCACTTCTCTTTACCTTCAGCTTTGGGTTATAGAGGCTAAAATCTTTCTCCCAATCAATGTCGAATCATCAATATCATTAAGCTAGTTTCTTTCTCCCACCAATTAATGTATGTCGGTAGAGGCACCTCGAAGCAACCAGTCAACAAAGGATCTGCTACAACGCAAATTACTTTGACTGCCATGCAGTGGTTGGACAATGATAGCCCAAATCATACCCACACCACATACACTATTGTTATAGGATAAGTCAAACACCCAATTACTGGACTTAATTTATATCATGACTGCAGATCGGCTAGGTTGTATACGTATGCGGGCCTAGCCCCAGTATTGTACTATTACCTCTTATTTACTGTTTCAGGATTTATGTGCTCCTTTTGTATCACCAAAATGCTTCAAAAAAAACAAGAGCCCTCTAAAGGTGTTGACCGTTGACTTGATTTCTTAAAGGGCAAGTGGTTGAGTTGAAAAACACAGTGACTGAAGCCTAGGAGTGGGGCCTTTTACTGCCAAGTAACAGAGTAGGCGGTAATCTTACTGGCGGTGAGAATACTCCAGTCCCCCCACCCCGCCTATATTAGCCCCTCTTCTCTCTAGCACTGGCAGCAGTGAGAATCTCGATTTCACTCCCGTACCTTCCTCGACGGCGTCCGGGGACGGTTTCCCGATTCCGATGGCCGTGGTCGCCGACAAGTCTCAGCTCAAGGCGAAAACCAAGGCACCGGCGCCGGGCTCCCACCCCCGTTATATTCCGAAGCGAGGCCAGACCCTGAGGCGGGTCCTCCGCGCCGTGTTCTCCTCGGTTCTCGCCACCGTCGATGGCCGGAGCAAAAGGATCCGACCATCTGCCGCCGTCTCCACTGCTAACAAGTCCAGCCTTCCTTCATGTTTCCATTTCAATTCAGAAGGACGATCATCGGCCAGATGCGTCCGGTTAGAGGACAAATCTTAGCTTCTTGTAATCTTATTTTTGTTTTTATTTTTATTTTTTATAGCATTCAAGTGCCGATTTTGTTTCAACAGTAAATATGCTGCAAGACCATCTGATGTTGTTTTTTAATCTGTCTCTTGTTCTGGATATTAAAACTACCAAAACAACTCTAAAACAGAGGGGTTTTATTGGGATCCATGGCGCAATTCTTATGGATGTGGTGGTGTATTGATCTGATTGAGACATATTGGATATTAGTAGAGCAGATTGGATTTGTAGCATCCAGTATAATTAATTTTCTTGATTTGTTATCTCAATTGAGTTAATATATCCATGCACAACCCATTTCACTTTATTCATCGAATGGTTGTCTGGAAGCTAGAGGTCGGCATAATTGGCAAATAAGTTCTTTACATTTGCCTTGGATTCATTCATTTATCCTTCTTCTTTTTTTTTTTTTTTTTTACAGATAATATCTTAAATTTAGTACGCTGTCTCTTTCTTAAACTATTAGGGACAAATATAATGAGATCCATCACCATTTATAAATTTAGTAATTGGGTTTATTAGTTCCCAATATAAATTTAGATCTGTCTCCATCTGTCTGGTTCAAAAAGAGGAAGGTCTTTCCCATCGTGATCGATTCTGACAGATAGATGTCAATCTGATGGATAGGGGTGGTCGGGATTATGTCAATGTGGACTGTGACCAGTGGGGTCCGGATAATCGGTCAAAGTAGGCGGCTAAACGGTATTCTCTTGAATTGTTAGCTTCGCAACCCCGAACACAGAACAGAATTATCAGACAATTCTCTGGCGTTTGACCATCTCGATGGTCGGTTTGACTGACAGTGTTTGAACAACGACTCAGATTGGCTCTTCAAATCTTCCATTCCGGTCTGGTTTTTAAATCAGTGGTCAGGTGATCGCTGCATCACATATATTATATACTGGCTAAGATACTTTAACCCTTTTAGGTGACTCAATCTCAGACTTGGCTTTTGAGAATAGGAAAAAGAGGAGTTAATTTAAAGCGAGAAGCTGATCTTTTATGCTATATATATATATATATATATATATATATAGAGAGAGAGAGAGAGAGGTAGATTTGGATAAGATAAATCATTGGATGTAATCTACTATCTTAAAACTGATTACATACTCAATATTATATGATTTAAAGATCTCTAGCTTATGCATTAAGTGATCAAAAAATATATCTAACTCAAATTTATTTAAGTTATTCAATTTTTGACTACTTGATGCATAGACTAGGGTCTCTAAATCACATAATTTTTTATGTATAAATAATTTTGAAGTAGTAGATCACATTCAACGACTTAAATCATTGGTCTAGGATCCCTATTATAAAATTTGATCTGATTGGATCTGATTGACTTGATTCTAATCTCTTTCTCTATATATATAAAAGCCATATCTCACAATGGAACAGGGGGAGTTTAGGTTCTCTTCTGGAAATTGCCAAACTAAAGCATGCCATACAAATTATAAAATACTAATGTAGGTCATAAAAGGGAAGTGAAAATGCCTTAATGGATAGCCAAATCAAGTTGGTCTGACCTGACAAGGAGGGGGAGAGGTAGCAAGAAGTCATGACCGGCCAAAGGTGGGAATGCGACGGAATGAGGAGGACGCAAGTGAAGACATTATGGAGATTGAAGAAGGAACAGGTGAAAGATTTGGAGAGAGTAGGATTACATATATAATTCCATATTATTGATAATCCTTTGGTTTATTTTTGAAGTCATTTGTTTTCTTGTGTCACATGATCAGAGGTCTGGGACCCGGATAAATAGAAGATGTATGAGGTACGCAATGATTTTAGGCCTCAACTTGTCATGCAACTTGATGCCTCAATTAATAAATCAAAATTTTATTTTAAATAAAAATATAGCTTCCACAAACTCTCTCTATACACTTTATTAACCTACAAATATCCAAATATTAATAATTGCAATCAAGAGTCAAAGGAGGCCAATGACTAAATAGCAGCCGCAGCCCCAAAGATTTGTGAGACAACGTTGACGTTTGTTATCTACGATAAATCGATAGATAAGGTCGGTAATAGGCATAGGATTCGAACAACTTTTTAAGAACTATAATTAGAGAACGAACATTTAATTCAAAGAAACTTCAAAGCAATATATATTTGAAATAAGATTTAACATGAATTTTCTTCTTATTGACCATCTTTCTACATCCTTTATTAATTTATTTATTATTAATTCTTTGAAGTAAATTAATATGAGTTGGTGTGTTGCAACTTTTCTTTCTTGGAGCTTACACCCCCCCCCCGCCCCGCCCACAAAAAAAAAAAAAAAATCTTTTCTTTCTTGGAATGTTGGAGGTAGCATCTAAATATATGAAGCTTCTTTTATTGTTGGAAACAGAAAGATAATTATTTTTTGCATACGTTACATCATAACAAATGGGTTAGTTCTGTACCTCAAAATCTTAGTTGGATAACTTTCAATACACATTCTTTCAAACTCATTTGATGTGAAAATGATATATGCAGTGAGGGTCACTTTTCACTAATAATTCTCAATGAATCTAAAAGGCTTGAAATCAATCCTAAATTCTTTTTTTTCAGTATAACAAGTTTCTTAGTTGATTGGTAATGTTGAATAAATAATTAACTATCATGTAACAATTTTATATTATAGTTGATATATACATTTTTCAAGACAAGTTTGGTAAAGCTGCATAGAATGCAAGTATCATTATAAACTATAAAACTGATATAATAATCATAGGCGTGTAATCTGTTGCCAAAGAACAAACCCATGTGTAATATCTAATTTTATAACTTAATTATGCCAACTCCTTTCTTGTTTATGAATTGAATTGACTGCTGCTCAACATGCAAAGAAAGATCCGTATAGATTAGTATAAAGAATTGGATACGTTGTCTAATGAAAATATAAAATGTTATTTGTTATTGTTTTCTCTCAAATATAATATAAATTATACATCAAATGAACTAAATCTTTAATTTGTTTGCTAAGTCAATTGAACAATAACATAAATTGGCTTGTAGTGTACCTAGAAACAACTTCACATATTCGATATGTATTTTGCAAGAAAGAATCTCACAAAAAATGTAGATGAAACTGAGAACTTTATTTTATTGGTTATTCTGCATTTGATATCCAAAATTATTTAAATATTGTTATTATATATATATTTGTTGTGGGGTCATACCACCATAGCCATAGGTCTCAAAACTTACTTTTTGAAATCTCAGGCTGACGAGAACAATGAGACAACAATGGATATCAAAGAAAGCTAAGGTGAAATGACCACATCTGCTCGGACGCTCACCCCTAGCCAACCCTCGAGTCAACCCCGAGCCAATCCTTGGGTCGGGATTTTATCGATCTCCAGATCGATATCTCCTCATCAGTGGGGATGAAGCTTGTGGCTGACGCCAATCATTGGGTCAGGGTCTTGTCGATCTCAGTTCAATATCTCACTAGCAAGAGGGACTTACGATCTACGTCGATATCAATATAGACTTTCACTGACTTACAGATCGAGAGCTCGCCGATTTTCGGATTGAGACCTCATTGGCTATCAGTGACAATTCTCCACAATTTGAGATGATGCGGACCTGATTGGGACACTACCTCAGACACAAGCCAAACCCAACTTGTCGGCTCATCGGTTCATGAGCTGGAATCTCCCAATAAACTCCCAGAACGTGGCCACATGGACATAACAAATACTTATGACTAACTATCTATGGGTTCAAGTCTAGGAATAACAAACTCCCGCACCTCCCAATATAAGAAGGTAACAAGGGAACCATCAATGTAAGCTCTGATAGGCCAATCCGAATTACCACTAGCTCTTGTACTCTCTCTCTTTTCATCTATGCTTAAGCTCCAGTTAACTTAATCATCGAAAGATCTCCCACTAAAGGCCCCACCTCCAGTGTCAATGGGCTTCTTTTGCAAGTCCTATCTCGATCTCCCGATGTCGGACCTCCCTCCACCTTTGGCCACATCAGCACCCCCAGAGCCTTGATGCAACAATACTGAATGACTATATTATCATTATCCAATGATAGATGTGTTGTGAAATAATATAATATAATAAAAGGAGAGGGACACAACAAGAGAATAAGAGAGAAAGAGAGAGAGAGAGGAGAAATCTTTTCACACAGTAATCATTATTCTTATTTCATTTCACATCCTTTTATAGATTTTAATCTAAATTATAAAAAAAAAATATTTATAAAAAAAATAATATTTCTCATTCATTTATAAAAGAAATAATATTTTTTATTGGTTTACAAAGAAAAAAATATTTCTCATTTCAATTCCTAAGGGGTCATCCATATGGACTTCAACGACCATTTATAATACTCTCCCTTGGATGACCCTTTCACAAAAAATATGTCTCATTCAAACCTTACTGAGAAAAATCCTATGGGAAAAAACTTAGCCAGAAAAAAAAGAGTACAACATTCTCACGACTTGTTTAAAACATATTGCCTTGTTAAAACCTTACCTGAAAAACCCAATGGGATAAAACTAAGGTGAAGAAAAAAGAGTACAATACTCCCCTTGAAGACCAGCTCCATAATCAACTTAGGTCCTTGAGCCATCGCATCCCAATTTTATAAATTAATTTCTTAAATGTCATAGTTGGGAGTGTCTTAGTGAATAAGTCAGCTAAATTTTTACAAGAACGAATTTGTTGCACATTAATCTCACCCTTTTTCTGAAGCTCATGAGTATAGAAGAACTTTGATAAAATATATTTAGTTCTATCTCCTTTAATAAATCCTCCTTTAACTTGTGCAATATATGCAGCATTATCTTCATATATTACCGATAGGGTATTTCTTATAGAAGATAATCCACATAATTCTCAAATGTGTTGAATCATGATTCTCAACCAAAAATATTCACGACTTATCTCATGGAGTGCAAGAATTTCTGAATGATTGGATGAAGTTGCAACCATTGTCTGTTTTATAGATTTTCATGAGATGGCATTGTCACCATAAGTAAAAACATATCTAGTTTGTGACTTGCCATTATGAGGATCTGATAAATAACCAGCATCAGCATATCCTAATAATTGACGTTCAAAGTTATATAGATAAAGTAAACTCATGTCAACAATATCTTGAAAATAGCGCATGATATGCTTAATTCTATTCCAATACCTCCGAGTAGAACTAGCAGAACTAAATCTTGCTAATAAATTTACTGCAAAGATAATATCAGGCCGAGTATAATTAATAAGATACATAAGTAGCCCAATTGCACTTAGATATGGTACTTCAGGATCAAGAAATTCTTCTTTCTCTTCCTTAGGTTAAAAAGGATCATTTTTCAAATCAAGTGATCTTACAACCATAGGGAAACTAAGTGGATGAGTTTTATTCATGTAAAAATACTTCAGAACCTTTTCAGTATATGCTGATTGATGGATGAAAATTCTATTTGATACATATTCTCTTTGAAAGCCAAGACAATATTTTGTCTTATCCAAGTTTTTCATTTCAAAATTTTCTTTCAAATAAGTTGCAGCGTTTTGAACTTCTTTAGGAGTTCCGATGATATTTAAATCATCTACATACATAGCAATGATAGCAAACTCAATATTAAATTTCTTAATAAAAATACATGGGCATATTGAATCATTAGAGTATTTTATTTTTAATAAATATTCACTGAGTCTATTATACCACATTCTACCAGATTGTTTCAATTCATACAAAGATCGTTGTAATTTGACTAAGTATATATTACGAAAATTTAAATCTTTTACTCTAGATATTTTAAATCTCTTAGAGACTTTCATGTACACATCACAATCTAACGATCCATACAAGTATGCTGTTACTACATCCATAAGATGCATATCAAGTTTTTTTTTTGCTGCTAAACTTATCAAAAATCTAAAAATTATGGCATCCATTACAGGAGCATATGTCTCATCAAATTCAATTTCAGATCTTTATGAGAAGCCTTGTACAACTAATCATGCTTTATATCTCACGATTTTGTTTAATTCATTTTGCTTTCTTGTGAATACCCATTTATAGCCAACTAGCTTAACATCCTTTGGAGTTTGAACTATAGGTCCAAAAATTTTATGTTTGTAGAGAGAATTTAATTTTGGTTGAATTGCTTCTTTTCATTTTGTCCAATCATCTCGCTGTTGGCATTCGTTAATGCTTTTTGGCTCGTGATCATCACAAGCAATACTGGATGCTATTGCATAAATAAATACATTATCAACAATAATTTTCTTTTGATCCTATATTTTATATTTTGATGTATAGCTAATTGAAATTTTATTATTTTTTTGCACTTGGACTGCTTCAGGAGTCTCATTTAAAACTTCTTTATTTCTAACAATTTGGTTATCCATAGAAGCTATATCATCAATAGTTTGTCTTGTTTTAGAAATTTGATTTCCCTCATGTACCACTTTACTTAAATTTTTTTCTTTGAAACTTTATCTTTTGCACCAAGTGGTCTTCCACGCTTCAAGCGTGGTGCAAGTTGTTCTATAGCCCTAGGGACCAGTTGTCCTGCTAGGACTTCTATCCAAGCTGGAGTATTTTCAGCTGGAATATAATATTTGCATACCCTTCTTGTATCTGTAAATGCATCGGGTAAATTATTTGCTATATTTTGCAAGTGAAGAATCCTTTGAACTTCTAGTTCATACTGATTCATTCTTGAATCAAGAAATGATAAGTTTGGTACATTTCTATGATAACTTACATTGTGCTTCTAACATCCTTTTATCTTCTCCTAATGATGGGAACACTGTTTCATCAAATTGACAATCTACAAATCGAGCAGTAAATACATCATCCGTCAAAGGTTCAAAATATCGAATGATAGATGGACTATCAAAACCAATATAAACTTCAAGTTTATGTTGAGATCCCATGTTAGATCTTTGGGGTAGAGCAATTGGAATGTATACAGCATAACCAAAAATCTATAAATATGAAATATTTGGTTGTTGACCAACTATAAGTTGTAGTAGAGAATATTTGTGGTAAGCAGTTGGTCTAATTCGAACCACTGATGCAGCATGTAAAATAGCATGCCCCCAAATAGATACAAGCAACTTAGTGTTCATCAATAATGGTCAAGCAATGAGCTACAATCTTTTAATAAATGACTCTGCTAGGCCATTTTGAGTATGCACATGAGCAACAGGATGCTCAACATTAATTCCAACTGACATGCAAAAGTCATCAAAGATTTTTGAAGTAAACTCAGCTGTATTATCTAATGGATAGATTTTATAAGACAATCAAAAAATTATGCTTGTAATCGTATTATCAAAGTAAGCAATTGAGTAAATATCCTGTTTCGAGTAGACAACAATGAAACATGGGACCACTTTGTGAAAGCATCAATTAGGATCATAAAATATCTAAATGGTCCACAAGGGGGATGAATTGGACCACATATATCTCCTTGAATCTTTTTCAAGAATGTAGGAAATTCAATTGCTAACTTTATGAATGAAGGTTTATGTATCAATTTTCAAGTGAACATGCAGAACAATGGTAATCACTAGTTAGAAGAATTTTTTGGATCTTTAATGGATGTCCATTTGAGTTTTCAATAATTTTATGCATCATTGTTGATCCAGGATGGTCAAGTCATTCATGCCAGAGAATAAGCATTTCTTCATTAGTGAACTTCTGGTTCAATACTATATTTATTTCAATTGCACGAATCATCATATAATACAATCCAGACAAAAGAATAGAAAATTTTTCTAACTCAAGTTTTCTATTTGAATCATAGAAAATGATGCACAAAATTTTTTTACCATGTTCACTTTTTGTCTCCACATGATATCCATTCTGGCAGATATCCTTAAAGCTCAGTAAATTTCTTCGAGACTGTGCTAAGTAAAGAGCTTCCCTGATTTTTAACTTTGTACCACCTGATAATATTATAGTTGCTCTTTCAAAATCTTTAATTATATTAGAAGTATCAGAAACTTATATTTTTATTTGTAAAGATTAATTGTGAAAAGTATTTTTGATCCTGAAGTATGGTGTGAGTTGTAGCACTATCAGCAATGCAAAATTCTTTCGCATTTATTTTTAGATTTAATCTAGAGAATAAATAAGATATTAATTTGATAAAATAGTTCATTTATTAATTTCAAAACATAAGTATATAGACAAAATACTTTATTGAAATAAAAAAATATAATAAAAATTATTCTTTAACTATTTCTCTATTAATGATCATGCGGTCAATTTTTTCTTCAGGGTGGGCAAAAAAATTAGAGATGTCAAAAGGAGGTACATTTGTATTGCCATCATCATCATTAAACAAATTTGCAAAGTTTGTCTTAGGCTTCTTTTCTTCTTTTTTGTAGAAGCTTAATATAGATCTACTAGATGCTTTGGCATATGACAGGTATGCGACTAGTGATCCTTCATTCTACATCTATAGCAAACATTCTCCCTAGACTGTATTTTTTTTTCTTAATCAAAGCTTGTACCTAGTTTTGGATTCTACCACTTCGAGTTGATTGCCCTAGTATTCTTGAAATCACCACAGCCATGACCACAATCACGACCACGGCCATGCCCACGACCTCGTCCATGCCCATGCTCATTATTTTGGAATGACACAGCATTCAGTTCAGAGAATGGTGCGGAGCTGGTAAGGCGAGGTTCATGATTTTTTAATAATAATTCATTATTCTGTTCAACTATTAGAAGGCATAAAATTAGTTCAGAATATCTTTTAAATTTGCATTCTCGATACTACTGCTGTAGGAGCACATTTGAGATATGAAAGGTAGAGAATATTTTTTTCAACATATCTTCATTTGTTATATTCTCTCTACATAATTTTAACTATGAGCTAATTCAGAACAGAGCAAAATTATATTCAGACATGATTTTAAAATCTTACAACCTTAGGTGCATCCAATCATACCGTGCCTTTGGAAGAATGACCATCTTCTGGTGGTTGTATCTTTCTTTTAGGTTATTCCACAATACTAATAGATCTTTTATAGTAAAGTATTCAACATTTAAGCCTTCATCAATATGATGCCGAAGGAAAATTAAAGATTTCATGTGATCTTGCAGGGATGCGGTATTTCCTTCTTGAATCGTGGTTCCAAGATTCATGGCATTAAGATGTATTTCAGCATCCAGAATCCAAGATAGGTAATTCTTGCCTATAATATCAAGAGCAATAGATTATAAATTTATTAAATTCGACATATTTATATTAAAAATTATGAAGTAAATAAATATTAATAACTACATCTTTATAAATCTATTCTACAATCGAATAGCCTATGAAGGCTTCTGGAAGTAATCCTCAAGATTTTCTTAATAGAGGTTGAGAAAGGGATTAGCTCAATAGATTGTGAGAATTTAATATTTTAAAAAAAATGTAATTAACCTAAAATATACCTTCAAAAACAAATCAAAGTGGATTCAAACTTGGGACCTCCTTCTACTTGGAGATGCCTTGCACCACTAGATTGAAAAGGTTCTTGTGCTAATAACGTGTTGTAAAACAATATAATCTATAATGAAAGGAGAGGGACAAAATGAGAGAATGAGAGAGAAAGAGAGAGAGAGAGAAAATTTTTTTTTCACATGATAATCATCATTCTCATTCCATTTCACATCCTTTTATAGATTTTAATCCAAATTACAAAAAAATAATATTTATAAAAAAATAATATTTCTCACTTATTTATAAAGGAAATAATATTTCTTATTGGTTTAATTCTAATTCCTAAGGGGTCATTCATATGGGCTTCAACGACCATTTATAACAAGATGATTTATTATGCTATAAAACAATTGTTAAAAGGTGTAGACATAATACTTCTTAAATAAGAAGTGCAATTAAGTATGAAGCTAGTGCAAGCATTTACATTTCAATGGAGATAAGGAAATAATAGGTTATAAATAAAGTTGCCCCAGATTTAGTTTGTATAATTCCTTGATTGTTTTGATATGTATTCTCTCAAATAAAAGTTTAAAGCAAGGGAATCGCAAAAATTTATATTTTATCTAATGGAATATATGATAGATCAAATTGCACATATATATTATTAATAGATAAGTATTTGAAGCAATTTTGTAATGTGCTTCTTTTATATATATGTGTGCGCACATGCGTGCGTGCATGTATGTATGTATTATATATATATATATATATATATATATATAATATATATATATATATATTATATATATATATATATATATACATGCACATAAAGAGAGAGAGAGAGTACATGATACAATATGATCCCATGATTATTGGGTAGATAGTATATAATCCTATATATTGTGTGGGATATCAGAAGCACATGATCCCAATATTAGAATTGCAAACATTGTATAAAGTCTATAACATCATACAAACCTAACTAAATTTGATTGATATTTGTCCCAGTATAATCACAAACATCCAGATTTTGTCAACACTTGCTCACTATTTTTCCTTTAAGTTGAAGAGTAGGTGCTTAGAATTGAAATATGATCTTTACTAGTACGTGCTTTAGCTTGCTGGCGAAAAGTGGAGAAGCATAAAGGATGCTATTGTAGTTTTTCTTGAACAACTAAGTTGCTATATGTGAGAGCTAGGTGATATTGTTGCGATATTATTGTTAGGATACCATAATTATCAAATTAATTTTGACTTTAATAAAAAATAAAAATATGTAGAGAGTAGCGAGTCAGGTCGAATCTACAGAGAAGACAGTACTTTGATTTGAAATCTTTGCTTTTATAAAAAAAATTAAAAAAATAATTTAAGTCAAAAAATAAAAATTAAAAGTGTAAAAAATAAACTTGGTATTGAAATCTCTTATTTAGATCCTAACTTCTACTTGCAATAAAAATAAAAGATAAGAATTTAAAGTGCATAAAATAAATTGATACTAAGATTTACTAACTAGATCTTAGCATCTACTTGCAATAAAAATAAAGAGCAAGAATTTAAAAGTACATAAAAATAAATTTTATATTAATTGAAAGTAAAGTTTAATTATAAAAAAATTAAAAAAATAATAAAATTAAATAAAACTATAATAAAGATCTGAAGTTGATCGATGCAGTCTCATTGAAAAGATGATTGACGACCTCTCTTTCTTCCTTTGTACTCCATGGAGCCAATTGATTTCTCTCCTTCTTCTTGGATTCTTAAATTTTTTTTTAATTTTTTTCTTATTTTTTTACTATTTTTTTCTTTATTCCCACCTTCTTATTGGTAGGTGAATTTTTCACCTTCTTTTGATAGAAAATGGAGTCCTAAAATCTCTCAAAATGTGTCCAACCTGCATCTTGAATTTTTGGCCATCGGATCTGCTTTGAACGCATGAGATCACATCAAAAATCCTCTTCATCAGGCCTTTTTATAGTTAGATTTGATACCAGCCATTGGATCTTGTGACGGATTGAATTTGGACCGTCGATCAGCACACCAGATCTCCTATTAACAGTCAGAATTGCTGTCAGCCATTGGATCACGCGATGGATTTGTTTTGGACTGTCAGATTGTGCCAAAAAATCACTTCTGCTTAGTTCTCCCACTGGCAACCAACCACAGCCATTGGATCACCCTTAAAGATCGTTGCCAGCCATTAGATCACGTAAAAGAGTGGGCCACCACTGCCTGATATGGTAAAATGCATCCTTAATCATCCAATTAGGTGTTCAAAGAGATCTCAGCCATCCGATTGTGCAAAATCCAGCCGCCCACCATGAGCCGCATTGTGGACCGAAGGTACTGTGTTGTGGACCGTGACCCAAGTTCTGTAGACCGATCGGTCGGTCCATCATGCATCGAAGGCTTTTTAAAATAAAATTTTTGACATTTTTGTTTGATTTTTCTTGGATTTTATGCCTAAACAATAAAAAAATATGAATTAAATTTTTATTAATTTTTTAATTATTTTGATACTTAAATTACTCAATTAGCTTGACATCTATTTTTCATAAATATACTCTAATTTTATAATTCTCAAAATTATTTATTTTTATAAAAAAATTAATTTATTTATGAAATTAAATTTTTAGAAGATATTAGCACCGTTAATTATCAAAAATATCTAAAATAAATGTACAAATATACGAATTATCATACCCTCCACTTAAACTTTGCTTGTCTTCAAGTAAAAAAAAAAATTTATAGTTAAGTACCATTTAACTTAGAGTTTTAAATTTTATCAGATAATTTTTAAAAGGGACCACTGATATTCAGTAAAGCGTGAGTAAGGTATGTTATTGGTATATTAATACTAATCAATATGAGAGTTAAGTCAAGAATAATAATTTTTTTTTGAATTTTTTCTAAATTATCCCTATCTTTATCTCCAAATCATTAACCTTTATATGGGCAAGTATATTATTATTTCCATCCTTCATTTATTAATTTTTTTTAATATTATACTACTATTGAGTGTCTTAACCTCTTAAGCTTTTTGTTTGATCCATGTAGTGAGTTTTCAACCAATGATTCTCAAACTAGATAATTTTAGGATATTAGGTATAGAATATCCCTCGGACTTACTTGCTTGAATCAAACAGGCTATGAGTTAAAACTAATTTTACAACAAACTTTCTTTGTCCTTCATATCTTTTGATGTAAAATTTAATATTTGCTTAGGCAAAAAGGTCCGGTTACTCAGCATGAAGTACTTAAATTTTTTTTTTTTTTTATATATATAAAGAAATATATAGTTACTCTACACAAATTCATAGGAAGTAGACCCTTTTTTGATGCTGGTAGAAAAATTTAGAAATACTTAAGAAAAAAATATTTATGTTTCAAACTTAACTCTTTATTAGATTTTTTTAATACTTGATCTCTCGGTATCTCATAAACTCTCTGGTCTATACATTAATTTTTTTTTTAAAATACTTGGTTTAACTCGATTCTTAAGTATAATCAGATGCTTAAATGCTAAATACTAACTTACTCGATGACTTTAAAAATTTAAAAATTTTTATTATTCTCTCTTCCAACTTAATCGACATTGTTCTCAATGGAGTAAGAAAAATAAAGGATGCATATAAAGAGAAAGAAAAAGAGAGATGTCACCTGATTCAGAAATCTTTTCAAAATTGATTCTCCCCTCAATTTAACCAATATTATCTTCAAATTCCTATAAAAGATACTAAGTAAGACTTGATTAAGCTAAATAAAATACAAAAGATATCAAAAAATAGAAGCTGTATTGCCTTCCAGAAAGTACTAGTTTTACTGTCTTCAGCTAGACCAATGCAGATTCTACCTCACTTACCTCATGTCAAATATTGGATTGATAAATTCTAGTAGATAAGGTGGGTGAGGTAAATCAAGCCAGGCATTCACCTCCTGGACTTGAATTTCTTCAATAGGCTCATCCAAAAAATTATCTTTTATTAATTTTAAGAAGGAATCAATTTTAATTATTTCATCTATTAATTCAACTACTGAATAATTTTTTTCCTTCTGAGTGTACTTTGAGGTATTAAAAATCTTAATTCTCACTTTTGATCCCCAAAAAAATATCTATGGCTCCTGTTTTATAATTGATATTGGCATTAGCAGTGGTAAAGAATGGACGATCTAAAATTATCGGATTCTGATTTAGCTTCTGAGATGGTCCATATCAAGTACGAGGAAGTCTATTAAAAAATAATATTGATTTACTCTTAACTAAGACATCCTCAATCAGACCACGTGGTATTTTTACTGATCTATCGATTAATTACAGAATGGTCGACATGGGTTTTAGTTCTCTAATCTCAAATTTTTCATAGATCAAGGTTGGAAGTAGGTTCACAATAGCTCCTAAGTCTAATAAAGCTCAATCAAAGATGATGCCTCCTATAATATATGAAATTAAAGGAGCATCAGGGTTTTTTATTTTCTGAGACAATGGGTTCAACAGGACTACACTTACATCCTCAAACAGCATAATTCTCTTTATTGTTCTCGGCTCATGCTTTTGTGTGCAGAGTTTCTTAAGAAATTTTGCATAAGCTGGAATGTGTTGAATCGTATCGAGGAGGGGTAGATTAATATGGACTTACTTAAACAATTCTATTAGTTCTTTATTGCGTGCTTCTTGCTTTTTGCGAGAAAAATCAGCTTCTAAGGCTGAAGGGAATGAAATTTTAAATTTATATGACTCAGGTAAATCATCTACTTTCTTCTTTTCTTTATCTTTCTCACTCAAATTGAAACCAGTATCAGTACTAGTTTCGAGCTCAAGTTCTTCTTTGTGGTTAGTCTCAGTACTAACCTTTATGTTCTTATTTTGACTAGCATCAGTACTAGCCTCACTCACCTAATCTTGATATAGGTCTTTAAGAATGCTACTACTTCTAAGTTCAGTAATTGTACTAGCATTCTCAAATTGAGGATTCTTAGAGGGGACATTGAATTGATGATTAGATCTAGGTGGTTGGTGGATAGTGGGTGGATTATTTCTAAGATGTGCGATAGGTTGGTTTGGTAATTGACCTGGTTCTCTCCTCATGGTAGACTCAGCTAACTATCTTATTAGTACTTTTAATTTGATGATAGATTGCTGTTGGATCATAATCAATTATTATAGTTGATTAAATCTATCATCGGCTAGATTGGTCTTTTGAGAAGGTAGATATAATGGCTGATTATGATATAGTAGTTAGATAGGCTGACTAAGCTGACCTCAATTATAGGCTTAATTTTGATATTAGGGTCTATTTTGAAAGTTTTGTACAAAAAAAATTTGGGTCTGAGTCAGAGTCTGTTGGGATCTCCAAAAAAAATTAAGGTGGTTCCTCCAACTTGGATTATATGTATTTGAGAATGGGTCATTGACAGGCTTGGAGTAATCTTGGACAGCTTGAACTTATTCTTGAATGAAAGGTAGAAACTGTGCAGTCATGGAACATTCACTCACATGATGGGCTAAGCTAGCACATATAGAATAGATCTCCTAATAATTAGGAGGTGGTGTATATTGCGCAGGAGATTATTGATCTAGGGTTAGAAACTGATTTAACTTCTAGGTAAGAAGGTCAACTTTATCTAATTTTTAAGCTATTAGATTTAAGTCAGCCTTAGAATTAGAGTCTATTTGTTTGATCTTAAAAATTTCTGTTCGCTTTTGGTGAGGGATTGATCTTTCATAGGAAGATAATAAAGCATGGTTGATCGAGTTTTCACTCAAAATTTTAAACAAGATATAGGCTTCATTCTCACTCTTACTCATGAATGCACTTCCATAAGATACATCAACCATCTGTTTATATTAGTCATCTAAATTATTATAGTCGACCTGGTTCTCTCCTCATGGTAGACTCAGCTAACTATCTTATTAGTACTTTTAATTTGATGATAGATTGCTGTTGGATCATAATCAATTATTATAGTTGATTAAATCTATCATCGGCTAGATTGGTCTATTGAGAAGGTGGATATGATGGCTGATTATGATATAGTAGTTAGATAGACTGACTAAGCTGACCTCTATTATAGGCTTAATTTTGATATTAGGGTCTATTTTGAAAGTTTTGTACAAAAAAAATTTGGGTCTGAGTCAGAGTCTGTTGGGATCTTCAAAAAAAATTAAGGTGGTTCCTCCAACTTGGATTATATGTATTTGAGAATGGGTCATTGACAGGCTTGGAGTAACCTTGGACAGCTTGAACTTATTCTTGGATGAAAGGTAGAAACTGTGAAGTCATGGAACATTCACTCACATGATGGGCTAAGCTAGCACATATAGAATAGATCTCCTAATAATTAGGAGGTGGTGTATATTGCGTAGGAGATTATTGATCTAGGGTTAGAAATGATTTAACTTCTAGGTAAGAAGGTCGACTTTATCTAATTTTTAAGCTATTAGATTTAAGTCAGCCTTAGAATTAGAGTCTATTTGTTTGATCTTAAAAATTTCTGTTCACTTTTGGTGAGGGATCGATCTTTCATAGGAAGATAATAAAGCATGGTTGATCGAGTTTTCACTCAAAGTTTTAAACAAGATATAGGCTTCATCCTCACTCTTACTCATGAATGCACCTCCATAAGATACATCAACCATCTATTTATATTAGTCATCTAAATTCTCATAGAAAGCTTGAATAATTTGCCACTTAAATAGACCATGGTGTAGGCATTTTCTAAGAAGTTTCTTGAGTCTTTCCCATGATTCATGAATTTGTTCCCCTAGAAACTGAGCAAATCCAATGATGGCTCATCTTATGATGTTGGTTCGACCTATGGGATAGAATTTTTAAGAAACTCGTGCTGCATTTTAGCCCAAGTTTGGATCAGTCTTCCTATTGTGCCAAGCCAGTACTTGGCTTTGTCCTTAAGTGAGAAGAAGAATAGGGTTAGTCTAAGTGCATCATTAATAAAATTTTGGATCTTTACCGTAGAATAGATTTTTAAAAACTCATCTAGATGCTTGTAAGGATCTTCATTGGTGTTTCCATAGAAAGATAAGAGCATCTGGATTGTGGTCGAATTGATCTCATAATGGCTTGCAGAAATATCAGGTAAGTGGATATAAGTCAATGGATTATAGGTGGAAGGAATAAAATATTTCTTCATCTGTTTAGGTGGTTCTCTAGGATTTTCAGCCATTTGATTTTCAGGTTTAATGTGAATCAGTCATTCAATTTCAGGATTAGATTCAACTAAGTCAGGGTAAAGAGATCTCCTACCTATATGTACCAGTGCAAACCCTAATGTGTGTGGTTCAATTTTTTTTTTTTTAAGAAGAGAGAGAAAGAAAAGAGAAGAGAAAGTGAGAGAGAAGTTCTAAAGATGAGAATCTTAAGAAAGTCCTAGACCTAAAGACGATAGAAGAGAAGAATTAGTTGTGGTTAAGTATTAATTGTAATCAAGTTAGTAGCAATTAAACCTAGGACACCTACGGATTTCTTAGACCTAACAGTTCGATGTAAAGTGGCTTAGCTTAGATACAAGTTGGATATGTTTTTACTTCCTTCAACTAGTCAGGTAAGAGGTGGGTCGTGGGGGTCCGCCCGTTGCTTGCCTTAGATACTAATTAGATTGGCCAGGTAAGCTAACGGAACCAATTAAATAACCATGAGTCCGCTTAGACTTAGCCTTTGTAATCTCTTATCTTAGACACCAGTTTCAAGGGTGAGTCCAAACCTATTTTACACTTAACTTCACCACAACACTCAAACTGAACTCAATTGATCCTAGGGGCCAACATCTACTTAATTTTAATTAGGCTTGGATTTATGTAGAATGCTGGTTGGTTATTTTTGGGCTAAGGGTAATGAAGTCTCCACCTTTTCTATTAATGGGTATTGCCCTTAAGTTAATTTGAGATAAATATACACAATTAATTTCAAATAAGGGGTTTTATGCAACTAATTATATACATGAAATTAATCAAACTTGAAAGCTTACCTTATCTCCAGCAATCACCAAAAGTAAATCTAAGATGATGAATGCTTCTAAATAATTAAGTTTCTACTCTTGTTGTGCGATATTTATTAGGTTTATGTGCGTAAATTTTATATTAATTTAAAAAAATAGTAATTAATACTAAAAAAAAGGAATGTAGTTTAGGGTTAAAATTGATCTCAACAATTTGAAGCATTTCTCCCTTCTTTTTTTCTCTTTTTTTTTCTATTTTTTTTACAAAAAAGATAAAAAATTTAAAAAAAATAGTAAGCTATATTCATAAGAAAATCAAAGAAATCAAATGTTAAAATTGATGCCTTTCCTAACAATGATGCCAAAAATTTGATAGATTTATGATGTTTTCATTAGAACACCATGATTATCAAATTAATTTTAACTTTAATAAAAATTAAAAATATATAGAGAGTAGCGAGTCGGATCGAATCCATAGAGAAGACAGTGCTTTGATTTGAAATCTTTGATTTTATAAAAGAAAAAAACTTCAAAAAAATAATTTAAGTCTGAAAATAAAATTAAAAGTATGAAAAATAAACTTAGTACTAAGATTTACTATATAGATCCTAGTTTCTACTTGTAATAAAATAAAAGATAAAAATTTAAAGTGCATAAAAATAAATTAGTACTAAGATCTATTAACTAGATCTTAGCATCTATTTACAATAAAAATAAAGAGTAGAAATTTAAAAGTGCATAAAAATAAATTTTACATTAATTGAAAGTGAAGTTCAATTATAAAATTTTTTTAAAAAATAATAAAATAAAATTATAATAAAGATCTGAAGTTGATCGGTGCAGCCTCATCGAAAAGATGGTTGATGACCTCTTTTTCTTCTTTCGTACTCTGTAGAGCGAATTGGCTTCTCTTCTTCTTCTCCTTAGATCCCTAAATTTCTTTAATTTTTTTTATTTTTTTTTTATTTTTTTTATTTTTTTTTTTCAGATCTTCTTATTTATAGGTAATTTTTTAATCTTTTTCTAGTAGAAAATAGAGTCCTAAAACCCTTCAAAACATGTCCAACCTGTGTCTTGAATTTCTGACCGTCAAATCTGCTTTGAGCGCAAGAGATCACATCAAAAATCCTCTTCATCAGGCCTTTTTATAGTCAGATTTGATACTAGCTGTTGGATCTTGTGATGGATTGAATTTGGTCCGTCGATTAGGGCACTAGATCTCCTATTCACAGTCGAGATCATTGTCAGCCGTTGGATCGCACGATGGATTTATTTTGGACCATTAGATCGTGCCAAAAATTCACTTCTATTTAGTTCTCCCACCGGCAACCAACCATAGCAGTTGGATCACCCTTGAAAATGGTTGCCAGCCATTGGATCGCTCATGGAGTGGGCCACCACTACTTGATATGGTAAAGCACGTCCTCAGCCATCCGATCGGGTGTTCAAAGCTATCTCAACCGTCCGATTGCGCAAAAGCCAGCCACCTATCATGAGCCATGACGTGGATCGAAGGTACTGTGCTGTGGACCGTGACCCAAGTTCTATGGACCGATCGATCAGTCCATCATGCATCAAAGACTTTTTAAAATGAAATTTTTTGTATTTTTGCTTGATTTTTTTTGGATTTTGTGCCTGAAAAATAAGAAAAAATATGAATTAAATTTTTCATTAATTTTTAATTATTTTGATACTTAAATTATTCAATTAGCTTGACATCTATTTTTCATAAATATATTCTAATTTTATATTTTTTAAAATTATTTATTTTTATAAAAAAAATTAATTTATTAATGAAATTAGATTTTTTAGAAGATATTAGCATCATTAATTATCAAAAATATTTAAAATAAATGTATAAATATATGATTTATCATTAGGTTTTTCTTGTGTAGAATATAGTGGAATGGGCTTTGAGTGGTAGAAGCCGAAATCCACTAGCTAAAGGTCCAGCTAAAAGACTTTAGGTATGGTCATAGCCATGGCTTTATATTCAACCTCGACAAATAATTAAGAGATAGTGGATTTCTTTGCAGTTTTCTAAGATACAAGACTAAAGTCAAATATCTTAAGAGCCTATTGATAGACTCCTTATGTGATCTTTAAGCCCACGGTGCATAGACTAACTAAAAATATTGAATGTACAAAAAAATGTATATTCACCAGTAATTGTTAGATAATTAAATGGCTAAGTAATCAACAATATAGAGATGGATTTGATAAAAGATCACCATTGGTGCCAATTAGATGAAGAGGTTCCACTGCATAAGAAAAATTGGTTGTCCAAATGCCATAAAAGCCTGCATCTTAGAGTGTATATCATGTATACTATCAGAGACTAAGATCAATATTTTCGTTTGATTGAGCAACCTCAATATCAAGAAAAATATTTGAACTTGTCATAATCTTTAACATGATATATTTATTAAAGGAAATTTCGTGATGTTGCGAATGCCATAGAAATCATTTCCAGCATTGCTAGCAACGTTATCAACAGAAAAGAATACAGATAATTTTCCTCTATGCCTATAAAATAAAAAAAGACTTTCAACCATATAAAGCTAGTATCTAGAAAAGTGCTAAAAACTTAGCAAATCAATTTCTTGAAGCTTGTTTTAAACTATAAATGGATTTGCTTACTCATTAAGTAATTTTTCCTTGTAAGTTCATTCCACTTTAATTTATTTTTGATGAATAAATTAACTGAGAAAAACTTATTGCTCTATCACTTTTTTGCTAATAAAGTTATTTAGGACCTGCATATGAAGAGGAAGATTGGACTTTGTAAATAGAGCCATGGTCTTTATCATTTAGTGGGAGATGGAATTATAACACAAATAGTTGGAACCTTTTCCATATTTTTGCATTATTTATTTAGTTTAAAAAGGATATCATTTTTTTAATAATAGATGCAACATTAGCCCCATTAGATTACTTAGCTTTTGATTTTAGCATTATTGATACAATATTAATAGAGAATATTTGGAGGAACTTGGTGAAGTGTTTCTCAATGTGATATAGCCAAGATAGAATGTGATCACATGACTATTAGAAAATATATAATATATAATCTGATATAATTTATGAGATATAAATGGAACATGATCCTATAACTGTATAGGACAAAATAATGATTCTATATCTTAGGAAGTTATGCAAATTAGCCACAAGCATTTAGATATGGTTGATACTCCTTGTAGTACCAATACTTGGTCCAATATATTGATTTCAAGTATATGTATGTACATAGTTACAAATAATGGCTGCACATGGACAAGTTGATGTGGAGCGAATTAGGTTTAGTAGTAACAAGATTCATGTAGGCAAAGACAACTTAGAAAATAAAAAATAGCTAAAGAGATGGTAATTAGGTGTGAAAGTTAAATATTAGGACTTTGACCTTTGATAAAAAGGATTAAAATTACTACAACAAAAATAATCTTAGGTAACAACCAAAAAAATGTTGTTTGAAGTTTTAAAACTGTTGCCTAATGATTTTGGCAATTGTTTGTTGGCCCTTGCTTATGCAGCCTTTGCCCAAAGTTAAGAGTAACAATGTTTTGATTTTAAGCTAACAATTAAATAACCGCTGCCTAATAAAACCTCATGCCACAGTTTTTAGCAAGTATTTATAATGGTTGTAATAAAACAAATACAATGGTTATTCTTACTAAGGTAGCACTTTTTCTGTGATATTCACAATGATTTTTCTTATTTAAGTAATATTTTTTATAGTAATTAGCAACAATTATTCACTTTATGTAATGATTAATTATAAGTTTTTATAGCAGTTATGATTGTTTAGGCAATGGTGTTCCGGAGGATTTGATGGTGATTTTTATATTTTATATAACAGTTATTCATATTTAAGCAACAGTTTTCTAAAAATTGTTGCAACTCCTTTTTTCATTTGGGCAACGGTTTCTTATATTTAGCCAATGATATTTATTTATTTAGATAATATTTTTATTAGATATTTTAGCAATGATTTATTATGTTTAGACAACAAATTTTTATTCTTGCATATCCTATTTTAAACAATAGTTTACAATTGTTGCTTATTTTATTTTTATATTTATAATCTATATTTTTAAAATATAATTATTGATATTTTATTTTAATATTTTGCTCAATAACCTGTATTTTCTAAATATCAATAAATTATAATCACACATAACAATTAAAATTATAGTTATAAAATTTATTTACCACAATAAAATCTCAACAATGTATGAATACTTCATATACCATCAAAATTCAACTATCAGCATTCAAAGAAAATATAAAAAATAATGTTCAATAGTCATTTCATTTTTCTTGATTATTTTCTCGATAAATAATTTTCTTTATCCATAGCATTATCTCCCTCTGAAGTATATATCTATCATGAATGAAAATTAAAACACATAAGAAAATAATATTGAATAAACAAAATGCTAAACAATATTGATTTACTATATGTAATGAAAATAATTTATTTTTTATGAATCAATCCAAATATTTATATAGACGAATAACTCAAACAAACCTATAAAAAATAAAGATTATGTATATTAGTTGAAGATGGTTCATGCTTATGTGGTATCCCAGTTTTACTAATAGCATCACCATGAGATCGATTATTTACTAATAAGAAGTTTGTTAATTCTTGGAGAATAACTAATTCTGGATTACTTTGCTATAGTTGTGTAACATCATTTGAAATTCATGAGCCATGTGTGCTCTCTCTTAATTAAACTTCTAAACTAATATTTACTCTCTCTTCATCAAACTTCTTCTGCATATCCTTCTGTATAATTTTTTTGAAGACATTTATCTCTTGTTATTGGGCTCTCTTGGAACGATCGTCATAAGTGAATTTTTTTCATAAGTCCTTTTGAGTGACTCCCCTTCCATAGAAATGCACACGTCCAAATTTTTTTTTCTAAAATTTTTATAACTTTTTCTGCATCTGCACTACTTTCTCCTTAAATTTGAGACTATATTTCCTCTAGTTGAGACTACAATAACCAACAATCATTCATATTAAATACTCTTAGTCATAATTTTATTCCAAAACTAATAAATAAACATAGTTAATGTCATAAATATTTTTTGAGCTTAAAAATTTATACAAATTATGCAACTTATAATTTTAGCATTTGTATCCTCATTAGCTTGTTTTCCTCCTTTCAGCTTGCAAGTTTCAAGAAATATTTAAATTTATGATGGTGGTTTCTTATTCTTATTTGATACTAGCTAAAATTCAGTTATACTATCATGAATAAAAAAATTTATAGATAGAGGCATAAAGATATCTAACATATATCATAATAATATGATGGTTAAATAATAATACAATAAAATATAATATCATTATCAAATATGATTGACAATATATATTAGTAAATCAAAAAATTAAATAAGATAATTTTATACAAAAAAAATCTAACCAGCCCATAATATATTTACATATTGGCAGATTATATATAAATAAGTATAAGATAATAACAATTGAACATTCCAACTTCTTGTGAATCGTAGCAAAGCTTTTAGGACCAGCTCTATGCATGTACTCTTGCTTTTTTCGATTTGCTTTATTTTTCTCACTGATTTTCTATAACAATAAAATATATTAAATATATTTACATATTGACAGATTATATATAAATAAGTATAAGATATTAACAAATTAAACATACCAACTTCTCGTGAATCCTTGCAAAGCTTTAGGACCAGCTCTATGCATGTACTCTTGCTTTTTCAATTTATTTTATTTTTCTCACTGATTTCCTATAACAACAAAATATATTGAAATAAAATAATGGATAATGAATTAGATGTAAGATGTTTGTAAGCAAGTTATTATAATAAGTCACTACTTTGAAAATTATACTTAACTATTGCAAGTATTTGTTTTACCTTCACATTTTTTAGTTCCCAATAGTCAAGAAGTGCTTCAAAATGTGAGTCTGATATTCATTCTGACTTATTAGTCAATCTCTCTTCTCTTGTGCCATATTTTGACAAAAACTTCTTTTTCAATCTACACTTGTAACCTCTCAAGTATCTGCAACTGCTTGCAAAACTTATTTTTTACCTTCACCAGGAATAATATATTTTCTCCACAATAATTTACAAACTTATTAGCCAATAATCTTAGTAATTAAAGATTAATTAATTTTTTTCAGATATGCAAATATGAAACATACATTCACATATTTTCACACATTATCTTTATTTTGTTTCAAAATTGCATGCCATATACAGTAGATTAAGGGAACAAATTTTGAATTTTAAGCCAAAGTTTTTAAGAATCTACTAAAACTATCACATATTTTGTCATCACCATAGGTTGGCCCTTTTCATTGAGTGTGATGGGCTCATGCTTTTTAATTCTTGTGTATGTATTTCTTTACATAAGGTTGGCCCTCTAGTTCTTTTCTTCATAGGTTCTATTTTAATGGATAAACTTCATTAGTAGCATGATAGACATTTATAAAATTTTTTTAATAAATAAATAAAAATAGAAATAAATGCTTACCAATTTATTAAATTATCTTCATTTTCAATTTCATCTTTAGTTCCTTCATCCTCACTTTTCTTGTTAACTTTTGCATCATTATTTTCATTCTTAGCTTTTTCATCATCACATTCCTCATTACTTTGCCTCCCTTGCTCTAATGATTGTTCTTTTCTTGATTATTTTAGACTTCCTTTTATTGGCACCTCCTTAGAACATATTTGAGCATGGCTATTGTTTGATGGCACCTCTTTTGGGTGTATTTGGGGCTGTCTATTGGTATGTTGCACCTCTTTAGAATATAGTTTGGAATATTTACTACATAATGGCACATCTTCATCTTTTTCTTGCATTCCTTCTTGACAAGCATATCAAGTATTGATCTGGGCTTAAATTCTCCTTTCTTTGTATGACTCCTTCCTTCCATCATAGAACTCTAGCCTACCATTTTAATACTCTTTTCTTTACTTTGTGGGCTCTTTTCCTTTTTCATTGGACTCTTTCTCTTTCTTTGTAGGCTTCTTTCTTTCTTTTGTAGGCACTTCCCCTTCTTCATAGCTAGATCCTGCATATAAAAGAATAAATATTTAATGATATATATATATATATATATATATATATATATATATATATATATATGACAAATGATATCATAAGATATTTACTTAGAGACTTCATTCATCTTGTGCTCTACATAGACTTGCACTACATCATTCCCTCTCACTACCTCCAGTATACTCAAAAATATCTGTATCATATTTAAGCTCCTTCAAGCCACTCTCAAAGCTGTGCCCCGATATAAGGTAGTGGAAATGGGTACAATTTTTATACCCTAACTAGTCCATCATGTCTTCAGGCTCTATAATACTCATTTTATCTGGATCACAATTATCAAAGTGGCTTATAGATCCCCCACTATAGTGCATTTGGTTGGGACCTCTAGCTAGTTGTTTGATCTTATTAGGGACCTCTTCATCCATGATACGAGTTTTGAACCAGCTGGTAAAGTCCCGGCTATGGCTTTGCTCTTTCTTCTATTTATGTCTTCTATGTTGATTATCAATTAAATTCTGATGCTCACTAAAAATGAAAAGTATACTATTAGATGAGTAATACTACTAAAATTAAATAAAAAATAAAGAATAAGATTGCTTTCTTACATAATATATTCTTGAACTTCATCACAATTGAATAAGATATATCAGTGAGCCTGAAGTAGTAACTCTTCATCCAGTTCAATAATCTTGTCTTTTCCTTTTTTCTTCACTCCTATTGTAGGACCTATTATTGGGAATAGAAATTGTGTTTTAGTACTTGTACCAATACCTTCAAAATTTTTTAAGCACCTATTCAAACTTCTAGCAACACTTTCATCCAAGTATCTTGAGCAAAATATTAGACACTCTTCTACTAAATAATCTTCTACAATAGGCCCCTCTGGATGACTTTTATTGCGAGCATAGGATTTCAATTTGTATAAATACCTCTTAGGTACATCCAACGATATTGTATTGGGCCACAAGTTTAACTTCATTAGCTAGATAAATAGGTAAATATACTATTATATCAAAAAAGGCAAGGGAGAAATCCTCTCGAGTTGATAGAGTATCTCTGCAATTTCAATTTGTAAACACTCAACATCTTCTAATGTATAACTTTTGCACATAAGCTCCTAAAGAAAGCACCCAATCTAATTAGAGTAACTCCAACATGCTTAGGGATAGTTCTTCTAACTACAACTTGGAGTAAGTAGAGCATGGTGACTCTTATATATATCCTGAGACTTTTCTCTCTTTGAGTTGCATATGTTGTGATATGTTTGATGCACAGACATCAGGAAGTTTAACTCCCTTTAAGACTTGACAAAGGACATATTTTTCATCATTTGTCAAAGAGTAGCATACTTTGGCCAATAATATCTTTTGACAGTCTTTGGACTCAATAGGATGAAGCATCTTTCTTATACTCATATCACATAAGTCAAAATGAGCTTTCTCATGATCCTTTGTCTTCCTTGGAATATCAAGCAAAGTTCCTAATACATTATCATTATTGCCTAGAGGTAGCAACCCAAGAGTGGAGGAGGGGGGTGAATTGGGTTTTTGTAAAATTTAACTAAATTTGATATTTAAACAAGTATATGTAATTAATTGAGCTAACTTAAGTGTTGATGAAGTGGATGCAATTCAGCAGCAGAAACAGGATATGAAAATTACTATTCAAGAATTATAACTAAGCAAAGAAGTATTGAATGCAAGAAAGATAAATAAGAGAAAGCACAACATAAACACATAGAAATTTTATAGTGGTTCGATGCAACCCCACATCTACATCCACTCTTCAAGTTTTTCTTGAGAATTCTACTATAATCAGTTCAATTACAGTGTATTTATTTTTTTGGACTCATAAATAAATTCAGTTGATTTTTTGAGATCAATAACAAAAATCTTACACTGATTATTTTTCAGACTCACAATCAATCCAGTTGGTTTTATGGGCTCACCAACCAAAATCTTACATCAATTATTTTTCAGACTCA
Source organism: Elaeis guineensis (assembly GCF_000442705.2). Taxonomy (NCBI): domain Eukaryota; kingdom Viridiplantae; phylum Streptophyta; class Magnoliopsida; order Arecales; family Arecaceae; genus Elaeis; species Elaeis guineensis. Next base: position 83,689,603 of record NC_025995.2, on the reverse strand, counting down.
CAATCAACCCAGTTGATTTTATGGGCTCACCAATCAAAATCTACAATATCCAATTTTAGCTTTAGATGGACCTAATCCTCAAAATTTTTTTCTCCAAAAAAATTTGTAAAAAGAAATAAAAATATATAAAAAAATTCCAGCACAGAAAATAAAAACAAAAAAAATAAACTCTTTGAGTGTGAAGAAGAGGTTGAAAGATTGGCTCATTTGAAGCTTTGCTTTCTCTTCTTTGAAGCTTGAGAGGATATTTGAGATTTGTAGAAGATAGCTCTTAAATATCCTCTGAATTCAAAGATTGAATCCTCTCTTTTTCTCTCTTTTTGATGTACAATAGAATTTTCTAAATTTAAAAATAATTTCTCTCTTAATCCTCCTTAATCTTGCTTCCAAATTATTTCTCTAGCCTTAAGTACTCTTGAGAATGGCTGAAGAGTGAGTTCTAGCTATTAGAAGCTTTGGACTAGCCGTTGGAGTGGAGAAGTAGCCATTTGAAGTATTGCAAAAAATTAACCATTATGTCTGTCTCGACATTGGGATCGACTTCAATTCCTCAGGGGTTGACTCCAATTTTTCTCGAGTCGACTCGGATGACCAAGGAGTCAACTCGGCCTCAGGATCCCAAAAATTATCTCTCTGTATTTTCCTGAGAGAGTTGGCTTGCTTGTTGCTGGAGTTGGCTCGATTATTGGGGTCAACTCCAATCCTACTGGGGTCGACTCCATCAAGTGAACCTGAAATTGCAGCTTTCTATTTTCCTCTGAGAGAGTCGGCTCATGCTGGTCTTGAGTTGACTCAAACTCATACCAGTCTCCTTCCAGTATGTTGGACTCGAGTCCAATTGGTCTGAGGTTGACTCTAATCTTTTTGAAACTTAAAATACTTCATTTTAATACCAATTTTAGTGAAAGAGTTGGCTCCTTTGACTATGAGATTGACTCCACTAAGTCTGAAACTTGATTTTTCTCTCTTGAGGTCTTTGACTTAGTGTATCTTAAGGTGATCTTTTCTATGATTATTTATTTAATTTGAGTACTAGAAAGACCTACATTCAATCTTGAAATACATGATTAGTATCATCTATACTCAATATTTTGGAATCATCAAAATTAATCATAGGGTCAATAATCTTCTCCTTTTTGATGATGACAAAACTATGAGTATATACGTAATAAAAATAAATAATATATTTTAATATATTTTACTAATATATATCATGAAGTAATAGATTAAACATATAAATGCATACTTCATGAATGTTCACAATTAGTTTTTGATTTATTGCACATATTTCATATACTCATTTCAAATTAATGTCTCAATTCAAATAAATGAGGATTAAAGTTTTATTTTAAGCATTAATTAATTGAGTTTCTTAAGTATTAATCTTTTAAGCATATACTCAACATTCTTTTCCTCTTTTTTGACAGCATCAAAAAGCTCATAGGAAGGATCAAAAGATATCATCAAAATTAACAAGATGTAAGAATATATTAAAATGAGAGGTACATCAAATTCAAAAAATTAATTCAAATGAATCATTTCTCCTTTGAAAAACTTATCTTTTGATTTAAAATATTCTTAAAACATCACTTCCTTTTTAGAAATTAGCTTGAATTCAAACACCAAAGGCTCTCTCCCTTTTTGAATGAATGTAACTATTTAATCAGATTTTTAAATAAATACTTTTAAGCTTTAGAAGGAATAGAGCTTTTCAAAGGATTTGAAATGAAATTAAGCACAATATTTAATTTAATATTCATTATTTTTTTAAATAAATTTTAGTCAATTAAGTTTGGAAAAGATATATATCGAGAATGTATCGAGCAAGTTAAAAAAAATATCAAAGTAAATGAAAGTCACTTTTTTAAATTCATTTCTTGAGTATAAATTGCTTCAATACAAATAATTTATAAGGATTTTTCAATGTATATAAAAATTTAGTATTATATTTGAATTTATAAATATATTTTAAAATTGGATTTAGAAATTTATTTCTTGGAGTTAAAATATGCTTCAAATTCATTTTAACTCCAACTAATTGTCTAAAAATAAGATAAAGCAATCAAATCATGTTAATCAAATTGGATGATCACATGAAAGCTTAAATTAAGAATATTATAAAGTAATTGGTTGAGAATTTAAAATCATAATTTAATTTTTTTAATATAAATTAATTTAAATTTTCAACCAAGTCAAAAAAATAAGCAATAAACAAGCATCTCTCCCCCTGTTTTTAAGAGTAAATACTAGAAAATTTATTTTTTTTACTATTTTAATAATATTTTCTCCCTTTATTTTTATAATTAATGATGAATAATTTAATTATATATCTTTTCTCCTCCTTGTTCTTTCAAATTAAGCACATTTAATATGAACTTAACTGATACCAATTTTAACCAGTAAATTCAGATTATTTAACTTTCAAATTTAGATTTTCAAATTCAGATTTTTTAATTTTTTTAATATTTTCTCTCCCTTAGTTTTGCAAACAAAGCCATTTTCAGAAAATATAATTTCAATAATGTATTTAGGGAATAGCCATAAAACTTTTCAATTTTAAGAATTTTTAGCATTAAAACCAAAATTTCAGTAAGAAAATCACTTTAAGCTTTAAAAATTCAATAGAGATGGATTTTTTTTTGAATAATATGGTCTTAAAAATACTTCTCTTCTTTTTGATACTAAAGCAGATTATTTAAAAATATATCACAAGAATTTATCTCAAATAATGTAATAAGAAGAATATAGTTATAAAAATTTAAATTTGAGATATAGTATACTTTTTTTTTGCCAAAAGATAAAGCGATGGACTTTAAGGCGAGAATAAACTATTTGATACTAATTATAAGACTTATGATACTAATTATGATAAATTTTAGAAAAAAATTTTGTTGATATCAATTACTTTACGATTCAAATCAACTAATAATTTTTTTGAAAAAAAATTTCTTGATACCAATCAGAGATTTAGAAGAAATATTTATTAAATTCATTTCACTACAATAATCAAATTCATATTTAAAAGTTAAAATCTTTCAAATTCAACTTGATACCAATAATTTTAGTTTTGAATTGATAAAGATGAATCGATTCAAATCAAACAGTTTTGAGGATTTAAAATGATAAATTGATTTAAATTGATATTAGCAAATCAGTCAAGATAAATCATAAAGAGATTTTTAGTTATTTTTTTAAAAGATCATCTCTTCCTTTTCTTAAGAAATATCAAGCAATTAAGTTCAAAAAAGATATGTACTTTTAAATTTATCTCAAATAATATTATACCAAGAATATAGTTATACAAAATTAGATTTGAGACAAAGACATTCTTCTCTTTTTATCAAAAGATAAATCAATCAAATATAGGATAAAGAGTAAGCTGTTTGATACCAATTAATTAAAATTGAAGTCCTCTTTTAATGTTTAGCCTTAAAGATAAATGATAGCTTTTTTGAAATATTTTGCTCAACTTCAAAAGATTTAAGAAGAGTATTTTTCAAATTTAATTTTTTAAACTCAATCAATTGGAGTAAAGTATTAATGTTCATCAACAAATTCTCTTTTAAGATCAAATTGGTGATCAAGAAAGATATTCAAGTCAATTTAGAAGATCAAAAATTAATCAATTAAGGGTTTGTTAATCAATCAAATCAAGGATATTCAAATAAATAAGAATCTAGATAAAGGCTCTATGAGTTTAGTTTAACTAGAAAATTTCAAATCTTTAGGATTAAATCTATGATGCAATGCAAATCAATACATCATGCACTTAATCTCTTATGATTAGAGTGTCTTATCTTCAAGTGCTTAGATCATACAAATTTTAAGAAAATTTCAAAAATTAAGCATTTTATAGGGAAATATCAAAACTTAGTTTAATTTATCATTTTTGCACTCAAATAGATCCACATACAATTAAGTTCATTTTGATTTAAGTTTTTTAAGGAATAAAGTGACATGGGGAAGCTAAAGGATTATGCTAAGTTTTAAGAGAACTTTAGTTCATATCAATTAAACATGATGCATGGAAGAGAGTAAGTTAATTTTTGAATTTTATGTAAGATCTATATGTTTAACATTCAGATAAAAAGACATACTCCTTATAAGTATTAATAAATCATCAAAATCAACTAATTAATCAGAATATTTTCAGCAAATAATGATGGTATGATATGAAAAAAATTTAGCTTTTACCAAATAACATCATCCATCTAATTTAATTTCCAAGGCATCTATCCATAAAATTTTTCTCTTTTCATTTCATTAGATTCTTGGTATACCTGCAAAATTATTTTCTAAACTTTGGTCCCCAAGTCTCCTTGGGTCTTTGAAGGTTAGAGCACATGATTTCTTTTGAAATTCAAATTTATTTAATCAAAATATGATCACTTTTATTGATATTGTAATCTGAAATTCTATGGCCAACTTTTTTGCACTTAAAATAAACTATAGAATGATTTTTATGATAAACTCTAGTAAACATATTTTTAACAAATTTTTATTTTTTAAGAGTTAAAATCAATTTCAGCATTGTTGAAAATAAATTTTTGAACTTTTAAAATTAATTGAAGCTTTTTAGAATTAAATGTAAATTTTTGAACAATGAGCTTCAATATTTCTATCTCTTTTCTTAATTTTATATTTTATTTTATAAAAAATTATTTAGATTTCAAAAGCTTCTCTTTTTCTTCATCTAAAGATTTTTTAGATTTAAGAAGTTCTTCCTTTTCTTTAACGAAAGCATTCTTTTCTCTTAAAATATCTTCTTTTTTTAATGAGAGTTTACTCTTTTCATCTGCTAAAAGAGGATTAGACTTTTTGAGCTCTTTATTTTTCAATCTTAACTTTTTAAATTTGTCCATTAAATTATTAAAGACTTCAAATAATTCATCAGATGTAAATTGAAAAGAGTTTTTAGAATTTACCTCATCCTCAATGGCCATGAGGTAAAGATTTGCTGCTTACTCTTGCTCATCCGAGCTTGAAGTATCACTATCTTCTCAAATTTTCAGTATTGCTCTTTTATTGATCTTTTTGGGGTGCTTCTTGAGTAAAGAACAATTTGACTTGTAGTGTCCCCTCTTATTGCAATTATAGCATGTGACACTCTTCTTTTTTTTTTTCTTCTTCATACTTCTCTTCATGAGAAATTTTTTGAATTTTTTATGAGTGATGCCATGTCCTCATCATCTTCACTCTTTTTTTCATCTTCTTCTTCCTTCGACTTATTGTTTTCTTTATAATGTGCAGTGGATTTGAAAGCGATGGTCTTCATCTTCTTTAGCCCTTCCTCTTCCTCTCTTTGAGCTATGTTCAACTCATGAGTCATGAGTAAACCTATCAACTCTTCTAGAGACAGCTTGGTAAGATCTTTTGCTTCTTGTATAGCTATCATTTTCACTTTTCATTTCTTTGGCAAAGACCTCAATACCTGGCAAACAAGTTCATAGTTAGTATAGGTTTTGTCAAGACCATTTAAAGCATTGATAATATTAGTAAATTTAAAAAATATATCAAAAATTGACCCATATTTTTTCATTTTAAATATTTCATACTTGTGAATAAGTAAATTAATTTTAGACTCTTTAATTTGGCTTGTTCTCTCATAAGTTACTTCCAATCTTTTTCAAATTTGTTTGGCTGATATACATGTAGATATTCTATTAAATTTATGTACATCTAGAGAGCAATAAAGTACATTGATGGTTTTAACATTTAATTGAGCTATCTTTCTATCATATTTATCTCAATCTTTTTTCAGTTTGAAAATAGATATACCATTAACTATAATTGTGGGTGTGTGTGGTCCTCTAGTTATGACTCCTCACATATCATAATCTAAAGTTTGTATAAATATCTTCATTCTAACTTTTCAAAATGTGTAGTTAGTGCTATTAAATAATGGTGGTCTAGATGTGGATTGATCTTCAGTAAATGATGAACCAATCGGGGTTGCCATGGTCTTTGGTTCTATGACCGCTAGATCAACAATCAAATATTAGAGCACCTGCTCTGATACCAATAGTTATCTAGAGGTAGCAACCTAAGAGGGGGGGTGAATTGGGTTCTTATAAAATTTAATCAAATTTGATATCTAAACAAGTATGTGTAATTAATTGAGCTAATTACTTAAGTGTTGGTGAAGTGGATGTAATTCAGCAGTGAAATAGGATATGAAAATTGCTATTCAAGAACTATAACTAAGCAAAGAAGTATTGAATGTAAGAAAGATAAATAACAGAAAGCATAATACAAACACATAAAAATTTTATAGTGGTTCGGTGCAATCCCACACCTACATCTACTCTCCAAGCTTTCCTTAAAAATTTTGCTATAATCAGTCCGATTACAGTGTGTTTATTTTTCTTGACTCACAAATAAATCTAGTTGATTTTTTGAGATCACCAACAAAAATCTTATATCGATTATTTTCAGACTCATAATCAATTCAGTTGATTTTATGAGCTTACTAATCAAAATCTTACATCGATTATTTTTCAAGCTCATAATTAATCCAGTTGATTTTACAGACTCACCAATCAAAACCTACAATATCCAATTTCAGACTTGGACAGACCTAATTCTCAAGCTTCTTTCCCTCAAAGAAACTTATAAAGAAAATAAAAATATAAAAAAATTTCAGCACAAAAAATAAAAATAAAAAATTAAACTCTTTGAGCGCGAAGAAGAGGCTGAACGATTGGCTCATTTGAAGCTTTGCTTTCTCTTGTTTGAAGCTTGAGAGAATGTTTGAGATGTTGTAGAAGATAGCTCTTGAATGCCCTCTGAATTCAAAGCTTGAATCCTCTCTTTTTCTCTCTTGTTGATGTACAATGGAATTTTCTAAATCTAAAAATGATTTCTCTTAATCCTCCTTAATTTTGCTTCCAAATTATTTCTTTCTAACCTTAAATACTCTTAAGGATAGTTGGAGAGTGAGTTTTAGCTATTGGAAGTCTTGGACTAACCGTTAGAGTGGAGAAACAGCCGTTTGAAGTATTGAAGAAAACTAGCCATTATGCCTATCCCGACGTTAGGGTCGACTCTAATTTCTCAAAGATTGACTCCAATTTTTCTCAAGTCGATACGGATGATCAAAAAGTCAACTCGGCCTCAAGATCTCAAAAACTATCTCTTTGTATTTTTCTGAGAGAGTCGGCTCGTTTGTTGCTGGAGTCGGCTCGACTATTGGGATCGACTTTATCAAGTGAACCTAAAATTATAGCTTTCTATTTTTCTTTGAGAGAGTCGGCTCCTGTTGGTCTTGAGTCGACTCGAACTCGTGCTAATCTCCTTCCAACATGTCGGGGTCGACTGCAATTATGCTTTGGAGTCGACTCCAATCTTCCTAAAACTTAAATACTTCATCTTAATGCCTGTTTTAGTAAAGGGGTTGGCTCCTTAGACTCTGGGGTCGACTCTACTAAGTCTGAAACTTAATTTTTCTCTCTTGAAGTCCTTGACTTAATATATCCTGAGGTGATCTTTTCTATGAATTATTTCTTCAATTTGAGTATCTGGAAAGACCTACATTCAACCTTGAAGCATATGATTAGTATCATCTATACTCAATATTTTGAAATTATCAAAATCAATTATAAGATCAACAGCCATAAATATTTTTCTCAATATACATCACATCAAGGTTGTGTCGTAATGTGTTATGCTGCCAATATGGTAAATGAAAGAATATAAATTTCTTCTTCCATGTGGTACTTATATTTTTTATTTTTTTTTGTATTTTTTTCTAGCTCATTATTAAAGTCATGCAGATGCTCCAATATAACTGTCTCAGACAATGGTTTTGGTGCAAGCTTAAACTTCGTAGTATCATTGAAAGATGCTTTATCATGATGCCACCGATGGTGTGGGTTTGAAAATCTATGATGACTCGTATAACACATCTTCCTACTATGTCACAGATATTGAGAACATGTATCATAGTTGCAGTAAGGGCATGCTAAACTCCTTTTTGTGCTCCATCCAGACAACAAAGTATTTCCTAGAAAGTCATTGATTGTTCATAGTAAGGCAGCACATATTTTAAACATTTCATTATTGGATGCATCATAAGTGGCCACCTTAGAATCCCATAATTCTTTCAACTCTTCAATTAAGGGTTGTAAGTATGCATCAATATCATTTGAAGGTGATTGAGGGTCAGGAATAATTAAAGATAATATAAGATACTCAGATTTCAGGCATATCTATGGAGGTAAATTGTATGCTATTAACAAAACTGGCCATATGGTATAAGTAGTGCTCATTGTCTTAAAAGGATTAAAACCATCACAGGCTAAATCAAGCCTCACATTATGGAGATCCAAGGCAAAATCTATGTACAAAGAATCAAAATCCTTCCAAGCTTGGCTATCAGCCGGATGCCTCAACTTTCCATCTTTAAGATACTCCATCTCATGCCATCTCATTATCTCCATAGTTTTTGAAGACATGAATTGTCTTTGTAGCCTAGGTATTAAAGAAAAATGCTGTAAAACCTTCATAAAAATTTTAGAGATTTTTGATGCAAATTCTTTTTCATCACCACTTTGCTTATAGGAGCATTCTATTTCCTTCTTGAAACTTTATATTTGTGACAAGACTTTGCTTTCTCATACTCCTGCCAATAAGGCATACAGTCATTAGGGCATGCATCTATCTTTTTATAATGAAGACTTAAGTCTTTCACTATTTTCTTGGCTTTGTTGAAAGACTCAAAAAACTTTGCATCAGAAAGTGCTTCCATTAATAAATTCAGAATTGAGTTAAATATAGCATTGCTCAATCCATTCTTACATTTGATGAGGTATAATCGGATTATAAAAGAAAATTTTGAAAAAGTTTTACAATCCGGATATAACTGTTGATCTGCCTCTTTAAGTAAATTATAAAACTTCTTAGCATTTGCATTATGTCCTTCACCAATCCCTTCTTCTATATCTCTAAAAGTATCTTGTAATAAAAGTATTGACACCATCATCATATTTCTGTCTCTCTTCAACATCCTCGCCATCATCATCCACATATCTCCCTCCCCATGAAAAATCCAATTGGTATATGTCGGATTAATAACATTGCATATCAAGTGCTCAGCAACAACGTTTCTTTTGAACCAATAAGCATTGCAATATTTTACATATGGACATATGATTTCCTCCCCTTTAGCTAACTTAGAAAATGAAAAATCTAAGAACTGTTGTACCCCACTAATATATATTACTTGTTCATGGTTTCGACATCCAGCTTTTAACCATATCTCGAGCTTTGAAAGAGTAGAAACTAAGGAACATAAAATATGTATACCAAGTTAGTATGAAATACTTTTTTTTCTAATTAATCATACATAATAAAATATAATTTCATGGGATTTCAACTCTCACCTAGATCTAGCATGGTCTGATTTTGCTGGTTATACTATCTAACCTATAAATTTCATGAGATTTTAGATCTAATTATCCAAACAAATGTTAAGAGAAAAGTATGTAGAACTATAAATCGTATTAGCCATCAGTGATAATATGATTATAAAAATCAATCAAGTTTAGATTTTAAAGTTATAACTAAAATTTTTAAAAATAATTTAAGAATTATGCTTAAAATAAATGAGTTTGCTGGGTGGGGTTATAATTCTCATAAAAAGACTGTTTGAACTTTGGATATTTAAAGTAGTATCTTTTCTTTTGTAACAATCGAGGCCTATGCCTAAACTGCTACATTTACTATTTTTTAAAAAAATTTAGGAGTCAAATCAAGATTCATAACTTGATAAATGATCTAATATTCACTGAATAATATATATATGGATACGTGTTTCATGTTAGCTGATGCATTATGTAAAATAAAATAAATAACCGAAGCACTGTCAATTTGTTATAGGTGTCATATTTTAAATAAAAAAAATTAGTACTTTGAAAGCTTAACACTTGAAAAGGAAGTTGTTATTTACTATTTGAAAACTATTTCATATCAAGAAACTAAATAAACAAAATTATAAATATGAACTTTAGTAAATTATTAAGTTTGGCCTAAGGCTCTAAACCATGCCAACCTAAACCCAACCTCCAGAAAACTTATCTATGTTAACAATTCTAGAATGTCTCAACCTCCTGAACCATTAGATTTTTTTTATTTTATTTATAATTTTTTTTCTTTCAATAGAAATACTGGTATGTTGACCCCTTGATAACTTTGCTTTCCACATGAGAGTTCAAAAAAGGTGGAACTTAGCCTACTGCAAGTGGAACTTAGCCTAATTCAAGTCTCACACCATGGACTTAATATCATATTCTTATTATCATTTGAATAGAACTCCATAAATTGAAAATGTAGGAGCCAAAAAAAAATCCTTTCAATCAAAAATCCCCAAATCCTACAAAATATCATGCTTCTACCTAGATTATGCTCTCCAAAATTTCAAGCTCCCACCATCACAACTCATACAAAATCCCATATCCTTGAGAAAATTCCAATCGGAACCTAAGAAACCCCTCCAATATCCTCAGATGCTCTCCTTCCCCATAGATCTTCAAACAAAGACAATGAAATGAAAAGAAAATATGCAAAAATAAAAGGACAATGATCAATCTATAAAGAAAAAGATCTTACCTTGGATTTTTTCGTCCGTCCTCTATTTTCTTGATTTTTTTGATGTTTCCTCTGATTTTTCTTCTATTTTTTATGTCCTTGGGAGGTTCAATCGTGTGGGAGGCTGGGAGCGGCAACAGGAAGACTCTATTTTAAATTTTTTAGGTATCTAGGGAGAGAAACGTGTGGATGAACCATCTTTCTTAGTTTTTCATATCATTAGGAGTCTCCCGTGGGAATATTTTTGTGCTGGGTATTTTATATATCAGTGTTTGTGTGTATAAATATATTTATCCATTAATTTACAAACATATAAGAGTTAGGGTTTATTGGTTAATGTGATGATTAGTCCATTAATAGATTTCAAGTTCAAATACTTATATCCATGTATTATATTTATTTTTTAAATAAAAATTTATACATACGCATATCCATTTTCTTTGATACTTGAAAAAATATGAGTGATGCCCTTTTTTTTTTTTTTATGGAGCCTAATAAGACTTCTAACATTAGAGAAAACTCATTTTAAAGGAAATTTGAGAATAGAGGTGCCAATTAGATCATATCAGAGCTTAATAAGACTCCTAATATTAGAGAAAACTCATTTTAAAGGAAACTTGAGAATAGAGGTGGCAATAGGGTCATATCGGATCAGATACAGATTGTGTCAGATATGTATCAGGTTAAAAATTTATTACTTTGAATTTGATCTATTTATTAGATAGTTCAAAAATTCATGTATAAATATAATCTATTTAATAAATAGATAAGCCAACCCAACTTATATAATCCATTTATTAAACAAATCAAATCATATTAATAGGTTAAATAGGTTAAGTGGATCGGGTTAAATAGGTCAAAAATATATTAAGTACATTTTAAAAAGATTAAATGGATTAGATCATAATCCGATTTGATTGTTAAATAGATCAAAATGGGTTAAATAGGTTAAAAATCTATACTCAAATCCATCCCATTTAATAAATAGATCTATATGGGTTGACTAAATTATGATCGAAATCCAATCCCAAACCTGCTTAAAGCAGGCACTCACCAGTCTGAAGTATTTATTAAATAGTTAATCAAAATAATATTAATTAATTACTAAATAATTTATTATCTAGTGTGGTCTTCAATTGATGCGATTGAGGAGAAAGTGATCCACATTGAGTTTGGTGATCCTCCTGATTTGTTGAATGACTAATTTATTGTGGGCATATCTTTGGAGGTAATTTAAAAAAAATTATACTAGTTCGACAAAAATCTTCAAATATGGATTAATTTTTTTGAATTTTTTAGTATTTTCATAAATATTTTTTTACAATTAGCTATTGCATATGTACAGATGTATAGATAATAATAGCAAAAAAATATTGTTAAAATGAATTAATTAAGAAAATCAATTTACTCAATTAGAAGTATATTAATTAGTATATTAGAAGAATATTAATTGACTAAATGGTTATATAACTTAAGATAAAAGTCATGTAAGTCGTCATCTAAAAATATTGTATTGCATAAGGTTCTATATTTTACTAATAATGAACATCACTTTATATAATAGTTTAATCATATATTGCGAAAATGCAGCACTTTATGCGGTGGTAAATAGAACCATTACTAAAAACTATCACTTTAGGCAATGTTTAAACAAACTATTGCTAAACACCATCAATTTGGGCAGCGATTTTATATACCGTTGCTAAAAATCATCACTTCTATAAGAGTTTCACAAGCCACTATTTGAAAATATCATTTTTATGCAACAACTCTAAACTCTGCTACAAAAAAACCTAATATTCTGCAATGATTATATTATTCGTTGCTATAAAGAACCACTTTATACAATGATTATTATAGCCGCTGCTCTAGACTATGATTAAAAATAGTAATTATATAAATTATTTTTTAAAATATCATTTTAGACTATGACTACAAAAATCACTATTTAAAATTATATATTTATACAATGGTTATTTTAGTCGCTACAAAATATATTAGTTTTAAGTAACAACCATAACAATTATTGCATATAGACAAATGTATAGGCAACGGTAGCAAAAAATATTGCTAAAATATAAATTTTTATGCAACGGTATTTGAAAATTGTTGTCTGGTTGTCGTATAATATACCTTATGGTAATGATTTAAAAATACAGTTCTAAAACCACTATCTATAATTAGATTTAAGCCAATAGTTAAAAAAATTATTGGCATAGAACTATTTTTGCAGCGATTATTTTAGCCATTGCTTCTCAACTATTGCCTAAATCTATTTTTTTATAATAAAATATTGGCTTTATTATATAATTTTGATGGTCAGTTCATTAAGTAAAATTTATATGACCCTATTGTGTCTTGTAAATGTGACTCTGGAAGTATCTAAACTGTTGACTTGAGAGCTTGCAAGCTGCATTGACAAGACTAAAAACCTTCCATAAAATGGTCTACTACCGGAGAAGTATATCTTGGAGATGACTATTTGAGAAGATCTGAAAATGTTAAGAATAAATAATTCAAAGTGGAGTGATAAATGGAGCAAATGACCATCATGATGCCTGATTATCTGTTGCAATCATTTCAAATAAACTTGGATTAGGTATTTGTTACCCATTAGTGATCACTTCAATACCAACATAAAGGGATTACACTACACACCTTTCAATGTGCACCTTAATATAAATTGCAGCCACAAATATAAATGCTTTCTGGTAGGTTATTACATGCCTGTAGAGGTAAATATATTTTCTTTTCTTATTATTGTTTGTCAAAAATGATCTAAAATTTATTGGCAGTACTGTTCATATAGTTATTTCCCCTATCAGTGTTTTTTAGGTATCATTGAGCATTATGATGTAGCCAATTAACAATCTCTTTTCTTTTTTTTTTTTCTTTCTTTTAAATTCTAACTAGATCTTTGGTTGTCTAATTGATTGACAAACATATACTACTATGATGGTTTTTATTTATAAAGGTAATTCAATTCATCAATTATCAATCAGAATTGGTTGCATATATAACCCCCTTTTAATGGAGTCATTGAGATTCAAAGAATGAACATACTAAATATCCATGATACATTAAGAATTTAAGATTTAATATTCTTATTTTTGAAAGAAAATTTATTTTTTGATTTATTTACCTATCTTACAATATTAAAAACAAGTAAATCACTAACTCTACTCCTCTGTTTGGGGTTGGTTTCATGAGTTGGAGTTGCCATTAGTTAGGTTTTGCATACACTTTATGATGATACTCATGTCCATGCATAAGTTGTCCCATTTATAAATATTTAATACAAAATAAAAATGGAAGAGGTGAATCCCATCCATTCAATGATATGTTTTTTAATATCATACACTTAAGGTGGGGTTCAGATTGTATCTTTTGTATGAAAGAATAGTTGATTATTTTTCATGATGTTGGGGAATACCGACCGACCCCACTCACGCCGACTCATCGTCGGGCCTACATGACCGACGTCCGACCCTGCCGACCGACCGACGACTGCCGTTACCGACCGACCGAGGATACGTCGGTCGGGCAGACCCTATCCTCTCTCCCGACCGGCTGCACTATAGAGTTCGATGCTCGACTCTTGCAACGTGCCCGACTGACTGTAGGAGGGGCCCCGAGTTTCCACCCGACGCCCCTCAACTGGCCACCGACCTATAGTTGGTCGGCTCCTTCAAACGCCGTACGACTGCTGGAAACTGTCACTCCTGACAATGGCATGCGGCACTGCCGCCTAGGGGCATTATCCCACCTAAGGCATGGGTCAACCCTAGCGATTTGACAGTCCCACGATAATTTGACACCCTCACGGCGACTCTGCCAGTCCTCAATGAGTTGACAATTCTTCAATTATCTACGCCATTAATGACGGCGCCATACCATGCTCCACTATATATATCCGGGAAGGCAACAGTGCTAGAGGTCTTTCCGAAACCCCTGGATCCCTCCTCTCCAGCTCTCGCTCTTACCCTCTCTCTCGTTGAGCTCTTTGTTTCTTTTTACTGTTACCTAGTCTCCTCTCTGACTTGACCGTCGGAGGGTCCCCGTCGGAGCCACCTCCGGTCAGTGCGGACTTTCTTTTGCAGGCGCTCGTTACCGGTGACCAGACGACGAGGGGATTGCCCGCAACAGATTGGCGCGCCAGGAAGGGGGGCTGCAGTGACAAGTTAGTGCTTCATTGACAGCACTAGGGATTGTAACCCCCACGGAATCCAAGATGACAAAGACAAGAGCTCAGCGGTCAAGGGTCACTGGATCGGCGAGGCGCTCTTCCCACCGGGAAGAGGCCTCTCCTCCACCCTCCATGGAGGAACCTAGCTCTCCGCACCCTGCAGTAACTACGGGGCGCAGATCGCGGCGATCGTGCGGCAGATGACCGTACTGACAGACGTAGTCAAGAGCCTTTAGCAACAACCGATCCGGCTGCCGCCTTCACCGGCCGAGCAATCGGAGGGACGTCCGACGCCCTCCAGGAGCAGCCGCCGACGCTCGCATCGGTCTTCATTGCCTCTGCAGGAGCACCTGCCACAGCGCTCCCATCGAGAGGAGGAGGGGTGGCCGCGGTGCGACACCCATCGGTCTCGACGGCCTTCTCCCTCCCAGCTGGAGCGAGCAAGGAAGGAGAAGCGACCGCGAACACCGTCCGCCTCTCTCTCGGACTCCTCCGGAGACTCCACTCCTGGGATCTTCCAGCACCGACGGATCGATGACTACGAACGCAGGTTCGAGAAAATCGACCGTCGGCTTGCCCAGCTGCAGGTGGACGGGCAGAAGTCTTCGAACGACGTCGACTTCCAGACCGTCCAACCTCTCTCCCGACTCATCCTCGACGAATCGATCCCCAGTCAGTTCAAGATGCCGCACGTGGAGCCCTACGACGGCTCCACCAACCCAATCGACCACTTGGAGAGCTATAAAGCTCTCATGACGATCCAGGAGATGACTGACGCTCTTTTATGCATCGGCTTTCCCGCCATGCTCCATAAAGCTGTCAGGACCTGATACTCCGATCTTCGATCGAAAAGTATCCACTCCTTCGGACAGCTCGAGTACTCTTTCGTGGCCCACTTCAGCACCAGTCGGAAGCCGCCACGAACTTCGGACAGCCTTTTCTCCCTTAAACAGGGAGAAAATGAGATGCTCTGACACTTCGTGATGCGATTCAATGCGGCCACGCTTGAGGTCCGGGACCTCAACGAAGACATGGCCATCTCGACCATGAAACGGGGGCTAAGGGCATCCCGATTCACTTACTCCCTGGACAAGACCCTCCCCCGGACGTATGTCGAACTATTGGAGCGCACGTACAAGTACATGCGCGCGGACGAAGGAGCCTTCGACCGGCACTTGACCGAGTTCAAGGGTCCGAAGGAGAAGCGAAGAAAGGGTCGGGACCCTGCCGAGCCCAGCAGGCCCCCGACCGATGGATGGGTTTCGCCTCCGCGATGAAACCTGAGGTCGCCTCGACGGTGGAGTCCAAGGCCAACACGCCCCAGGTATGACTCCTACACTCCTCTCTCTGCTCCTCGTGCGCAGATTTTGATGGAGATCGAAGGGGAAGAGTATCTGTGACAGCCTCCGCCTCTGAAGGCAAAGGGCCTCGACCGACGGAAGTACTGCCGATTCCATCGGGGCCACGGCCACAATACCGAGCAATGCATCCAGCTTAAGGATGAGATCTAAGCCCTCATCCATCGGGGATATCTCGGTAAATTCTGGAGGAACCCGCCGACTCAACCCGTTGCCGACTGACGACCCCAGCCGACTGAAGAAGCGACGACTAATCAGCCTACGGTCGGGGTCATCAATATGATTTTCAAACGACTAGGCCTGGGGACGTCTGCTGGAGGGGAGCCGACGAAGAGGCCACACCCAGACAATGTAATTACTTTTACGGATGAAGATGTTCGGGGCATCCAAACTTCCTACGATGATGCTGTTGTTGTCTCGTTAACAGTAGCGAACTATGATGTAAAAAGAATCTTTGTAGATAATGGAAGTTCAACGAACATTTTATTTTACTCGACCTTCTCCCGAATGCGACTATCGACCGACCGACTCAAGAGAGTCTCTACATCCCTGATAGACTTCGCTGGGGATACTGTCTCGATGGAAGGAGAAGTTACTTTGCCCATAACGGTTGGGACCGAACCACGATAAAGCACAGTCCATTTGACTTTTGCGGTCGTCCAAGTGTCTTCAGCCTACAACGCCATACTTGGAAGACTCAGGCTAAACGCCCTCAGGGCGATAGTTTCAACGTATCATCTCCTGGTTCAGTTTTCGACCAAAAACAGAGTCGGTGAGATGCATGGAGACCAACAGCTCACTCGTCGATGCTTCTAGATCTCCGCTCAAACTGAGGAGTTGAAGGGCTCCCTGATGATCGACAAGCTAGACCAACGGGAGGAGGAAGAACGGGGTGAACCTGCCGAACAACTCATTCCCATCCCGATAGTGGAGAATCCCGACCGCAAGGTCTGGGTCGGGTCTCAACTACCCGACCCAGAATGACAACGGTTGGTGGAGCTGCTGAGGGCCAACGCCGACATATTCGCTTGGTCGGCAGCAGATATGTCAGGCATCCCCCCGAAAACAATAACGCACCGACTGAACATCGATCCAGCAATGAGGCCGGTGAGGCAGAAGAAAAGGTCTTTTGCTCCTGAAAGACAGAAGGCCATCGACGAAGAAGTGGACAAGCTACTCGAGGCAGGCTTCATCAGAGAAACCACATATCCTGACTGGCTCGCCAATGTTGTTATGGTGAAGAAAGTTAATGGGAAGTGGAGGATCTGCATCGACTACACCGACTTGAATCGGACCTGTCCGAAGGACAGCTTCCCACTTTCGAAGATCGACCAACTGGTGGATGCGACATCCGGTTATCGACTGCTCAGCTTCATGGATGCCTTCGCCAGATACAACCAGATCCGGATGGTGCCCGAAGACGAGGAGCACACTGCCTTTGTGACTCCCAAGGGCCTCTACTGCTACAGAGTAATGCCCTTCGGACTGAAGAACACCGAAGCCACCTACCAGCGACTCGTCAATAAGGTCTTCAAGGACCAGATCGGGTGCAATATGGAAGTATATGTGGACGACATACTGGTGAAGAGTGCGTGGACTGCAGATCATGTTCGAGATCTCGAAGAAGCTTTCCGCACTCTACGACAACACCGAATGAAGCTGAATCCAACTAAGTGCGCCTTTGGAGTGACCTCGGGGAAGTTTCTCGGGTTCCTCATTTCGCAACAAGGAATCGAGGCCAACCCCAAGAAAATCAAAGCAATCATTGACATGCGCCACCCGAGCACCAAGAAGGAGGTCCAGCAGCTGAATGAAAAAATTATCGCCCTCAGCCGGTTCATCTCTCGGTCGGCTGAAAGATGCCTCCCATTCTTCAAAACCCTGAGGCAGGCGAAGGGTTTCTCTTGGTCAGACGAGTGCCAACGGGCCTTCGAAGATCTGAAGGAGTACCTGGCTTCTCCGCCGCTGCTTGTGAAACCAGAGGTCGGAGAGACGCTGTATCTCTATTTGGCCACTTCCTCCAAGGCGGTTAGCTCGATGCTCGTCCGAGAGAATGAGAGCCGAATTCATCAACCTATATACTACACTAGCAAAGTGCTTCGCGGTGCTGAAGCTCGGTACTCGGAGACAGAAAAGATGATTTTTGCCCTGACCGTCTCCGCACAATGACTCCGCCCATACTTCCAAGCGCATGCCATTGTGGTCCTCACCAACCAGCCCCTGAGGGCGATATTGCACCGACCCGACACATCGGGATGACTGGCGAAGTGGACGATGAAGCTCAGCGAGTTCGACATACGATACCGACCGCGACCTGCCTTAAAGGCCCAAGTCCTGGCTGACTTCATCACAGAATGCCCGACGACCAACCAAGGATCGGAAGGCGAGAACCCCAGAGGAGCTGCGGTCTCCGAGCCTGACTCGGTGTCCACCTGGGTACTGCACATCGACGGAGCTTCAAACGCTCAGGGGAGCGGGGTCGGGTTCCTGCTCACCAACTCGGAGGGGGTAGTCACTGAGTACGCCCTCCGATTCGACTTCAAAACCTCCAATAATCAAGCCGAGTATGAAGTGCTCCTCGCCGGCTTGAGGATGGCGAAGGAACTTGGAATCGACAGCCTTCGGGTATTCTCTGATTCTCAGCTAATCGTGGGGTAGGTCAAAGGCGAATTCGAGGTGCGAGATCTAGCTATGGCAAAATATCTCCAAAAAGTGAAGAATCTTGTGGCGCACCTCGGATATTTTGAGATCTCCCATATCCCCAGATCAGAGAACGCCCGGGCCAACGCACTCTCCAAGTTAGCGACTTCAGCTTACGACACTTTGGGCTGGACGCTCGTGGAGAATCTCAAGCAGCCAAGCATCGACAAGGTCGAGGAGGTGCTACAACTGACGGTCGAACCAAGCTGGATGGATCCGATTGTTCGGTACCTGACCGACGGAATTAGTCCTGAAGATCCCACAGAGTCCAAATGGTTCCGATGGTTGGCCTCCCAATACGTGATGATGGACGGCCAACTCTACAAAAGGTCGTTCTCCCTTCCCTTGCTCAGATGCTTGGGACCAACCGACGCAGACTACGCACTCAGAGAAGTGCACGAAAGGATCTGCAGGAGTCATTTGGAGGGCAAATCCTTGGCCTACAAGGTCCTGCGGCAGGGTTACTACTGGCCCACCATGAGGAAGGATGCGGCTGAGTTGGTCCGGAAGTGTGAACCATGCCAAAGGTATGCCAACGTACAACACCGACCAGCCAGCCAAATCACTCCTATTGTCGCCCCATGGCCCTTCACCCAGTGGGGGGTCAACATTCTCGGTCCCTTCCCTCCGGCATCTGGCCAAAGAAAGTTTATAGTCATCGCCATCGACTAGTTCACCAAGTGGGTGGAGGTCGAGCCCCTGGCGCAGATTACCGAGCGAAAGATGGAGGACTTCGTCCAGAAGTCCATCATCTTCAGGTTTGGATTGCCGCATACCATTATCACCGACAATGGGCGACAGTTCGACAACCAGGACTTCAGAGACTTCTGCGTGAGGTTTCACATCATGCACCGACTGACTTCGATCGGGCACCCACAGTCCAACGGTGAAGTCGAGGTGACCAACCGGACCCTACTACACGGGCTCAAAACCCGATTGAATGAAGCCAAAAGCCTCTGGATCGAGGAGTTGAACTCCATCTTGTGGGCTTATCGGACAACCCCCGTGTTCCGACCGGGGAGTCACCTTTCAGTTTGGCCTATGGGACGGAGGCAATGATACCGCTCGAGATCGGACTGCCATCAACTAGGGTCGAGCAGTATCAAGAGCCGAACAACTCCGAGTGTCGGAGAGCCGACCTAGACCTCCTCCCCGAGCTTCGAAGCGAGGCTCAACTTCACATGGCTTCTTACCGACAGAAAGTAGCTCGATATTACAACGCCAAGGTCAAGCTAAAGCTTTTCAGGCCTGGGGACCTGGTCTTAAGAAAGGCAGAAGTCTCGAAGCTTTTGGACCAGGGGAAGCTAGCTCCGAATTGGGAGGGCCCTACATGGTAGCAGACACCTACGGGCCGAGAGCTTATCGACTGGAGACTCTAGAAGGGAACCCCATTCCCCAAACCTGGAATGCCGACAACCTAAAGTTGTATTACCAATGAACTTTGTACTTGTTCACTTGGAATACAAATTTAGTTTCAAATTTCAGAGTCTGAAATCTCGACTCTTCGACTATTGGTCGGCGCTCGCCAAGAAGTACGAGCCCCGGTGTCCTGACTCGTACTCAACGTTCCGCTAGGAACTGACGGCCCGATCGCCGACGATGCATCGGACGCTTACAAGGGCCGGAATATCCATGACAACGGGAGTTACACTCCTTCTACGGTCAAACTTTCAGGCCAGATGATCGGCTAATTCGCTGACTCAGCCCCGACAAAGAAAGGCAAAACACCGACGCGATCGCTGTCGCATTCGCGACTTACCGACCGGGCTACGGCCGTTCGAAGGATATTCGGCTTACCACCGTCTATCACACGACGCAACCACTGTCGCATTCATGACTCACCGACCGAGCTATGACCGGTCGAAGGATATTCGACTTACCACCGTCTATCACGCGGTGTGACGTAAGTACCCGACGTAAGGGTATCGGGATCCGACTTATTATCGCTTCCCCGACTAAACGCATCGGACGCCATTCGATTGAATGCGTCGAAAGATATTCGACTGTCGGACCCCATGAAATGATCTGACCATCGAGTCTCGCCCGACGGTCGATTGGCTTTCGACTCGATGAACACGCTCGACTCACAACCGGGCGACGGACGTCCGACTTAAGCCCTCGACCGTCGGATTATACGACAGTCGGGATGCTGACCCAAAGTCAGGTTTTGCTCTGCCTTCGTGACGGCACGCGTTACTGAATCTATCGGGCTAGCGACTTATGTGTTCAAAAGCATTCCACGACACATGAAAGAAAAGAGACATACAAAGGAGAAAAGTTCAAGTCCAAAAGACTTTGACTTCAATTTCATTGAAGTTTGGGTCAAGTTTACAAAACTGAGCCGAAGCCCGAATACAAGTATAATAAACAAAAGTAAAGAAGATAAGAGACCGACTAGTCCTCAGAATCGGCCTCTTCCATCGGGCGGAGATTGGGGACGGTCGGCGAATCTGCTCGGGCTCTGGGAGTCGGGGCCGCTTGACCTTCGGTGGCTTGCTCCGCGTCTGCTTCGGCTTTCGCCCTGGTGGTGAGACCTCCCGGTGATGGGTCGGCCGTCTCCTCCGTAGCTGGGGCCTCCGACTCTGGCAGAACGATGCAGTCGAGGTCGAGCTCTGGGTACAAGCTCCGAACGGCTTTTCGAGCATCCTCGTACCCCACTCGGTACGAGAGGAAGCCGCTCTCCAGAAGTTCCTCCCGGTACTCTTTCGAGTCGCGGAAGTCTTCTACAGCCCGACCCATGGCCTCCTTCCCCGACTCTGCTTCCGCCCTCACGATGTCTGCGTCTGCCTGAGCGATGGACAGACCTTCTTCGTCTTAGCGAGGTTCCGAGGCTTACTCGGAGCTGCTCGCGTTCGGCCTTCAGCTCCTTGATGAAGCTGTCCTTCTCGTGCTGCAGCTAACGAACGGTTCGGGACTTCTTCTTGGCGTCGTCCCGGGTCGACTGCAGCTCGGACTCCAAAGTCGCCAAGACGCCTGTGAGTCGGGAGACCTCCTCTGTGAGTCGGGAGACCTCCCCCTCAATCCGGCCCTCCCGGTCGATCGACTGCTGCAGCTGGTCAACCAGAATGACCTTGTCGGCTTTAGCGGCCGTGACCTTGTCTCTCCAAGCCGCATGCAGATCACCAAATTTTTGATATCCAGCCTCTAGCTCAGATATGTTGTAAATCAGCTGCACAAAACAAGACCGACTGTCAGAAGACCGAACTCACAAAAACAATAATGAAAACAAAGAAGAGAGAGACTCCCCGGATCATCATCAGGTAGAATGAAGATAGCATATCGGAGATCCGCTGATTCTTCATGGCCTCAATGTCGGCAGGGAGAAAGAGTGCCTGGCACAGCTTTCTGGCCAAGTCATGGTTGGCCAAGCCCGACGAACCTTTGGGAAGTGGAAAGTCGGTCGACGCCCCACCACCAGCCAACCTTCCTTCGTCGCCGGATGCCATCGGGGCCTTCCCTCGACCGGACATCCAGGCCCTGATGTCGGAGAAGGACGGGATACTTGAGCCAGACCGAGTATCCCCCGAAGGCGCGGCAGCAACGGACGTGGGTTGCTCGGGCTCGCGCGCCTCCTCCTGAACCTCCTCCACCGGCTGAACATCCGGCACATTCTCGACCGACTCCTCGGCCGCCCTTCTCTCGGGCGAGGCTGCACCCTCGCCCGACGGTCCCTCGGATGGGACTTCGACGAGCACCGTCGGCGCCGATAGCGTGATGACGGGCTCCGCCTCCGACCCAGTTAGCTCGCTCGGTGGAGCTACTTGAGGCCTCTTGGGAGGCCGCGATGGCCCGGCCCCTTGTGCCGGCCTCTTCCGTACGACGTACTGCCGTACGTCGGCTGCCGTCAGTCTCGACCTCGGTGGCATATCTGCAGACGATGACAGATAGTCAGCACTACAAAAGAAAGGAAAGAAGAAAGGAGAAGAAAGATGGAAAACGAACCTAAGCGAGGGACCGGGCTGAGACTGACGTCGTACAAGGCCTGCTCGATGACGAGCTCCCTCTGCTTCGGCACCGAGATATCTTTCAGGTGATGAAAGTCTTTCCGATCCTCGACTTCCACCCGACTGTTCTCGTTCGGTTGGGTACGGGGGTCCCCCCAACGGGCAGGGAACCCCCAAGGAATAGAAGAGGATACAAAAAAGAACTGGTTCTTCCATCCATGAATGGACGACGGAAGATCGGTGATAAAAGAAAGCCCCTTCTGAGGATTAAAGTACCACCACCCTCGGGCTTTAGGATGGGGTCGGAGGATGAAGAAGGCTCGGAAGAGAGAAATCCGAGGGACAGTCGGCAAAAGCCGACACAGCAGAGCAAAACTGACTATTAGTCGAACCGAGTTTGGTGCGAGTTGCGTCGGACATAGCCCGTAATAGTCAAGTACGTTTCGGATGAACTTCGAAATCGGGAAGAGAAGGCCGGCCCGGAGGTCCTCAACGTAGAAAGCCACCTGGCCCTTGGGCGGGCTGTTGACCCGACCGTTGGCACTAGGGGCGAACAACCGAAATTGCTCCGGTATGCAATATTGCTTCCGGAGCCGATCGACGTTCGGCCCCGAAAGTGAAGAGACCTCCACCTCCGAGGTCGACCGAGGGTCGTCGGTCGGATCACCCGACCGACCTCCTCTTGGAGATGTTCTAGCCATAAACCAGAACAGAAGATAAGAAAAGGAAGGAGGAGAACCGTCAGAAAGCAAGGAGGGGCAGAAAGTATACTGTGAGAAGGCAAGGAAGAAGACGATGAAGACGATGAAGGCCGTCAGGAGAAGAAGAGAGAACTCCTAAGAAGAAGGAAGCGGAGATGAGTACCTGGAGCGGGGACTACGCGGGCAGAGTCTCGACAGCAGAATGGAGGAGTGGAAATCTGGACGTAGGCACCTTATATATATAGTGCCCCCGACGGTCGAGATGGAGGCACGACCAACCAGGAGTACCCAGATCACGCCACGTGGCAACATCCGGGTCATCTTTTGGCCCGACGGTTTGACGCACCCATCCTCAAATCGGGCCACGTCACCTCCATCCGCTCGAATCGGCCCGGCCCAATGGCCGCCTGCCATGTGGCAAAAAGGCCGTGATGTTTCGCATCCCCGAAGGGGCGACGGGAACGACGGTTTTTCTTCCCAAAGAGACGGGACGTCTGGCACCGATGGGACGAGACACCTGACACCGACAGGACACCTGACACCGACAGGACACCTGACACCGACAGGACGTCTGACATCGATGGGACACCAATGGGACATCCGACGCCGGTGAATCACCTGGCATTCATGAGATGCCTGACACCAGATCAGCCCACAGTACGGTCGTCAGAATCAGGACTTAAGGCGATGGGAATCCACTCCTTTCGCCCGACACTACCGCCCAAACAAAGACATTGGCCGGCACATCATCCGACTCAGGAGTGGAGGGGGGCAACTGTTGGGGAATACCGACCGACCCCACTCACGCCGACTCATCGTCGGGCCTACATGACCGGTGCCCGACCCTACCGACCGACCGACGGCTGTCGTTACCGACCGACCGAGGATCGTCGGTTGAGCAGACCCTCTCCTCTCTCTCGATCGGCTGCACTATGGAGTCCGATGCCCGACTCTTGCAACGTGCCTGACTGACTGTCGGAGGGGCTCCGAGTTTCCACCCGACGCCCCTCAACTGGCCGCCGACCTATAGTCGATCGACTTCTTCAAACGCGGTACGACTGCTGGGAACTGTCACTCCTGACAACGGCATGCGGCACTACCGCCTAGGGGCATTATCCCACCTAAGGCATGGGTCAACCCTAGCGATTTGATAGCCCCACGGTGATTTGACACCCTCGCAGCGACTCTGACAGTCCTCAGTGAGTTGACAATTCTTCAATTGTCTGCGCCATTAATGACGGCGCCATACCATGCTCCACTATATATATCGGGGAAGGCAATAGTGCTAGAGGTCTTTTCGAAACCCCTGGATCCCTCTTCTCCAGCTCTCGCTCTTACCCTCTCTCTCGTTGAGCTCCTTGTTTTTTTTTACTATTGTCTAGTCTCCTCTCTGACTTGACCGTCGGAGGATCCTCGCCGGAGCCACCTCTGGTCAGTGCGGACTTTCTTTTGTAGGCGCTCGTTACCGACGATCAGGCGATGAGGAGATTGGCCGTAACACATGACATCAACTATTGAATTATACTTTGCATAGCTTTCAGAGCATAATGCCTATTTCATGATCTATGCTGCAGATAGAAGAAAGAGAATAAAATATTTTGAAGCTGTGCAAATTACAATCTATTGGTTTATATTGCAAAAGAAGATCAAGTTCTTTTGTGCAAAAGATACAATCCGAACCTTTAAGAAGATATTAGCATCTATTCATAGGCTGGTAGAGTTCCATAAACCTCTATTTTTGGAGCTTATGGATCATGGGTGAAATAAGCAAATGTCTTGGGCAAACAAAAAAAACTCGAAGGAGATACTTCTACGAGCATTGAGTTGCCTCAACCAAAAGCATCCTTACTTTTGCCTAAAACAGAAAAGAACAGCATCTTTAGATTTTGTATTTTTCCTTTTCTTTCTTTTTTATCGTGTGAATGAGATTTTTCCCAAACTAGACATGTTTGGTTAATCATTTAACTCATTTAATTAAATTTGTTGTTCAAATAAATATTATACAAACACATGGTCTGCACTCAAATCAACAATGGATGATCAACGTTATCTACATCAAGATCATATAGTACGAATCCTAAAGCTCCAGTAAGGGCAGAAAGGATCCATGCCCAAATTGGCCTACAATCTCAAGATTAAAAGAAAATAAAAAAAAAGGAAACCCATAGCATCAAGTTGTTCGGTATTTCTATCCAAGGGGGTCGGTTGTCTGCTGCCAATCGACCTAGTGACGACACAGCCCCAAAACGAAACCGCAATGTCCATCCCCATCAGTCACAGGTGGGAACCACATAGGTTTCGTCTGAAAGCTCGTGACAGGGTGCAATTCTGGGTGTAAAATTTTCGCCAACCTCCATTTTAACCTTTCACCATCCAAATGGGAGGAGCCTCATTCGTAGGGTTTTGACGGGCCAAAACTTCTAAGCAAATTGCTTGCCACCGTCCAAATGATGCCCGGCCCACAAATAGATGCTTCCGGAAAACCGCGTAGAACTCGTATCCAGTCCAAACGGGAAACCCCTCTTTATAAACTCCCCTTTTCCCTGCAATCCAACACCCAATTTTCCAACTACTCTCCCTGCCGCCACTGAAAGCTCCACCGTTTCGGGTGGTCGACGAGCGGCGGCGACCGGTGATGGAGACCTCGCGGCCACAGAATCCCAGCCGGCGGCAGCCGCCGGCCCGCCCGCGCTACATGCCAAAACGAGGGCAGGTGTTGAAGGGAATCCTGAGGTCGCTCTTCCGTTCTTGTCTCCCTTCTTACTGCAGGATGGAAGCTAAAATCCGGCCCACCCATGGACGTTGAAGTAATTGTTAGCATCTTCGAAATTTTAGCTTCTATTTTATTTTATTTTTTTTTAATGTTATGTACGTGGTAACCTGGTCATCATATAGCATGAAGAAGAACTCGTGATCATTAGATCTTGTGAAAGCATTTTTCAATTAAGTTTATTTTAAGGCACCCTGCAAGTATTGTTTCTCGTCTTTCGGTGGCTATGGTTGCGTCTTCTCACTGACGAGTGCAACTCCCTCATTGATCTTGGATGGCTGAAAGGAGGTTTCGTTAAGCGACTCTATAAACCCAAAAACTCTGTAGAGCAAGAAGGCAAGACGAAGGATTGATCGAGAAGAAAATTGGTTGGTTAGCAACAATTTTAGGTCAAAAATAAATCGGAAGGATTGACGAAATCTTGGGTTATGCCACAAAGGGACGGAGCGTCGCATCTTGTGTGTGTACGTGACGTGTTGTACCGTCCATGTGCACTGAATGCAGTGGCGTTATCAATGTCAAATCTTTAGATTGGGAGATATTATATATATATATATGCCACCATGAGGCTTTTCCCATGGGTAGAAAAGTAATTTGCTCTATTAGACAATACAAAGTTACGAGAGGAGTGCGATGGTGAAGCTGGCGTTTCTTATTTACGAGCATCAATAAACAGAGCTGTAGCTTGACGTGTTACACCAACATTTCATATCGAACAATGTTTATGATATGTTTGGATGGAAAGAAAGGACGTATCATTCTCGAATAAAGTATGTACTCAACTTTCAATGAAAATCCAACTCAAAGGTCAGCAATCAGGTGTCCAAGGAGAAAGTTCCATTCTCGAATAAAGTTCCATTTTCATTATAATTTTAGAGGGAACTATGCATGTCCTGATCCAGCAAAAATCCATCCCTATTCTTCTCCTTGACATTCAAATTTTATTTTGGTTTTAATTCACCAAATATGTTAGGGGATATGGCTATCCCAATTCTCATTCTAATTCATTCAATTTCGTTTTTGATTATGAGTAAATTACCATATCCCCCAAGCAGGTTTTTGAGATCCAAGTGTTGAGGGGGATGCACATTGGGCCAGGCCATCCCATGTCTCAATCAACCCAAACCCCACTCTAACAGGCTTGATCCAATGTTTCTATGACTTGGGCTAATCTCTTTTCACAATTTACGTTTCCCAAATTTAATTAAGATCACATGCAACTTATGATGCTGAGCCTGGGATTATGTATGTTGGGTTGAGTTCCCGGCTGGGCTTGAGCATAGTGTCCAGCAACCAGACTGAGCACGAGACCATGAATGACTTAGCCCAACATGCTCGATGTGCATCCCAAGTTCCCAACACTGGAACGAAAAGAAAGGTAGTCTTTAGCACAAAAAAATAAAAAAAAAAAAGAAAAAAAAATAAATAAATAAATAAAAGTGGCAACAGAACACCATTGGAAAACGAATGGCACGTCAAAAGAACTCCTTAAACGATGAATATGTTATTTATGCTCTTATGCTGTTAAGCTATCATAAGATAATATGCTTGATTGGAGGGAGTGGATGTCAGAAATTGGAATGAAAATGGATAATCCTTGTTCTAATAATTTAATTGGGAGGAGTTCCATTCTGATTCTGATTCTGATCACGAACCAAGTATTTCGGAAGATTTGACCATTCCGATTCCGATTCCGATTCTGATTTCAATTTCGATTGCGAATCAAGTACCTCCTCAATGAATCTGCTCTCTAGCTTTGGGAGGTAATTCTCTTAATGCTAACCAAGTGCAACCTCTGCCATTTTCTTTCTATTAACAGCTGGTGGTCACCACCTCCTCTTTCAGTGAAAAAAAATGCTTAAAACTGCAAGGAATATAATCTCTTCCACCTCCCTTACCACTTTGGTTAATGTTACATTGTCAGTAGATTTGTGTTTAGATCCACTGTGATGTGGAAAACAAATATATGTATGCACACATACAGAGAGAGAGAGAGAGAGACACACACACACACATACATACATACACACACACATATATACATGCATACATACATCTCCGGTTAGATGTTGAAGAAAGTAGTTCCTAAATCATTTTTCAAAAAATATAATA
Source organism: Elaeis guineensis (assembly GCF_000442705.2). Lineage (NCBI taxonomy): Eukaryota > Viridiplantae > Streptophyta > Magnoliopsida > Arecales > Arecaceae > Elaeis > Elaeis guineensis. The sequence continues at coordinate 83,661,248 of NC_025995.2, read as the reverse complement.
GCACAATCTAAACTCTTATTGGCATGGATCCAAATGATCTATAATTAATCTCATTTCAAAATATGGTCTCTAAAGATGGTAAGACCACCCTTATCTACATTGTTGAGCAAAACATGTAATACAAGTAACAGCCCAAATACCAGATATTGGGGCAAAATAGAGCCCTACGAGGCCTTTTAACCCATGCATAAGTAGGCACAAGAATAACAAACCGACCTAGATGACTCGGTGGCTGGTGGTGGGCAGGACAAGGAGATTAAAGAAAGTGCCCCAGAGGGCAGACACCTTGAAGGGCGGCAAGCCCACCCCAAGACATCATACTGTATTACTGTGGCTGCAAAATAAACAGGGGTATCCTCCTACTTCCCAACTTATTCTACCAAGCAGCATTTTCGCACTATGGAATAAGCTTATTCCCTTTCTACACCGTCCTAGGGGATATCTCTCCAACTCTCATCATAAGCCAATTCAGGTGCGCTTAGACAGACTTATTCTATGGAATTGGACAAAAATTTACTCGTCCTAATTACCACTTTACCATTTCAAGTACTCTTTTACCCCACCTATTCTCCAGATACAGACAAAAGTGGGAGGTCAAATTTGTCGTTTGATAATCCAAATGATCAGAAAATCTAATATTACCCTTATCCCCTGCACTTAACCCTCCAACTAAAGGCTAAAAGGCTCCTATTTCGCAGAAAAGTCCTACCCTTTTAACTTAAGTGGATTTCTTTTCTTTGTTTCTAAAATTCATCCCACAGCCAAATGTAGCCAAGGCCCACACTACAACCACCACTCAGGGTCTAGTTATAGGGCGATCTAACAAAACTTGCATAGTTCACAAAGGTTAATGGGTCGCAAAAGTCCATATGATCTGGGAGAATACTTGGACTCGATGTATACTATGATAGTCACTATGAATAAGAGCTAGATGGGATCCAAAAGCAAGATCTACTACATTGAAAAATCGAATCACAAGTCAAACTTTAAAAGGCCATAACTTAGTCATATGATACTTGATTGAAATTTCATTTTTCTAAGATGAGACATCTTTTCGAGATCTATAACTTTAGATAAACCCCGAGGGGATTAAATTGGGCTTAAATATTATAGTTTGGACCTTGAAATAGCCTGATTAAAAAAAAAAACTTTCTTTTTCGAGGAAGACTTTGACTGAAGATTATATTTCAACTTGTGAAGAATTAGATGTAGAGATAAAAGATAAAATTGATGTAGAGTCAAGATCCATCTCCTATAAAATTTAATTACTTTTTCATATTTTTATATTAATCTTTTTTTAGAGACCTAGTCATATTTAACTAAGAAGAGGAGCCTAATCCAAATTGTTCAATAGTGGACATCTTTGTACAAGATAAGAAGAGGAATCTGATCCAAATTATGCAATAGCGGATCTCACTATTATAAATATAGACTGTATTTTAGTTTTTGAGATGGAGAGTCAATGAAAGAAAATGAGACTTAAGTCCTACTTTCATAATTCTTTCATTTTCTTCTAGTCTTATTTTGTGAGATTCAACATATTAAAGAAAATCTTTTTTCTCTTTAATCGGATCCAGTTAGTATTAAAGCGTTGGTCTTCTACATCTATTGGGGCTTTAGTACATCATCCAAACATATGAGCAATATAAGCAATCAAGAGAAGGGTTATTCGTGCATCAAATACATTGAAGGACAAAGATAAGTATGACTGTTAGATTTTTCTCAATGAATAATGAGATGAAAGGATGTCTTATTAACTAGAAGAGAAGATTATCAACCTTACTAAGATCATCTCTACATTTGCAATACCTTCAGCACAAGCACAAGCACCAACAACTCCTATTGTGAAGTTGTCTCTTACGTTTGGAGATGAAAACCCTCTATCTAGTGAGGAGGATGAGCAATCTAGAGGTAAATCTCTTTCTTCAATCATTTAAAGTTGAAGATCAATTCGAGATCCCTGTATATGCTGGGACTATTGATACAGAGAGACTAGATAACTAGCTAGACCAGTTAGAGATCTATTTTACTATCTATGGATATTCTAGTGTCTAAAAAATAGTATTTGCTCATTTTAAACTTTCTAATCATGCTCTTACATGATGGAATTTGTATGAAAAACAATGATATTTCAAATTTGGTATGGAACAACTTCAAGAGCCTAATTAAGTAGTTTTTTTCAATTGACCATGAGAAAAATCAATGGATCAAGTGACAGTATTTATGGCAGAAGTATGATCGATTCATCTAGGATTATACTATCAAGTGCCACAACAAAGTACTCTCCGTTGGAATCTCTATCAATGATCATGCAATTTTCGTATAATATATTGAAGGTCTCTATTAGAGCATCTAAAAGGAGTTGAAGCTCTTCGATGTTAAAGACATCAGCAAAGCCAATGTGAAGGCTATAGAGAATAAGGAGAAGAATCAGCCTAGGAAAGATGAGAAAGGCAAGAAGCAAGTCAACATGGCTTAAAAAATTTATTGTGATCACTGCAATCTTCGTGGACATAATAGGGAGGTGTTGGAAGCTTCACCTTGAATTGAATCCAAAGTGGAAGTAGCCGAACGATGATGATTCCAAGAAGAAAGGAAAGATGGTTCTCAATGCTATAGAAGTGGAGGTGCTACCCAAACTCAAGAAAGTAGACTCTAAATTAAGCTTGATGGTGAGAAAAGTTAAAATAGCAACTGAGACAAATTTAGAGGCATGAGAGGAACTATTCCATTTGAAAATTTAGGCGAACCAAGTACCATTAAGACTATTCTAGATTCTGAACACTAGAAGAATCCTATCTCAAAAAAAAACTGGTTTAGAAGCAGGGGTTGCAAAGGATACAAAAGGATGTCAAGTTGAAGATTACCAAGTAGTGTACCTTCAAATTTACCATCACTAGGAAGTATATTGATGAGGTTACCTTTGAAGTGGTTCCTTTCGATACATGCCATGTTATTGGGAGCTCATATCTTTAGGATTAAGATGCAATCTTCTACAGATGGCAAAAGAAATATCATCTCATAAAAGATGGATAGAGTTCATAGCCAGTGCCTCAAAATAAAAGAAAATAGAGACCCTATGACTGCTGCCTAGGAAAAGTAACTTATTAATGACTATAGTAAGTTTGTGATGATGGTATGAGAAGCGAATACTGTCATGAGCAGCTAATACTACAGTACTCTGAACCATTACTGATGCAAATGATAGCTATTCTCGATATTTATAAGCATAGCAAAATCATTCTCGATGCTTCCTAAAGCATCAAAAATGCGTTAGTAAGTGAAGCATGGAAAATAATATTTTCAATGCAACATGAAAATGTTGGCAACTTTTGACGCTTATTTGCATCACAAACCATGGGAAGATGCCGACACTTTTAAATGTGTTGGTAAGTTTGAATGTGTTGTCGATGCTTAAACGCATCAGATAGCTATTATATCTTTTTAATTTGCTGACGCTTTAAAGCATTAGTAATTACATGAAATACTGACATTTTAAAGCATCGATAATATTCATTTTAGAAAAAAGATAATATGAAGATAATTACTAATCTATACAAAATATATAAATCTATCTAAAATTTATAAGAAAATTTGAACACCAACATAAAGTCATAACAATAATAAAGTCATGATTATATTGTCATCATGTTCATAAATTACAATCCATAACTGAAGAGTAGAAAGCAAAAGAAATATATAAAACTCAAAAAAAAAATATAGAGACATCGTGCTATTAGTGATCCGTAGGAGTATGATCGTCATCGACTCTATGATTGCTAGAACTATCGAGAGCCCACAACAAAGATATAAAAATTTTAGTAGTTGAAAATATGAAAATCATAATAAAATTAAATGATAAGTGTATTAAAAATATAAATATAATAAGATATGTATCCTAAAAGAATCTACAAATATCTATAACGCGGATGTCAACTGCTCAATCGAAGTCCTCATAGAGGATATCACTGTGTCATAGGCTCTGCCTCATCACCTCCATCCATTCTTCCACCCGTACCTCCATCTGCTCAATCCATGCTCCATCTACTCCTCATCCATACCTCCATCCATGCCTCTATTTAAGGCCTCGAGCATACGAATATCCAAATTGCTAGAACTCTTTTAGCATCCTAAGTGTATCGGTGCATGTTGGATAATTGAGCGGAGATGACTCCAACTCTATTACTCTTCATTCGACTAT
>NC_025995.2:83499212-83656947 GCF_000442705.2 Elaeis guineensis | reverse complement strand
CTCACATGATGGGCTAAGCTAGCACATATAGAATAGATCTCCTAATAATTAGGAGGTGGTGTATATTGCGCAGGAGATTATTGATCTAGGGTTAGAAACTGATTTAACTTCTAGGTAAGAAGGTCAACTTTATCTAATTTTTAAGCTATTAGATTTAAGTCAGCCTTAGAATTAGAGTCTATTTGTTTGATCTTAAAAATTTCTGTTCGCTTTTGGTGAGGGATTGATCTTTCATAGGAAGATAATAAAGCATGGTTGATCGAGTTTTCACTCAAAATTTTAAACAAGATATAGGCTTCATTCTCACTCTTACTCATGAATGCACTTCCATAAGATACATCAACCATCTGTTTATATTAGTCATCTAAATTATTATAGTCGACCTGGTTCTCTCCTCATGGTAGACTCAGCTAACTATCTTATTAGTACTTTTAATTTGATGATAGATTGCTGTTGGATCATAATCAATTATTATAGTTGATTAAATCTATCATCGGCTAGATTGGTCTATTGAGAAGGTGGATATGATGGCTGATTATGATATAGTAGTTAGATAGACTGACTAAGCTGACCTCTATTATAGGCTTAATTTTGATATTAGGGTCTATTTTGAAAGTTTTGTACAAAAAAAATTTGGGTCTGAGTCAGAGTCTGTTGGGATCTTCAAAAAAAATTAAGGTGGTTCCTCCAACTTGGATTATATGTATTTGAGAATGGGTCATTGACAGGCTTGGAGTAACCTTGGACAGCTTGAACTTATTCTTGGATGAAAGGTAGAAACTGTGAAGTCATGGAACATTCACTCACATGATGGGCTAAGCTAGCACATATAGAATAGATCTCCTAATAATTAGGAGGTGGTGTATATTGCGTAGGAGATTATTGATCTAGGGTTAGAAATTGATTTAACTTCTAGTAAGAAGGTCGACTTTATCTAATTTTTAAGCTATTAGATTTAAGTCAGCCTTAGAATTAGAGTCTATTTGTTTGATCTTAAAAATTTCTGTTCACTTTTGGTGAGGGATCGATCTTTCATAGGAAGATAATAAAGCATGGTTGATCGAGTTTTCACTCAAAGTTTTAAACAAGATATAGGCTTCATCCTCACTCTTACTCATGAATGCACCTCCATAAGATACATCAACCATCTATTTATAATTAGTCATCTAAATTCTCATAGAAAGCTTGAATAATTTGCCACTTAAATAGACCATGGTGTAGGCATTTTCTAAGAAGTTTCTTGAGTCTTTCCCATGATTCATGAATTTGTTCCCCTAGAAACTGAGCAAATCCAATGATGGCTCATCTTATGATGTTGGTTCGACCTATGGGATAGAATTTTTTAAGAAACTCGTGCTGCATTTAGCCCAAGTTTGGATCAGTCTTCCTATTGTGCCAAGCCAGTACTTGGCTTTGTCCTTAAGTGAGAAGAAGAATAGGTTAGTCTAAGTGCATCATTAATAAAATTTTGGATCTTTACCGTAGAATAGATTTTTAAAAACTCATCTAGATGCTTGTAAGGATCTTCATTGGTGTTTCCATAGAAAGATAAGAGCATCTGGATTGTGGTCGAATTGATCTCATAATGGCTTGCAGAAATATCAGGTAAGTGGATATAAGTCAATGGATTATAGGTGGAAGGAATAAATATTTCTTCATCTGTTTAGGTGGTTCTCTAGGATTTTCAGCCATTTGATTTTCAGGTTTAATGTGAATCAGTCATTCAATTTCAGGATTAGATTCAACTAAGTCAGGGTAAAGAGATCTCCTACCTATATGTACCAGTGCAAACCCTAATGTGTGTGGTTCAATTTTTTTTTTTTTAAGAAGAGAGAGAAAGAAAAGAGAAGAGAAAGTGAGAGAGAAGTTCTAAAGATGAGAATCTTAAGAAAGTCCTAGACCTAAAGACGATAGAAGAGAAGAATTAGTTGTGGTTAAGTATTAATTGCAATCAAGTTAGTAGCAATTAAACCTAGGACACCTACGGATTTCTTAGACCTAACAGTTCGATGTAAAGTGGCTTAGCTTAGATACAAGTTGGATATGTTTTTACTTCCTTCAACTAGTCAGGTAAGAGGTGGGGTCGTGGGGGTCCGCCCGTTGCTTGCCTTAGATACTAATTAGATTGGCCAGGTAAGCTAACGGAACCAATTAAATAACCATGAGTCCGCTTAGACTTAGCCTTTGTAATCTCTTATCTTAGACACCAGTTTCAAGGGTGAGTCCAAACCTATTTTACACTTAACTTCACCACAACACTCAACTGAACTCATTGATCCTAGGGGCCAACATCTACTTAATTTTAATTAGGCTTGGATTTATGTAGAATGCTGGTTGGTTATTTTTGGGCTAAGGGTAATGAAGTCTCCACCTTTTCTATTAATGGGTATTGCCCTTAAGTTAATTTGAGATAAATATACACAATTAATTTCAAATAAGGGGTTTTATGCAACTAACTTATATACATGAAATTAATCAAACTTGAAAGCTTACCTTATCTCCAGCAATCACCAAAAGTAAATCTAAGATGATGAATGCTTCTAAATAATTAAGTTTCTACTCTTGTTGTGCGATATTTATTAGGTTTATGTGCGTAAATTTTATATTAATTTAAAAAAATAGTAATTAATACTAAAAAAGGAATGTAGTTTAGGGTTAAAATTGATCTCAACAATTTGAAGCATTTCTCCCTTCTTTTTTTCTCTTTTTTTTTCTATTTTTTTTACAAAAAAGATAAAAAATTTAAAAAAAATAGTAAGCTATATTCATAAGAAAATCAAAGAAATCAAATGTTAAAATTGATGCCTTTCCTAACAATGATGCCAAAAATTTGATAGATTTATGATGTTTTCATTAGAACACCATGATTATCAAATTAATTTTAACTTTAATAAAAATTAAAAATATATAGAGAGTAGCGAGTCGGATCGAATCCATAGAGAAGACAGTGCTTTGATTTGAAATCTTTGATTTTATAAAAGAAAAAAATTTCAAAAAAATAATTTAAGTCTGAAAATAAAAATTAAAAGTATGAAAAATAAACTTAGTACTAAGATTTACTATATAGATCCTAGTTTCTACTTGTAATAAAAATAAAAGATAAAAATTTAAAGTGCATAAAAATAAATTAGTACTAAGATCTATTAACTAGATCTTAGCATCTATTTACAATAAAAATAAAGAGTAGAAATTTAAAAGTGCATAAAAATAAATTTTACATTAATTGAAAGTGAAGTTCAATTATAAAATTTTTTTAAAAAATAATAAAATAAAATAAAATTATAATAAAGATCTGAAGTTGATCGGTGCAGCCTCATCGAAAAGATGGTTGATGACCTCTTTTTCTTCTTTCGTACTCTGTAGAGCGAATTGGCTTCTCTTCTTCTTCTCCTTAGATCCCTAAATTTCTTTAATTTTTTTTTATTTTTTTTATTTTTTTTATTTTTTTATTTTCAGATCTTCTTATTTATAGGTAATTTTTTAATCTTTTTCTAGTAGAAAATAGAGTCCTAAAACCCTTCAAACATGTCCAACCTGTGTCTTGAATTTCTGACCGTCAAATCTGCTTTGAGCGCAAGAGATCACATCAAAAATCCTCTTCATCAGGCCTTTTTATAGTCAGATTTGATACTAGCTGTTGGATCTTGTGATGGATTGAATTTGGTCCGTCGATTAGGGCACTAGATCTCCTATTCACAGTCGAGATCATTGTCAGCCGTTGGATCGCACGATGGATTTATTTTGGACCATTAGATCGTGCCAAAAATTCACTTCTATTTAGTTCTCCCACCGGCAACCAACCATAGCAGTTGGATCACCCTTGAAAATGGTTGCCAGCCATTGGATCGCTCATGGAGTGGGCCACCACTACTTGATATGGTAAAGCACGTCCTCAGCCATCCGATCGGGTGTTCAAAGCTATCTCAACCATCCGATTGCGCAAAAGCCAGCCACCTATCATGAGCCATGACGTGGATCGAAGGTACTGTGCTGTGGACCGTGACCCAAGTTCTATGGACCGATCGATCAGTCCATCATGCATCAAAGACTTTTTAAAATGAAATTTTTTGTATTTTTGCTTGATTTTTTTTGGATTTTGTGCCTGAAAAATAAGAAAAATATGAATTAAATTTTTCATTAATTTTTAATTATTTTGATACTTAAATTATTCAATTAGCTTGACATCTATTTTTCATAAATATATTCTAATTTTATATTTTTTAAAATTATTTATTTTTATAAAAAAATTAATTTATTAATGAAATTAGATTTTTTAGAAGATATTAGCATCATTAATTATCAAAAATATTTAAAATAAATGTATAAATATATGATTTATCATTAGGTTTTTCTTGTGTAGAATATAGTGGAATGGGCTTTGAGTGGTAGAAGCCGAAATCCACTAGCTAAAGGTCCAGCTAAAAGACTTTAGGTATGGTCATAGCCATGGCTTTATATTCAACCTCGACAAATAATTAAGAGATAGTGGATTTCTTTGCAGTTTTCTAAGATACAAGACTAAAGTCAAATATCTTAAGAGCCTATTGATAGACTCCTTATGTGATCTTTAAGCCCACGGTGCATAGACTAACTAAAAATATTGAATGTACAAAAAAATGTATATTCACCAGTAATTGTTAGATAATTAAATGGCTAAGTAATCAACAATATAGAGATGGATTTGATAAAAGATCACCATTGGTGCCAATTAGATGAAGAGGTTCCACTGCATAAGAAAAATTGGTTGTCCAAATGCCATAAAAGCCTGCATCTTAGAGTGTATATCATGTATACTATCAGAGACTAAGATCAATATTTTCGTTTGATTGAGCAACCTCAATATCAAGAAAAATATTTGAACTTGTCATAATCTTTAACATGATATATTTATTAAAGGAAATTTCGTGATGTTGCGAATGCCATAGAAATCATTTCCAGCATTGCTAGCAACGTTATCAACAGAAAAGAATACAGATAATTTTCCTCTATGCCTATAAAATAAAAAAAGACTTTCAACCATATAAAGCTAGTATCTAGAAAAGTGCTAAAAACTTAGCAAATCAATTTCTTGAAGCTTGTTTTAAACTATAAATGGATTTGCTTACTCATTAAGTAATTTTTCCTTGTAAGTTCATTCCACTTTAATTTATTTTTGATGAATAAATTAACTGAGAAAAACTTATTGCTCTATCACTTTTTTGCTAATAAAGTTGTTTAGGACCTGCATATGAAGAGGAAGATTGGACTTTGTAAATAGAGCCATGGTCTTTATCATTTAGTGGGAGATTGAATTATAACACTAATAGTTGGAACCTTTTCCATATTTTTGCATTATTTATTTAGTTTAAAAAGGATATCATTTTTTTAATAATAGATGCAACATTAGCCCCATTAGATTACTTAGCTTTTGATTTTAGCATTATTGATACAATATTAATAGAGAATATTTGGAGGAACTTGGTGAAGTGTTTCTCAATGTGATATAGCCAAGATAGAATGTGATCACATGACTATTAGAAAATATATAATATATAATCTGATATAATTTATGAGATATAAATGGAACATGATCCTATAACTGTATAGGACAAAATAATGATTCTATATCTTAGGAAGTTATGCAAATTAGCCACAAGCATTTAGATATGGTTGATACTCCTTGTAGTACCAATACTTGGTCCAATATATTGATTTCAAGTATATGTATGTAGATAGTTACAAATAATGTCTGCACATGGACAAGTTGATGTGGAGCGAATTAGGTTTAGTAGTAACAGGATTCATGTAGGCAAAGACAACTTAGAAAATAAAAAATAGCTAAAGAGATGGTAATTAGGTGTGAAAGTTAAATATTAGGACTTTGACCTTTGATAAAAAGGATTAAAATTACTACAACAAAAATAATCTTAGGTAACAACCAAAAAAATGTTGTTTGAAGTTTTAAAACTGTTGCCTAATGATTTTGGCAATTGTTTGTTGGCCGTTGCTTATGCAGCCTTTGCACAAAGTTAAGAGTAACAATGTTTTGATTTTAAGCTAACAATTAAATAACCGCTGCCTAATAAAACCTCATGCCACAGTTTTTAGCAAGTATTTATAATGGTTGTAATAAAACAAATACAATGGTTATTCTTACTAAGGTAGCACTTTTTCTATGATATTCACAATGATTTTTCTTATTTAAGTAATATTTTTTTATAGTAATTAGCAACAATTATTCACTTTATGTAATGATTAATTATAAGTTTTTATAGCAGTTATGATTGTTTAGGCAATGGTGTTCCGGAGGATTTGATGGTGATTTTTATATTTTATATAACAGTTATTCATATTTAAGCAATAGTTTTCTAAAAATTGTTGCAACTCCTTTTTTTCATTTGGGCAACGGTTTCTTATATTTAGCCAATGATATTTATTTATTTAGATAATATTTTTATTAGATATTTTAGCAATGATTTATTATGTTTAGACAACAAATTTTTATTGTTGCATATCCTATTTTAAACAATAGTTTACAATTGTTGCTTATTTTATTTTTATATTTATAATCTATATTTTTAAAATATAATTATTGATATTCTATTTTAATATTTTGCTCAATAACCTGTATTTTCTAAATATCAATAAATTATAATCACACATAACAATTAAAATTATAGTTATAAAATTTATTTACCACAATAAAATCTCAACAATGTATGAATACTTCATATACCATCAAAATTCAACTATCAGCATTCAAAGAAAATATAAAAAATAATGTTCAATAGTCATTTCATTTTTCTTGATTATTTTCTCGATAAATAATTTTCTTTATCCATAGCATTATCTCCCTCTGAAGTATATATCTATCATGAATGAAAATTAAAACACATAAGAAATAATATTGAATAAACAAAATGCTAAACAATATTGATTTAATATATGTAATGAAAATAATTTATTTTTTATGAATCAATCCAAAAATTTATATAGACAAATAACTCAAACAAACCTATAAAAAATAAAGATTATGTACATTAGTTGAAGATGGTTCATGCTTATGTGGTATCCCAGTTTTACTAATAGCATCACCATGAGATCGATTATTTACTAATAAGAAGTTTGTTAATTTTTGGAGAATAACTAATTCTGGATTACTTTGCTATAGTTGTGTAACATCATTTGAAATTCATGAGCCATGTGTGCTCTCTCTTAATTAAACTTCTAAACTAATATTTACTCTCTCTTCGTCAAACTTCTTTTGCATATCCTTCTGTATTATTTTTTTGAAGTCATTTATCTCATGTTGTTGGGCTCTCTTAGAACGATCGTCATAAGTGAATTTTTTTCATAAGTCCTTTTGAGTGACTCCCCTTCCATAGAAATGCACACGTCCAGATTTTTTTTTTCTAAAATTTTTATAACTTTTTCTGCATCTGCACTACTTTCTTCTTAAATTTGAGACTATATTTCCTCTAGTTGAGACTACAATAACCAGCAATCATTCATATTAAATACTCTTAGTCATAATTTTATTCCAAAACCAATAAATAAACATAGTTAATGTCATAAATATTTTTTGAGCTTAAAAAATTATACAAATTATGCAACTTATAATTTTAGCATTTGTATCCTCATTAGCTTGTTTTCCTCCTTTCGGCTTGCAAGTTTCAAGAAATATTTGAATTTATGATGGTGGTTTCTTATTCTTATTTGATACTAGCTGAAATTCAGTTATACTATCATGAATAAAAAAATTTATAGATAGAGGCATAAAGATATCTAACATATATCATAATAATATGATGATTAAATAATAATACAATAAAATATAATATCATTATCAAATATGATTGACAATATATATTAATAAATCAAAAAATTAAATAAGATAATTTTATACAAAAAAAATCTAACCAGCCCATAATATATTTACATATTGGCAGATTATATATAAATAAGTATAAGATAATAACAATTGAACATCCCAACTTCTTGTGAATCGTAGCAAAGCTTTTAGGACCAGCTCTATGCATGTACTCTTGCTTTTTTCGATTTTCTTTATTTTTCTCACTGATTTTCTATAACAATAAAATATATTAAATATATTTACATATTGATAGATTATATATAAATAAGTATAAGATATTAACAAATTAAACATACCAACTTCTCGCGAATCCTTGCAAAGATTTAGGACCAGCTCTATGCATGTACTCTTGCTTTTTTCAATTTATTTTATTTTCCTCACTGATTTCCTATAACAACAAAATATATTGAAATAAAATAATGGATAATGAATTAGATGTAAGATGTTTGTAAGCAAGTTATTATAATAAGTCACTACTTTGAAAATTATACTTAAGTATTGCAAGTATTTGTTTTACCTTCACATTTTTTAGTTCCCAATAGTCAAGAAGTGCTTCAAAATGTGAGTCTGATATTCATTCTGACTTATTAGTCAATCTCTCTTCTCTTGTGCCATATTTTGACAAAAACTTCTTTTTCAATCTACACTTGTAACCTCTCAAGTATCTACAACTACTTGCAAAACTTATTTTTTACCTTCACCAGGAATAATATATTTTCTCCACAATAATTTACAAACTTATTAGCCAATAATCTTAGTAATTAAAGATTAATTAATTTTTTTTCAGATATGCAAATATGAAACATACATTTACATATTTTCACACATTATCTTTATTTTGTTTCAAAATTTCATGCCATATATAGTAGATTAAGGGAACAAATTTTGAATTTTAAGCCAAAGTTTTTAAGAATCTACTAAAACTATCACATATTTTGTCATCACCATAGGTTGGCCCTTTTCATTGAGTGTGATGGGCTCATGCTTATTAATTCTTGTGTATGTATTTCTTTAGATAAGGTTGGCCCTCTAGTTCTTTTCTTCATAGGTTCTATTTTAATGGATAAACTTCATTAGTAGCATGATAGACATTTATAAATTTTTTTTAATAAATAAATAAAAAATAGAAATAAATGCTTACCAATTTATTAAATTATCTTCATTTTCAATTTCATCTTTAGTTCCTTCATCCTCACTTTTGTTGTTAACTTTTGCATCATTATTTTCATTCTTAGCTTTTTCATCATCACATTCCTCATTACTTTGCCTCCCTTGCTCTAATGATTGTTCTTTTCTTGATCATTTTAGACTTCCTTTTATTGGCACCTCCTTAGAACATATTTGAGCATGGCTATTGTTTGATGGCACCTCTTTTGGGTGTATTTGGGGCTGTCTATTGGTATGTTGCACCTCTTTAGAATATAGTTTGGAATATTTACTACATAATGGCACATCTTCATCTTTTTCTTGCATTCCTTCTTGACAATCATATCAAGTATTGATCTGGGCTTAAATTCTCCTTTCTTTGTATGACTCCTTCCTTCCATCATAGAACTCTAGCCTACCATTTTAATACTCTTTTCTTTACTTTGTGGGCTCTTTTCCTTTTTCATTGGACTCTTTCTCTTTCTTTGTAGGCTTCTTCCTTTCTTTTGTAGGCACTTCCCCTTCTTCATAGCTAGATCCTGCATATAAAAGAATAAATATTTAATAATATATATATATATATATATATATATATATATATATATATATATATATATATATATATATATATATATATATATATATATATATATATATATATATATATATATGACAAATGATATCATAAGATATTTACTTAGAGACTTCATTCATCTTGTGCTCTACATAGACTTGCACCACATCATTCCCTCTCACTACCTCCAGTATACTCAAAAATATCTGTATCATATTTAAGCTCCTTCAAGCCACTCTCAAAGCTGTGCCCCGGTATAAGGTAGTGGAAATGGGTACAATTTTTATACCCTAACTAGTCCATCATGTCTTCAGGCTCTATAATACTCATTTTATCTGGATCACAATTATCAAAGTGGCTTATAGATCCCCCACTATAGTGCATTTGGTTGGGACCTCTAGCTAGTTGTTTGATCTTATTAGGGACCTCTTCATCCATGATACGAGTTTTGAACCAGCTGGTAAAGTCCTGGCTATGGCTTTGCTCTTTCTTCCATTTATGTCTTCTATGTTGATTATTAATTAAATTCTGATGCTCACTAAAAATGAAAAGTATACTATTAGATGAGTAATACTACTAAAATTAAATAAAAAATAAAGAATAAGATTGCTTTCTTACATAATATATTCTTGAACTTCATCACAATTGAATAAGATATATCAGTGAGCCTGAAGTAGTAACTCTTCATCCAGTTCAATAATCTTGTCTTTTCCTTTTTCCTTCACTCCTATTGTAGGACCTATTATTGGGAATAGAAATTGTGTTTTAGTACTTGTACCAATACCTTCAAAATTTTTTAAGCACCTATTCAAACTTCTAGCAGCACTTTCATCCAAGTATCTTGAGTAAAATATTGGACACTCTTCTACTAAATAATCTTCTACAATAGGCCCCTCTGGATGACTTTTATTGCGAGCATAGGATTTCAATTTGTATAAATACCTCTTAGGTACATCCAACGATATTGTATTGGGCCACAAGTTTAACTTCATTAGCTAGATAAATACGTAAATATACTATTATATCAAAAAAGGCAAGGGGGAAATCCTCTCGAGTTGATAGAGTATCTCTGCAATTTCAATTTATAAACACTCAACATCTTCTAATGTATAACTTTTGCACATAAGCTCCTAAAGAAAGCACACAATCTAATTAGAGTAGCTCCAACATGCTTAGGGATAGTTCTTCTAACTACAACTTGGAGTAAGTAGAGCATGGTGACTCTTATATATATCCTGAGACTTTTCTCTCTTTGAGTTGCATATGTTGTGATATGTTTGATGCACAGACATCAGGAAGTTTAACTCCCTTTAAGATTTGACAAAGGATATTTTTTTCATCATTTGTCAAAGAGTAGCATACTTTGGCCAATAATATCTTTTGACAGTCTTCGGACTCAATAGGATGAAGCATCTTTCTTATACTCATATCACATAAGTCAAAGCGAGCTTTCTCATGATCCTTTGTCTTCCTTGGAATATCAAGCAAAGTTCCTAATACATTATCATTATTGCCTAGAGGTAGCAACCCAAGAGTGGAGGAGGGGGGTGAATTGGGTTTTTGTAAAATTTAACTAAATTTGAGATTTAAACAAGTATATGTAATTAATTGAGCTAACTTAAGTGTTGATGAAGTGGATGCAATTCAGCAGCAGAAATAGGATATGAAAATTACTATTCAAGAATTATAACTAAGCAAAGAAGTATTGAATGCAAGAAAGACAAATAAGAGAAAGCACAACATAAACACATAGAAATTTTATAGTGGTTCGATGCAACCCCGTATCTACGTCCACTCTTCAAGTTTTTCTTGAGAATTCTACTATAATCAGTTCAATTATAGTGTATTTATTTTTTTGGACTCATAAATAAATTCAGTTGATTTTTTGAGATCAATAACAAAAATTTTACACTAATTATTTTTCAAACTCACAATCAATCTAGTTGGTTTTATGGGCTCACCAACCAAAATCTTACATCAATTATTTTTCGGACTCACAATCAACCCAGTTGATTTTATGGGCTCACCAATCAAAATCTACAATATCCAATTTTAGCTTTAGACGGGCCTAATCCTCAAATTTTTTTTCTCTAAAAAAATTTGTAAAAAAAAATAAAAATATATAAAAAAATTCCAGCACAGAAAATAAAAATAAAAAAATAAACTCTTTGAGTGTGAAGAAGAGGTTGAAAGATTGGCTCATTTGAAGCTTTGCTTTCTCTTCTTTGAAGCTTGAGAAGATATTTGAGATTTGTGGAAGATAGCTCTTAAATATCCTCTGAATTCAAAGCTTGAATCCTCTCTTTTTCTCTCTTTTTGATGTGCAATAGAATTTTCTAAATTTAAAAATAATTTCTCTCTTAATCCTCCTTAATCTTGCTTCCAAATTATTTCTCTAGCCTTAAGTACTCTTGAGAATGACTGAAGAGTGAGTTCTAGCTGTTAGAAGCTTTGGACTAGCCATTGGAGTGGAGAAGTAGTCGTTTGAAGTATTGCAAAAAACTTACCATTATGTCTGTCTCGACATTGGGATCGACTTCAATTCCTCAGGGGTTGACTCCAATTTTTCTCGAGTCGACTCGGATGACCAAGGAGTCAACTCGGCCTCAGGATCCCAAAAATTATCTCTCTATATTTTCCTGAGAGAGTTGGCTTGCTTGTTGTTGGAGTTGGCTCAATTATTGGGGTCAACTCCAATCCTACTGGGGTCGACTTCATTAAGTGAACCTGAAATTACAGCTTTCTATTTTCCTCTGAGAGAGTCGGCTCATGCTAGTCTTGAGTCGACTCAAACTCATACTAGTCTCCTTCCAGTATGTTGGACTCGAGTCCAATTGGTCTGAGGTCGACTCCAATCTTTTTGAAACTTAAAATACTTCATTTTAATACCAATTTTAGTGAAAGAGTCGGCTCCTTTGACTATGAGATCGACTCCACTAAGTCTGAAACTTGATTTTTCTCTCTTGAGGTCTTTGACTTAGTGTATCTTAAGGTGATCTTTTCTATGATTATTTCTTTAATTTGAGTACCAGAAAGACCTACATTCAATCTTGAAATACATGATTAGTATCATCTATACTCTATTTTGGAATCATCAAAATTAATCATAGGATCAATAATCTCCTCCTTTTTGATGATGACAAAATTTTGAGCATATACGTAATAAAAATAAATAATATATTTTAATATATTTTACAAATATATATCATGAAGTAATAGATTAAACATATAAATGCATACTTCATGAATGTTCACAATTAGTTTTTGATTTCTTGCACATATTTCATATACTCATTTCAAATTAATGTCTCAATTCAAATCAATGAGGATTAAAGTTTTATTTTAAGAATTAATTAATTGAGTTTCTTAAGTATTAATCTTTTAAGTATATACTCAACATTCTTTTCCTCTTTTTGGACAGCATCAAAAAGCTCATAGGAAGGATCAAAAGATATCATCAAAATCAACAAGATGTAAGAATATATTAAAATGAGAGGTACATCAAATTCAAAAAATTAATTCAAATGAATCATCTCTCCTTTGAAAAACTTATCTTTTGATTTAAAATATTCTTAAAACATCGCTTCCTTTTTAGAAATTAGCTCGAATTCAAACACCAAAGGCTCTCTCCCTTTTTGAATGAATGTAACTATTTAATCAAATTTTTAAATAAATACTTTTAAGCTTTAGAAGGAATAGAGCTTTTCAAAAGATTTGAAATGAAATTAAGCACAATATTTAATTTAATATTCATTATTTTTTTAAATAAATTTTAGTCAATTAAGTTTGGAAAAGATATATATCGAGAATGTATCGAGCAAGTTAAAAAAAAATATCAAAGTAAATGAAAGTCACTTTTTTAAATTCATTTCTTGAGTATAAATTGCTTCAATACAAATAATTTATAAAGATTTTTCAATGTATATCAAAAATTTAGTATTATATTTGAATTTATAAATATATTTTAAAATTGGATTTAGAAATTTATTTCTTGGAGTTAAAATATGCTTCAAATTCATTTTAACTCCAACCAATTGTCTAAAAATAAGATAAAGCAATCAAATCATGTTAATCAAATTGGATGATTACATGAAAGCTTAAATTAAGAATATTATAAAGTAATTGGTTGAAAATTTAAAATCATAATTTAATTTTTTTAATATAAATTAATTTAAATTTTCAACCAAGTCAAGAAAGAAAGCAATAAACAAGCATCTCTCCCCCTGTTTTTAAGAGTAAATACTAAAAAAATTATTTTCTTTTTACTATTTTAATAATATTTTCTCCCTTTATTTTTATAATTAATGATGAATAATTTAATTATACATCTTTTCTTCTCCTTGTTCTTTCAAATTAAGCACATTTAATATGAACTTAACTGATACCAAATTTAACTAGTAAATTCAGATTATTTAACTTTCAAATTTAGATTTTCAAATTCAAATTTTTATTTTTTTTAATATTTTCTCTCCCTTAGTTTTGCAAACAAAGTCATTTTCAAAAAATATAATTTCAATAATGTATTTAGGGAATAGCCATAAAACTTTTCAATTGTAAGAATTTTTAGCATTAAAACCAAAATTTCAGTAAGAAAATCACTTTAAGCTTTAAAAATTCAATAGAGATGGATTTTTTTTTGAATAATATGGTCTTAAAAATACTTCTCTTCTTTTTGATACTAAAGCAGATTATTTAAAAATATATCACAAGAATTTATCTCAAATAATGTAATAAAAAGAATATAGTTATAAAAATTTAAATTTGAGATATAGTATACTTTTTTTTGCCAAAAGATAAAGCGATGGACTTTAAGGCGAGAATAAACTATTTGATACTAATTATAAGACTTATGATACTAATTATGATAAATTTTAGAAAAAAATTCTATTGATATCAATTACTTTACGATTCAAATCAACTAATAATTTTTTTGAAAAAAATTTCTTGACACCAATCAGAGATTTAAAAGAAATATTTATTAAATTCATTTCACTACAATAATCAAATTCATATTTCAAAGTTAAAATCTTTCAAATTCAACTTGATACCAATTATTTTAGTTTTGAATTGATAAAGATGAATCGATTCAAATCAAACAGTTTTGAGGATTTAAAATGATAAATTGATTTAAATTGATATCAGTAAATCAGTCAAGATAAATCATAAAGAGATTTTCAGTTATTTTTTTAAAATATCATCTCTTCTTTTTCTTAAGAAATATCAAGCAATTAAGTTCAAAAAAGATATGTACTTTTAAATTTATCTCAAATAATATTATACCAAGAATATAGTTATGCAAAATTAGATTTGAGATAAAGACATTCTTCTTTTTTTATCAAAAGATAAATCAATCAAATATAGGATAAAGAGTAAGCTGTTTGATACCAATTAATTAAAATTGAAGTCCTCTTTAAATGTTTAGCTTTAAAGATAAATGATAGCTTTTTTGAAATATTTTGCTCAACTTCAAAAGATTTAAGAAGAGTATTTTTCAAATTTAATTTTTTAAACTCAATCAATCGGAGTAAAGTATCAATGTTCATCAATAAATTCTCTTTTAAGATCAAATTGGTGATCAAGAAAGATATTCAAGTCAATTTAGAAGATCAAAAATTAATCAATTAAGGGTTTGATAATCAATCAAATCAAGGATATTCAAATAAATAAGAATCTAGATAAAGGCTCTATGAGTTTAGTTTAACTAAAAAATTTCAAATCTTTAGGATTAAATCTATGATGCAATGCAAATCAATATATCATGCACTTAATCTCTTATGATTAGAGTGTCTTATCTTCAAGTGCTTAGATCATACAAATTTTAAGAAAATTTCAAAAATTAAGCATTCTATAGGGAAATATCAAAACTTAGTTCAATTTATCGTTTTTGCACTCAAATAGATCCACATACAATTAAGTTCCATTTTGATTTAAGTTTTTTAAGGAATAAAGTGACAAGGGGAAGCTAAAGGATTATGCTAAGTTTTAAGGGAACTTTAGTTCATATCAATTAAACATGATGCATGGAAGAGAGTAAGTTAATTTTTGAATTTTATGTAAGATCTATATGTTTAACATTCAGATAAAAAAACATACTCCTTATTAATAAATCATCAAAATCAACTAATTAATCAGAATATTTTCAGTAAATAATGATGGTATGATATGAAAAAAATTTAGCTTTTACCAAATAACATCATCCATCTAATTTAATTTCCAAGGCATCTATCCATAAAAATTTTTCTCTTTTCATTTCATTAGATTCTTGGTATACCTGCAAAATTATTTTTTAAACTTTGGTCCCCAAGTCTCCTTGGGTCTTTGAAGGTTAGAGCACATGATTTCTTTTGAAATTCAAATTTATTTAATCAAAATATGATCACTTTTATTGATATTGTAATCTGAAATTCTATGGCCAACTTTTTTGCACTTAAAACAAACTATAGAATGATTTTTATGATAAACTCTAGTAAACATATTTTTAACAAATTTTTATTTTTTTAAAGAGTTAAAATCAATTTTAGCATTGTTGAAAATAAATTTTTGAACTTTCAGCATTAATTGAAGCTTTTTAGAATTAAATGTAAATTTTTGAACAATGAGCTTCAATATTTCTATCTCTTTTCTTAATTTTATATTTTATTTTATAAAAAAATTATTTAGATTTTAAAAGCTTCTCTTTTTATTCATCTAAAGATTTTTCAAATTTAAGAAGTTCTTCCTTTTCTTTAATGAAAGCATTCTTTTCTCTTAAAATATCTTCTTTTTTTAATGAGAGTTTACTCTTTTCATCTGCTAAAAGAGGATTAGACTTTTTGAGCTCTTTATTTTTCAATCCTAACTTTTTAAATTTATCCATTAAATTATTAAAGACTTCAAATAATTCATCAGATGTAAATTGAAAAGAGTTTTTAGAATTTACCTCATCCTCAGTGGCCATGAGGCAAAGATTTGCTGCTTACTCTTGCTCATCCGAGCTTGAAATATCACTATCTTCTCAAATTTTTAGTATTGCTCTTTTATTGATCTTTTTGGGATGCTTCTTGAGTAAGGAACAATTTGACTTGTAGTGTCCCTTCTTGTTGCAATTGTAGCATGTGACACTCTTCTTTTTTTTTTTCTTTTTCTTTCTTCTTCATACTTCTCTTCATGAGAATTTTTTTGAATTTTTTTATGAGTGATGCCATGTCCTCATCATCTTCACTCTTTTTTTCATCTTCTTCTTCCTTCGACTCATTGTTTTCTTTATAATATGCAGTGGATTTGAAAGCGATGATCTTCGTCTTCTTTAGCCCTTCCTCTTCCTCTCTTTGAGCTATGTTCAACTCATGAGTCATGAGTAAATCTATAAACTCTTCTAGAGACAGCTTGGTAAGATCTTTTGCTCCTTGTATAGCTATCACTTTCGCTTTTCATTTCTTTGGCAAAGACCTCAATACCTTGCAAACAAGTTCATAGTTAGTATAGGTTTTGTCAAGACCATTTAAAACATTGATAATATCAGTAAATTTAAAAAATATATCAAAAATTGACTCATATTTTTTCATTTTAAATATTTCATACTTGTGAATAAGTAAATTAATTTTAGACTCTTTAATTTGGCTTGTTCTCTCATAAGTTACTTCCAATCTTTTTCAAATTTGTTTGGCTGATATACATGTAGATATTCTATTAAATTTATGTACATCTAGAGAGCAATAAAGTATATTGATAGTTTTAACATTTAATTGAGCTATCTTTCTATCATATTCATCTCAATCTTTTTTCAGTTTGAAAATAGATATACCATTAACTATAATTGTGGGTGTGTGTGGTCCTCTAGTTATGACTCCTCACATATCATAATCTAAAGTTTGTATAAATATCTTCATTCTAGCTTTTCAAAATGTGTAGTTAGTGCTATTAAATAATGGTGGTCTAGATGTGGATTGATCTTCAGTAAATGATGAACCAATCGGGGTTGCCATGGTCTTTGGCTCTATGACCGCTAGATCAACAATCAAATATTAGAGCACCTGCTCTGATATCAATAGTTATCTAGAGGTAACAACCTAAGAGGGGGGGTGAATTGGGTTCTTATAAAATTTAATCAAATTTGATATCTAAACAAGTTTGTGTAATTAATTGAGCTAATTACTTAAGTGTTGGTGAAGTGGATGTAATTCAGCAGTGAAAATAGGATATGAAAATTGCTATTCAAGAACTATAACTAAGCAAAGAAGTATTGAATGCAACAAAGATAAATAACAGAAAGCATAATATAAACACATAAAAATTTTATAGTGGTTTGGTGCAACCCCACACCTACATCTACTCTCCAAGCTTTCCTTAAAAATTTTGCTATAATCAGTTCGATTAAAGTGTGTTTATTTTTCTTGACTCATAAATAAATCTAGTTGATTTTTTGAGATCACCAACAAAAATCTTACATCGATTATTTTTCAGACTCATAATCAATTTAGTTGATTTTATGGGCTTACCAATCAAAATCTTACATCGATTATTTTTCAAGCTCACAATTAACCCAGTTGATTTTACAGACTCACCAATCAAAACCTTCAATATCCAATTTCAGACTTGGACAGACCTAATTCTCAAGCTTCTTTTCCTCAAAGAAATTTATAAAGAAAATAAAAATATAAAAAAAATTCAACACAAAAAATAAAAATAAAAAAATAAACTCTTTGAGCCCAAAGAAGAGGCTGAACGATTGGCTCATTTGAAGCTTTGCTTTCTCTTTTTTGAAGCTTGAGAGGATGTTTGAGATGTTGTAGAAGATAGCTCTTGAATGCCCTCTGAATTCAAAGCTTGAATCCTCTCGTTTTCTCTCTTGTTGATGTACAATGGAATTTTCTAAATCTAAAAATGATTTCTCTCTTAATCCTCCTTAATTTTGCTTCCAAATTATTTCTTTCTAACCTTAAATACTCTTAAGGATAGTTGGAGAGTGAGTTTTAGCTGTTGGAAGTCTTGGACTAACCGTTAGAGTGGAGAAACAGCCGTTTGAAGTATTGAAGAAAACTAGCCATTATGCCTATCCCGACGTTAGGGTCGACTCTAATTTCTCAAAGGTTGACTCCAATTTTTCTCAAGTCGATATGGATGATCAAAAAGTCAACTCAGCCTCAAGATCTCAAAAACTATCTCTTTGTATTTTTCTGAGAGAGTCGGCTCGTTTGTTGCTGGAGTTGGCTCGACTATTGGGGTTGACTTTATCAGGTGAACCTAAAATTATAGCTTTCTATTTTTCTTTGAGAGAGTCGGCTCCTGTTGGTCTTGAGTCGACTCGAACTCATGCTAATCTCCTTCCAGCATGTCGGGGTCGACTGCAATTGCGCTTTGGAGTCGACTCCAATCTTCCTAAAACTTAAATACTTCATTTTAATGCCTGTTTTAGTAAAGGGGTTGGCTCCTTTGACTCTGGGGTCGACTCTACTAAGTCTGAAACTTGATTTTTCTCTCTTGAAGTCCTTGACTTAATATATCCTGAGGTGATCTTTTCTATGAATTATTTCTTAAATTTGAGTATCTGGAAAGATCTACATTTAACCTTGAAGTATATGATTAGTATCATCTATACTCAATATTTTGAAATCATCAAAATCAATTATAAGGTCAACAGTCATAAATATTTTTCTCAATATACATCACATCAAGGTTGTGTCGTAATGTGTTATGCTGCCAATATGGTAAATGAAAGAATATAAATTTGTTCTTCCATGTGGTACTTATGTTTTTTATTTTCTTTTGTATTTTTTTCTAGCTCATTATTAAAGTCATGCAGATTCTCTAATATAACTGTCTCAGACAATGGTTTTGGTGCAAGCCTAAATTTCGTAGTATCATTGAAAGATGCTTTATCATGATGCCACCGATGGTGTGGGTCTGAAAATCTATGATGACTCGTATAACACATCTTCCTACTATGTCACAGATATTGAGAACATGTATCATAGTTGCAGTAAGGGCATGCTAAACTCCTTTTTGTGCTCCATCCAGACAACAAAGTATTTTCTAGAAAGTCATTGATCGTTCATAGTAAGGCAGCACATATTTTAAACATTTCATTATTGGATGCATCATAAGTGGCCACCTTAGAATCCCATAATTCTTTCAACTCTTCAATTAAGGGTTGTAAGTATGCATCAATATCATTTGAAGGTGATTGAGGGTTAGAAATGATTAAAGATAATATAAGATACTCAGATTTCAGGCATATCTATGGAGGTAAATTGTATGCTATTAACAAAACTGGCCATATAGTATAAGTAGTGCTCATTGTCTTAAAAGGATTAAAACCATCACAGGCTAAATCAAGCCTCACATTACGGGGATCCAAGGCAAAATCTATGTACAAAGAATCAAAGTCCTTCCAAGCTTGGCTATCAGCTGGATGCCTCAACTTTCCATCTTTAAGACACTCCATCTCATGCCATCTCATTATCTCCATAGTTTTTGAAGACATGAATAGTCTTTGTAGCCTAGGTATCAAAGAAAAATGATGTAAAACCTTCATAAAAATTTTAGAGATTTTTGATGCAAATTCTTTTTCATCACCACTTTGCTTATAGGAGCATTCAATTTCCTTCTTGAAACTTTATATTTGTGACAAGACTTTGCTTTCTCATACTCCTGCCAATAAGGCATACAGTCATTAGGGCATGCATCTATTTTTTTATAATGAAGACTTAAGTCTTTCACTATTTTCTTGGCTTTGTTGAAAGACTCAAAAAACTTTGCATCAGAAAGTGCTTCCATTAATAAATTCAGAATTGAGTTAAATATAGCATTGCTCAACCCATTCTTACATTTGATGAGGTATAATCGGATTATAAAAGAAAGTTTTGAAAAAGTTTTACCATCCGGATGTAACTGTTGATCTGCCTCTTTAAGTAAATTATAAAACTTCTTAGCATTTGCATTATGTCCTTCACCAATCCCTTCTCCTTCTATATCTCTAAAAGTATCATGTAATAAAAGTATTGACACCATCATCATATTTCTGTCTCTCTTCAACATCCTCGCCATCATCATCCACATATCTCCCTCTCCATGAAAAATCCAATTGGTATATGTCGGATTAATAACATTGCATATCAAGTGCTCAGCAACAACGTTTCTTTTGAACCAATAAGCATTGCAATATTTTACATATGGACATACGATTTCCTCCCCTTTAGCTAACTTAGAAAATGAAAAATCTAAGAACTATTGTACCCCACTAATATATATATTACTTGTTCATGGTTTCGACATCCAGCTTTTAACCATATCTCGAGCTTTGAAAGAGTAGAAACTAAGGAACATAAAATATGTATACCAAGTTAGTATGAAATACTTTTTTTTTCTAATTAATCATACATAATAAAATATAATTTCATGGGATTTCAACTCTCACCTAGATCTAGCATGGTCTAATTTTGCTGGTTATACTATCTAACCTATAAATTTCATGAGATTTTAGATCTAATTATCCAAACAAATGTTAAGAGAAAAGTATGTAGAACTATAAATCGTATTAGCCATCAGTGATAATATGATTATAAAAATCAATCAAGTTTAGATTTTAAAGTTATAACTAAAATTTTTAAAAATAATTTAAGAATTATGCTTAAAATAAATGAGTTTGCTGGGTGGGGTTATAATTCTCATAAAAAGACTGTTTGAACTTTGGATATTTAAAGTAGTATCTTTTCTTTTGTAACAATCGAGGCCTATGCCTAAACTGCTACATTTACTATTTTTTAAAAAAATTTAGGAGTCAAATCAAGATCCATAACCTGATAAATGATCTAATATTCACTGAATAATATATATATGGATACGTGTTTCATGTTAGCTGATGCATTATGTAAAAGAAAATAAATAACTGAAGCACTATCAATTTGTTATAGGTGTCATATTTTAAATAAAAAAATTTAGTACTTTGAAAGCTTAACACTCGAAAAGGAAGTTGTTATTTACTATTTGAAAACTATTTCATATCAAGAAACTAAATAAACAAAATTATAAATATGAACTTTAGTAAATTATTAAGTTTGGCCTAAGCCTCTAAACCATGCCAACCTAAATCCAACCTCCAGAAAACTTATCTATGTTAACAATTCTAGAATGTCTCAACCTCCTCAACCATTAGATTTTTTTTATTTTATTTATAATTTTTTTTCTTTCAATAGAAATACTGGTATGTTGACCCCTTGATAACTTTGCTTTCCACATGAGAGTTCAAAAAAGGTGGAACTTAGCCTACTGCAAGTCTCACACTGTGGATTTGGTATCATATTCATGTTATCATGAGAAAACAACTCCATGAACTCCAAAGAAAGGTGGAACTTAGCCTAGTGCAAGTCTCACACCATGGATTTAGTTCATATTCTTAAGAAAGGTGGAACTTAGCCTAATTCAAGTCTCACACCATGGACTTAATATCATATTCTTATTATGATTTG
Organism: Elaeis guineensis; assembly: GCF_000442705.2. Lineage (NCBI taxonomy): Eukaryota > Viridiplantae > Streptophyta > Magnoliopsida > Arecales > Arecaceae > Elaeis > Elaeis guineensis. Next base: position 83,634,929 of record NC_025995.2, on the reverse strand, counting down.
AATAGAACTCCATAAATTGAAAATGTAGGAGCCAAAAAAAAATCCTTTCAATCAAAAATCCCCAAATCTTACAAAATATCATGCTTCTACCTAGATTATGCTCTCCAAAATTTCAAGCTCCCACCGTCACAACTCATACAAAATCCCATATCCTTGAGAAAATCCCAATCGGAACCTAAGAAACCCCTCCAATATCCTTAGATGCTCTCCTTCCCCATAGATCTCCAAACAAAGACAATGAAATGAAAAGAAAATATGCAAAAATAAAAGAACAATGATCAATCTATAAAGGAAAAGATCTTACCTTGGATTTTTTCGTCCGTCCTCTATTTTCTTGATTTTTTCGATGTTTCCTCTGATTTTTCTTCTATTTTTTATGTCCTTGGGAGGTTCAATTGCGTGGGAGGCTTGGAGCGGCAACAAGAAGACTCCATTTTAATTTTTTTAGGTATCTAGGGAGAGAAACGTGTGGATGAACCATCTTTCTTAGTTTTTCATATCATTAGGAGTCTCCCGTGGGAATATTTTTGTGCTGGGTATTTTATATATCAGTGTTTGTGTGTATAAATATATTTATCCATTAATTTACAAACATATAAGAGTTAGGGTTTATTGGTTAATGTGATGATTAGACCATTAATAGAATTCAAGTTCAAATACTAATATCCATGTATTATATTTAATTTTTTAAATAAAAATTCATACATACGCATATCCATTTTCTTTGATACTTGAAAAAATATGAGTGATGCCTTTTTTTTTTTTTTATGGAGCCTAATAAGACTTCTAACATTAGAGAAAACTCATTTTAGAGAAAATTTGAGAATAGAGGTGCCAATTAGATCATATCAGAGCTTACTAAGACTCCTAATATTAGAGAAAACTCATTTTAAAGGAAACTTGAGAATAGAGGTGGCAATAGGGTCATATCGGATCAGATACAGATTGTGTCAGATATGTATCAGGTTAAAAATTTATTACTTTGAATTTGATCTATTTATTAAATAGTTCAAAAATTCATGTATAAATACAATCTATTTAATAAATAGATAAGCCAACCCAACTTATATAATTCATTTATTAAACAAATCAAGTCATATTAATAGGTTAAATAGGTTAAGTGGATCAGGTTAAATAGGTCAAAAATATATTAAGTACATTTTAAAAAGATTAAATGGATCAGATCATAATCCGATTCGATTGTTAAATAGATCAAAATGGGTTAAATAGATTAAAAATCTATACTCAAATCCATCCCATTTAATAAATAGATTTATATGGGTTGACTAAATTATGATCGAAATCCAATCCCAAACCTGCTTAAAGCAGGCACTCACCAGTCTGAAGTATTTATTAAATAGTTAATCAAAATAATATTAATTAATTACTAAATAATTCATTATCTAGTGTGGTCTTCAATTGATGCGATTGAGGAAAAAGTGATCCACATTGAGTTTGGTGATCCTCCTAATTTGCCGAATGACTAATTTATTGTGGGCATATCTTTGGAGGTAATTTAGAAAAATTTATACTAGTTCGACAAAAATCTTCAAATATGGATTAATTTTTTTGAATTTTTTAGTATTTTCATAAATATTTTTTTACAATTAGCTGTTGCATATGTACAGATGTATCGATAATAATAGCAAAAAAATATTGTTAAAATGAATTAATTAAGAAAATCAATTTACTCAATTAGAAGTATATTAATTAGTATATTAGAAGAATATTAATTGACTAAATGGTTATATAACTTAAGATAAAAGTTATGTAAGTCGTCATCTAAAAATATTGTATTGCATAAGGTTCTATATTTTGCTAATAATGAACATCACTTTATATAATAGTTCCATCATATATTGCAAAAATGCAGCACTTTATGCGGTGGTAAATAGAACCATTACTAAAAACTATCACTTTAGGCAATGTTTAAACAAACTATTGCTAAACACCATCAATTTGGGCAGCGATTTTATATACCGTTGCTAAAAATCATCACTTCTATAAGAGTTTCACAAGCCACTGTTTGAAAATATCATTTTTATGCAACAACTCTAAACTCTGCGACAAAAAAACCTAATATTCTGCAACGATTATATTATTCATTGCTATAAGGAACCACTTTATACAATAATTATTATAGCCGCTGCTCTAGACTATGATTAAAAATAGTAATTATATAAATTATTTTTTTAAAATATCATTTTAGACTACGACTACAAAAATCACTACTTAAAATTATATATTTATACAATGGTTATTTTAGTCGCTACAAAATATATTAGTTTTAAGTAACAACCATAACAATTATTGCATATAGACAAATGTATAGGCAACGGTAGCAAAAAATATTGCTAAAATATAAATTTTTATGCAACGGTATTTGAAAATTATTGTCTGGTTGTCGTGTAATATACCTTATGGTAATGATTTAAAAATACAGTTCTAAAACCACTATCTATAATTAGATTTAAGCCAATAGTTAAAAAAATTATTGGCATAGAACTATTTTTGCAGCGATTATTTTAGCCATTGCTTCTCAACTATTGCCTAAATCTATTTTTTTATAATAAAATATTGGCTTTATTATATAATTTTGATGGTCAGTTCATTAAGTAAAATTTATATGACCCTAATGTGTCTTGTAAATGTGACTCTGGAAGTATCTAAACTGTTGACTTGAGAGCTTGCAAGCTGCATTGACAAGACTAAAAACCTTCCATAAAATGGTCTACTACCGGAGAAGTATATCTTGGAGATGACTATTTGAGAAGATCTGAAAATGTTAAGAATAAATAATTCAAAGTGGAGTAATAAATGGAGCAAATGACCATCATGATGCCTGATTATCTGTTGCAATCATTTCAAATAAACTTGGATTAGGTATTTGTTACCCATTAGTGATCACTTCAATACCAACATAAAGGGATTACACTACACACCTTTCAATGTGCACCTTAATATAAATTGCAGCCACAAATATAAATGCTTTCTTGTAGGTTATTACATGCCTGTAGAGGTAAATATATTTTCTTTTCTTATTATTGTTAGTCAAAAATGATCTAAAATTTATTGGCAGTACTGTTCATATAGTTATTTTCCCTATCAGTGTTTTTTAGGTATCATTGAGCATTATGATGTAGCCAATTAACAATCTCTTTTCTTTTTTTTTTTTTCTTTCTTTTAAATTCTAACTAGATCTTTGGTTGTCTAATTGATTGACAAACATATACTACTATGATGGTTTTTATTTATAAAGGTAATTCAATTCATCAATTATCAATCAGAATTGATTGCATATATAACCCCCTTTTAATGGAGTCATTGAGATTCAAAGAATGAACATACTAAATATCCATGACACATTAAGAATTTAGGATTTAATATTCTTATTTTTGAAAGAAAATTTATTTTTTGATTTATTTACCTATCTTACAATATTAAAAACAAGTAAATCACTAACTCTACTCCTCTGTTTGGGGTTGGTTTCATGAGTTGGAGTTGCCATTAGTTAGGTTTTGCATACACTTTATGATGATACTCATGTCCATGCATAAGTTGTCCCATTTATAAATATTTAATACAAAATAAAAATGGAAGAGGTGAATCCCATCCATTCAATGATATGTTTTTTAATATCATACACTTAAGGTGGGGTTCAGATTGTATTTTTTGTATGAAAGAATAGTTGATCTTTTTTCATGACATCAACTATTGAATTATACTTTGCATAGCTTTCAGAGCATAATGCCTATTTCATGATCTATGCTGCAGATAGAAGAAAGAGAATAAAACATTTTGAAGCTGTGCAAATTGCAATCTATTGGTTTATATTGCAAAAGAAGATCAATCGTTCTTTTGTGCAAAAGGTACAATCTAAACCTTTAAGAAGATATTAGCATCTATTCATAGGCTGGTAGAGTTCCATAAACCTCTATTTTTGGAGCTTATGGATCATGGGTGAAATAAGCAAATGTCTTGGGCAAACAAAAAAACTCTTAGGAGATACTTCTACGAGCATTGAGTTGCCTCAACCAAAAGCATCCTTACTTTTGCCTAAAACAGAAAAGAACAGCATCTTTAGATTTTGTATTTTTCCTTTTCTTTCTTTTTTACCGCGTGAATGAGATTTTTCCCAAACTAGACATGTTTGGTTAATCATTTAACTCATTTAATTAAATTTGTTGTTCAAATAAATATTATACAAACACATGGTCTGCACTCAAATCAACAATGGATGATCAACGTTATCTACATCAAGATCATATAGTACGAATTCTAAGGCTCCAGTAAGGGCAGAAAGGATCATGCCCAAATTGGCCTACAATCTCAAGATTAAAAGAAAATAAAAAAAAGGAAACCCATAGCATCAAGTTGTTCGGTATTTCTATCCAAGGGGGTCGGTTGTCTGCTGCCAATCGACCAAGTCACGACACAGCCCCAAAACGAAACCGCAATGTCCATCCCCATCACTCACAGGTGGGAACCACATAGGTTTCGTCTGAAAGCACGTAACAGGGTGCAATTCTGGGTGTAAAATTGTCCCCAACCTCCATTTTAACCTTTCACCATCCAAATGGGAGGAGCCTCATCGTAGGGTTTTGACGGGCCAAAACTTTCTAAGCAAATTGCTTGCCACCGTCCAAATGATGCCTGGCCCACAAATAGATGCTTCCCGAAAACCGCGTAGAACTCGTATGCAGTCCAAACGGGAAACCCCTCTTTATAAACTCCCCTTTTCCCTGAAATCCAACACCCAATTTTCCAACCACTCTCCCTGCCGCCACTGAAAGCTCCACCGTTTCGGGTGGTCGACGAGCGGCGGCGACCGGTGATGGAGACCTCGCGGCCACAGAATCCCAGCCGGCGGCAGCCGCCGGCCCGCCCGCGCTACATGCCAAAACGAGGGCAGGTGTTGAAGGGAATCCTGAGGTCGCTCTTCCGTTCTTGTCTCCCTTCTTACTGCAGGATGGAAGCTAAAATCCGGCCCACCCATGGACGTTGAAGTAATTGTTAGCATCTTCGAAATTTTAGCTTCTATTTTATTTTATTTTTTTTTAATGTTATGTACGTGGTAACCTGGTCATCATATAGCATGAAGAAGAACTCGTGATCATTAGATCTCGTGAAAGCATTTTTCAATTAAGTTTATTTTAAGGCACCCTGCAAGTATTGTTTCTCGTCTTTCGGTGGCTATGGTTGCGTCTTCTCACTGACGAGTGCAACTCCCTCATTGATCTTGGATGGCTGAAAGGAGGTTTCGTTAAGCGACTCTATAAACCCAAAAACTCTGTAGAGCAAGAAGGCAAGACGAAGGATTGATCGAGAAGAAAATTGGTTGGTTAGCAACAATTTTAGGTCAAAAATAAATCGGAAGGATTGACGAAATCTTGGGTTATGCCACAAAGGGCCGGAGCGTCGCATCTTGTGTGTGTACGTGACGTGTTGTACCGTCCATGTGCACTGAATGCAGTGGCGTTATCAATGTCAAATCTTTAGATTGGGAGATATTATATATATATATATGCCACCATGAGGCTTTTCCCATGGGTAGAAAAGTAATTTGCTCTATTAGACAATACAAAGTTACGAGAGGAGTGCGATGGTGAAGCTGGCGTTTCTTATTTACGAGCATCAATAAACAGAGCTGTAGCTTGACGTGTTACACCAACATTTCATATCGAACAATGTTTATGATATGTTTGGATGGAAAGTAAGGACGTATCATTCTCGAATAAAGTATGTACTCAACTTTCAATGAAAATCCAACTCAAAGGTCAGCAATCAGGTGTCCAAGGAGAAAGTTCCATTCTCGAATAAAGTTCCATTTTCATTATAATTTTAGAGGGAACTATGCATGTCCTGATCCAGCAAAAATCCATCCCTATTCTTCTCCTTGACATTCAAATTTTATTTTGGTTTTAATTCACCAAATATGTTAGGGGATATGGCTATCCCAATTCTCATTCTAATTCATTCAATTTCGTTTTTGATTATGAGTAAATTACCATATCCCCCAAGCAGGTTTTTGAGATCCAAGTGTTGAGGGGGATGCACATTGGGCCAGGCCATCCCATGTCTCAATCAACCCAAACCCCACTCTAACAGGCTTGATCCAATGTTTCTATGACTTGGGCTAATCTCTTTTCACAATTTACGTTTCCCAAATTTAATTAAGATCACATGCAACTTATGATGCTGAGCCTGGGATTATGTATGTTGGGTTGAGTTCCCGGCTGGGCTTGAGCATAGTGTCCAGCAACCAGACTGAGCACGAGACCATGAATGACTTAGCCCAACATGCTCGATGTGCATCCCAAGTTCCCAACACTGGAACGAAAAGAAAGGTAGTCTTTAGCACAAAAAAATAAAAAAAAAAAAGAAAAATAAATAAATAAATAAATAAAAGTGGCAACAGAACACCATTGGAAAACGAATGGCACGTCAAAAGAACTCCTTAAACGATGAATATGTTATTTATGCTCTTATGCTGTTAAGCTATCATAAGATAATATGCTTGATTGGAGGGAGTGGATGTCAGAAATTGGAATGAAAATGGATAATCCTTGTTCTAATAATTTAATTGGGAGGAGTTCCATTCTGATTCTGATTCTGATCACGAACCAAGTATTTCGGAAGATTTGACCATTCCGATTCCGATTCCGATTCTGATTTCAATTTCGATTGCGAATCAAGTACCTCCTCAATGAATCTGCTCTCTAGCTTTGGGAGGTAATTCTCTTAATGCTAACCAAGTGCAACCTCTGCCATTTTCTTTCTATTAACAGCTGGTGGTCACCACCTCCTCTTTCAGTGAAAAAAAATGCTTAAAACTGCAAGGAATATAATCTCTTCCACCTCCCTTACCACTTTGGTTAATGTTACATTGTCAGTAGATTTGTGTTTAGATCCACTGTGATGTGGAAAACAAATATATGTATGCACACATACAGAGAGAGAGAGAGAGAGACACACACACACACATACATACATACACACACACATATATACATGCATACATACATCTCCGGTTAGATGTTGAAGAAAGTAGTTCCTAAATCATTTTTCAAAAAATATAATAGCACAATCTAAACTCTTATTGGCATGGATCCAAATGATCTATAATTAATCTCATTTCAAAATATGGTCTCTAAAGATGGTAAGACCACCCTTATCTACATTGTTGAGCAAAACATGTAATACAAGTAACAGCCCAAATACCAGATATTGGGGCAAAATAGAGCCCTACGAGGCCTTTTAACCCATGCATAAGTAGGCACAAGAATAACAAACCGACCTAGATGACTCGGTGGCTGGTGGTGGGCAGGACAAGGAGATTAAAGAAAGTGCCCCAGAGGGCAGACACCTTGAAGGGCGGCAAGCCCACCCCAAGACATCATACTGTATTACTGTGGCTGCAAAATAAACAGGGGTATCCTCCTACTTCCCAACTTATTCTACCAAGCAGCATTTTCGCACTATGGAATAAGCTTATTCCCTTTCTACACCGTCCTAGGGGATATCTCTCCAACTCTCATCATAAGCCAATTCAGGTGCGCTTAGACAGACTTATTCTATGGAATTGGACAAAAATTTACTCGTCCTAATTACCACTTTACCATTTCAAGTACTCTTTTACCCCACCTATTCTCCAGATACAGACAAAAGTGGGAGGTCAAATTTGTCGTTTGATAATCCAAATGATCAGAAAATCTAATATTACCCTTATCCCCTGCACTTAACCCTCCAACTAAAGGCTAAAAGGCTCCTATTTCGCAGAAAAGTCCTACCCTTTTAACTTAAGTGGATTTCTTTTCTTTGTTTCTAAAATTCATCCCACAGCCAAATGTAGCCCAAGGCCCACACTACAACCACCACTCAGGGTCTAGTTATAGGGCGATCTAACAAAACTTGCATAGTTCACAAAGGTTAATGGGTCGCAAAAGTCCATATGATCTGGGAGAATACTTGGACTCGATGTATACTATGATAGTCACTATGAATAAGAGCTAGATGGGATCCAAAAGCAAGATCTACTACATTGAAAAATCGAATCACAAGTCAAACTTTAAAAGGCCATAACTTAGTCATATGATACTTGATTGAAATTTCATTTTTCTAAGATGAGACATCTTTTCGAGATCTATAACTTTAGATAAACCCCGAGGGGATTAAATTGGGCTTAAATATTATAGTTTGGACCTTGAAATAGCCTGATTAAAAAAAAAAACTTTCTTTTTCGAGGAAGACTTTGACTGAAGATTATATTTCAACTTGTGAAGAATTAGATGTAGAGATAAAAGATAAAATTGATGTAGAGTCAAGATCCATCTCCTATAAAATTTAATTACTTTTTCATATTTTTATATTAATCTTTTTTTAGAGACCTAGTCATATTTAACTAAGAAGAGGAGCCTAATCCAAATTGTTCAATAGTGGACATCTTTGTACAAGATAAGAAGAGGAATCTGATCCAAATTATGCAATAGCGGATCTCACTATTATAAATATAGACTGTATTTTAGTTTTTGAGATGGAGAGTCAATGAAAGAAAATGAGACTTAAGTCCTACTTTCATAATTCTTTCATTTTCTTCTAGTCTTATTTTGTGAGATTCAACATATTAAAGAAAATCTTTTTTCTCTTTAATCAGATCCAGTTAGTATTAAAGCGTTGGTCTTCTACATCTATTGGGGCTTTAGTACATCATCCAAACATATGAGCAATATAAGCAATCAAGAGAAGGGTTATTCGTGCATCAAATACATTGAAGGACAAAGATAAGTATGACTGTTAGATTTTTCTCAATGAATAATGAGATGAAAGGATGTCTTATTAACTAGAAGAGAAGATTATCAACCTTACTAAGATCATCTCTACATTTGCAATACCTTCAGCACAAGCACAAGCACCAACAACTCCTATTGTGAAGTTGTCTCTTACGTTTGGAGATGAAAACCCTCTATCTAGTGAGGAGGATGAGCAATCTAGAGGTAAATCTCTTTCTTCAATCATTTAAAGTTGAAGATCAATTCGAGATCCCTGTATATGCTGGGACTATTGATACAGAGAGACTAGATAACTAGCTAGACCAGTTAGAGATCTATTTTACTATCTATGGATATTCTAGTGTCTAAAAAATAGTATTTGCTCATTTTAAACTTTCTAATCATGCTCTTACATGATGGAATTTGTATGAAAAACAATGATATTTCAAATTTGGTATGGAACAACTTCAAGAGCCTAATTAAGTAGTTTTTTTCAATTGACCATGAGAAAAATCAATGGATCAAGTGACAGTATTTATGGCAGAAGTATGATCGATTCATCTAGGATTATACTATCAAGTGCCACAACAAAGTACTCTCCGTTGGAATCTCTATCAATGATCATGCAATTTTCGTATAATATATTGAAGGTCTCTATTAGAGCATCTAAAAGGAGTTGAAGCTCTTCGATGTTAAAGACATCAGCAAAGCCAATGTGAAGGCTATAGAGAATAAGGAGAAGAATCAGCCTAGGAAAGATGAGAAAGGCAAGAAGCAAGTCAACATGGCTTAAAAAATTTATTGTGATCACTGCAATCTTCGTGGACATAATAGGGAGGTGTTGGAAGCTTCACCTTGAATTGAATCCAAAGTGGAAGTAGCCGAACGATGATGATTCCAAGAAGAAAGGAAAGATGGTTCTCAATGCTATAGAAGTGGAGGTGCTACCCAAACTCAAGAAAGTAGACTCTAAATTAAGCTTGATGGTGAGAAAAGTTAAAATAGCAACTGAGACAAATTTAGAGGCATGAGAGGAACTATTCCATTTGAAAATTTAGGCGAACCAAGTACCATTAAGACTATTCTAGATTCTGAACACTAGAAGAATCCTATCTCAAAAAAAAACTGGTTTAGAAGCAGGGGTTGCAAAGGATACAAAAGGATGTCAAGTTGAAGATTACCAAGTAGTGTACCTTCAAATTTACCATCACTAGGAAGTATATTGATGAGGTTACCTTTGAAGTGGTTCCTTTCGATACATGCCATGTTATTGGGAGCTCATATCTTTAGGATTAAGATGCAATCTTCTACAGATGGCAAAAGAAATATCATCTCATAAAAGATGGATAGAGTTCATAGCCAGTGCCTCAAAATAAAAGAAAATAGAGACCCTATGACTGCTGCCTAGGAAAAGTAACTTATTAATGACTATAGTAAGTTTGTGATGATGGTATGAGAAGCGAATACTGTCATGAGCAGCTAATATACAGTACTCTGAACCATTACTGATGCAAATGATAGCTATTCTCGATATTTATAAGCATAGCAAAATCATTCTCGATGCTTCCTAAAGCATCAAAAATGCGTTAGTAAGTGAAGCATGGAAAATAATATTTTCAATGCAACATGAAAATGTTGGCAACTTTTGACGCTTATTTGCATCACAAACCATGGGGAAGATGCCGACACTTTTTAAATGTGTTGGTAAGTTTGAATGTGTTGTCGATGCTTAAACGCATCAGATAGCTATTATATCTTTTTAATTTGCTGACGCTTTAAAGCATTAGTAATTACATGAAATACTGACATTTTAAAGCATCGATAATATTCAATTTTAGAAAAAAGATAATATGAAGATAATTTACTAATCTATACAAAATATATAAATCTATCTAAAATTTATAAGAAAATTTGAACACCAACATAAAGTCATAACAATAATAAAGTCATGATTATATTGTCATCATGTTCATAAATTACAATCCATAACTGAAGAGTAGAAAGCAAAAGAAATATATAAAACTCAAAAAAAAAATATAGAGACATCGTGCTATTAGTGATCCGTAGGAGTATGATCGTCATCGACTCTATGATTGCTAGAACTATCGAGAGCCCACAACAAAGATATAAAAATTTTAGTAGTTGAAAATATGAAAATCATAATAAAAATTAAATGATAAGTGTATTAAAAATATAAATATAATAAGATATGTATCCTAAAAGAATCTACAAATATCTATAACGCGGATGTCAACTGCTCAATCGAAGTCCTCATAGAGGATATCACTGTGTCATAGCTCTGCCTCATCACCTCCATCCATTCTTCCACCCGTACCTCCATCTGCTCAATCCATGCCTCCATCTACTCCTCAATCCATACCTCCATCCATGCCTCTATTTAAGCCTCGAGCATACGAATATCCAAATTGCTAGAACTCTCTTTAGCATCCTAAGTGTATCGGTGCATGTTGGATAATTGAGCGGAGATGACTCCAACTCTATTACTCTTCATTCGACTATAACTATTTAGTAGCAACAACTCTATCATCACCTAGACCTCGACATGACTAGTCTCTATGGATATTTAGGACTCGCCGACATGCTTTGCAATAAGAGATGAAGTTCTCTTTCTATATTCAAAAAAAAAAAAAAAAAAAAATATATATATATATATATATATAATTTTTATATTTAAAAATAAAATTATAAATTATTGGACTAAATGATTATCAGTACATGATACAAAATATATCTCTTGACACATCACTAACAAAATGGCTATCTCAATGGACATGAGTCATCTTATAGAACTCCACCTAACTAGGCTTCCTTCCATGCTCATCCATCTACACACTATCAATCAAAATAGTAGGTGTGAGTTTCATTAATTATGATATTTTATATGTCATAGTTTAGTACTTGAATAAAAATTTTTATGCATGCTTTCTAGTATATATATTATGTGCCATTGAAAAAAGACGGTCTATTGGTTGATTGTCTTTCTATGAGAAAAGAATCAACCAAGCTTGCCATGATCTCTAACTCTTGTTGTTAGAATAAATAGGCTGAGTATCTTACTTTGATACCACCTATTGCCCAGAAGCAGTAACCCAAGAGGGGATGTGAATTGAATTTTCAAAATTCTTTATGCAACTAGAAAAGTATATGCACTAATTTTTGTGTTACTACGTTATGATGCGGTGAATACAATATAAAGTAGTAGAAATAAAAGAATAGAAGATAAGTAAGAAAGAAAATCAATTTAGACTCAATAAATAAAATTTATAGTGGTTCAATACAAAATCCAAAACCTATATCCACTTTCTATGTCTTTCTATTTGAAAATTGTACTATAGTTATCAAGATTATAAGTCAATTTTTTTGACTGAGATCACAATCAACCTAGTTAGTTTTGCACAGAATCACTAACTAAAATATTTCCAACTAAATCCTCTTCAACTTAATCGAATATAACCATCCAATTACAAGCTTGGAGTAGCCTAAATCACCAAGTTTCTTTCCCAAATAAACTTGTTATAACATAAAAGAGTACAATGCATAAACAATTCAAAAGCTCAAAAAATAAAAACTCTTTATAGCTCAAGGAAGTCGATGAAGATGGCTCTTGAATGCAATGACTTCCTCCTTGAATGCTTAAGAGAAGCTTGATTAAATGTTTGGAGGAGATGCTTCAGCTGGTAGGTCACACAATTAATACCCTCAAGTTTTCTTCTCAATTGAATTGAATGAAGGAAGGTGGATTGAATGCTCTCTTAAATTTTTCTTTCTTTTAGCCATTTTATTCTTTTTTGTTTCACTTCATTATCACTTGGATGTATTTCCCAATAAAATTCTCCACTTAAATACCTCCAAAAATAATTGAAAAAGGCATAGCCATTGGAGGACTCTAAATAGCTATTTGAGCCTTTTTCCAACTGTTGAAGATGTTCTATAAAACTAGCAATTAGGTTGTCAGACACAGGTGAGTCAATTTTAGATCTTCATAGTTCGATTTGACTTCTTCAGGGATCGATTCGGCTTCCTTAAGGGTCAACTTCTAAGCCATAGTGTCTCAGAATAGCTATCTTTCTTTTGACTATGGTCATTCTAGATTGACTTGGCTATTATTGGGGTCGTTCTAGAGTTGGGATCGACTTGTGAAATACTAGGATCAACTCAAGAACTGATCAAATTAGCTGCTCTCTGTTTGTTCTCTGGGATCATTGTAGGATTGACTTGTGTTCAGACTATTTTTCAGTCATCTCTGTCTATACTTTAAGACTATTTTATAGTGACTCTTATTCTGTTAGGGTCGACTGGAGTTCAAATTATTTTCACTATTCTCCATCTGCACCCTGAGATCATTCTGGGTTTGACACTTATTCTATTGGGATTGACTTGAGTTCCACTGAAGTTGACTTGAAATGTGCTGGGGTCAACTCTTGAATTATGTAGGTCTCATTGTGGGCATGCCAAAGTCAGCTTGAGAGTCCTAGAGTTGATTCTTCTTCTTCATCCTTTGTTAGAAATCTTGAGAAACTTCTTCTTTGACTTATTTTGAAAGGGCTTCTTCTTGATGATTTTTGCAACATATGAGCATCAAGAAATTTTCTACAAGCACACTCTCAAGCTTACATTAGTATCAAATGTGTTTAAATATTTTGACATCATCAAAATCAATTCTTAGATCAACAAAGAAAATATTTCTTCTTCTTGATTGGATAACCATATCATCCAATTGAACATGGCCCATTAATTTGATTTTCTTGCTTTCCAAGTTGCCAATTTTTTTATAATTTTTAATAAATTTGATTTGTAAAATCATTTTTATTTAATCTTGTGTAGCTTTGAAATGACATATTGGATCAAAGAAATCTTCAATAATGAATTCATGGCTCTAATTTCATACCCTTTGATTTGATTCACCTGTAGGGATTGTGGTCATACTTGGTGTTAGGGTTGAGATGTTGATAAAATTCACACCCTTCCCTGATGGTCAATCGAGCTAATTAAGCTTAAATATTAAATTTTTAAGGATCCATCAAAATTCTGATTGATCGACAAAGCATACTTATATCTCACATGACGCCTTTTTGAAAGACCCCAAAAAGAATAAAGTGCATGTCCTATAAATTTTCATACTCCAAATTGTCATGCAAACCACAAAATAGGAGCATCAAATCTTGCATCATCTTCCATTATTTACTAGCACGAACTACTATCCCTTCCATTTTAATCACTGCTAAAAGTTGATCTTATCATTCTGATCTCAACATACAACAGGGACCTCCAAAGCCAAAAGCGACTATTACGTGGGCTAAAATTCTCTAAAGGGCTTTAGTTAGCAATATTTGAATACCTTCCTCAATATACACACAGACATACACTTGTGCATACATGTGCATACACAATTATGCATATACCTTGTTCGTCTTAGAGTAGAGGGTATATAGTCTTCTCAATATTAAGATTGATAACATAACATACAAATTGAAGATCCACACCATCGATTATGATATATACAATTAAAAATTCCTAAAAATTTAAAAAATCTTATATTTTGATAGTCGCTAATCTATGTATTATATGGATAAAATTGGATGGTTTTTATTGTATTACTATGCTAAAATATATGATAGAATGTTTAAATGAGAATCCACCTTATGATCATGATCTATACATATTAAAATATATTTATTGATGGAGAATTAATAAATCTTTATACTTAGATCATAGCAAAATATGATATTATATTATTTTAAGCATTCATTTGTTTCCATATAAGTATAGATTAGAAATTACCAAAAGACATGATTCTTAATTTATTGGCATATTTAAAGGCTTCAATAAACATTTATCCCATTGTGTGGTGCATGAAACCTAGTTTGATTGTCATTGGGATGCACTAATAGGATATGTGAAGTACTAAACCCTAATCCCCTAGATGAGGTGTGCATGTGATAGTTCATGATAGACATGTACTATAATAAAAATATTTTCAATTGATGGTTCAATAAAAGGATTAATTTACACTAAGTTCTCCTGATATTTTTTAAGTTCACTCTTATTTTTCAATGATGCATCTCTTATAACTTTTTTAATAAAGATGGAAGATCCAAGGTATATATGTATATAAAAAAAAAGAGAGTATATACGGGAGGAAAATGTTGGAGGAATATGGAAGAGGCATACACTACAAATGTTGTTACGAAGAAAGGAGAGTATATGGAATGGGGTATCATTTTTTTTTTCAAAAATATAGAAGTCTTGTAGGAGAAATTATTTGGTAGACTCGGTCTACTAGCTCGACAATAAACTGGTCCAATATCCAATAATACCCATAATATCAATTGAGCTTTCCATCGAATAAAGTAATAAAAAATAAACAAAAGCAACAAAATCGAAGATTCACCCAATTGCTTGCCCATCCTAGATTTGAGATCCTTCGACACCTGAAGACCATCGGATGCTCATCCATCCTAAATTTAAAACCATTCGACCCTTCGATGCCAGAAGACCACTGCTATCAACACCTCCTACTCCCTCTCTATCTCCCCCCCTCTCTGCATCTCTCCTCATTGCGAGGACTTGAGACTTTCTTCCTCCCCTATGGCTGCAATCATGGTGCTTCACCACTCAATAGAGACCTCCAACTATTGCATTAACATCGAGATCCCTCTGAGCCCTCCAATGCCATCCAATTGAGACTCTCCAAGCCCCACCTTTCCTTTAGGTACTCTGATAAATTTCACCTCCTATATTCTCTTTGGACATGAGACTGATGCTAGGGGAGATAATATATGTGAGGGCATTGTTGAGGGGGAGTTCATCGACACTAGTGCCAGAGGAGAAGATATTGGGATCGAAATTGGTGGGATGATCACCAAGGTGGCTGGAGGGATAGAGGTGGGTGTCATGGAGAGGACGAAGCTGGCTGGCTTATGTGGGGGTGTTGATTGGGGTGAGGATGGTGGATTGGGTATAGGGGTGCAAATAGATCAAGTCAGATGGATCATAAGTAGCCTCGATCTGATCTAGTTCCTTGATTAAATACTAATGTTGGACTAGACCCAACCAAATAGATGATCAAATTGGGCTAGGTCGGGTCCACAGAAAAAAATTTTGGCCCAACGGGTCATTCAAATCAAGTCCGATTCATGTATAACCCAGCTCCAACTCAAAAGATTTAAGTCTAGTTTGGGTTTGGGTCCCTATACTTATTATTCAACAAACCTGTAAGAAAGAAGAAATACAAGTCTTAAATCAATTTTATTTTTTGGGAGCCTACGGAAAGGAGCAATGTTGGTATTCAGATATTTCTCAAATCCCAACTAGCCGATCTCTTCTCATCCCTTTTCTTATATATATAATCTGTTCATGGACATAGATCTACTATAAGTATTCACTAGAAGTTAGTAAATTATCACTTTCTCTATCCTCTATCTTGATAGATCCTTTTCTTCCTACTCAATTGATATCTTGTTGGAAAAGCCAAAAAACAAAAAGCATTCTTGTTGATTGGGTCAGTACACCATTAAATAAATGATATAATAGAATTAGATGTATCGTATTTACTTCACATATTTCTATTGCATGCTCAGTGTCATATTCTATTTTTGATGGCATTAATCGCAATCAAGATTCACAAGGCAAATTTTCTTTAATAACAACTAGACCAAGAGAAAATGCTTTAGAGAATTAGAGGTTCTCCTAATCGCATACTTGTACAACATTTCAACCCCATAAGCCATGACATATAGCCTTATTTCCACAACTATAGCAACTTTAGTATTTTCTTTGGGTACTTCATACATATCTTCTAACCCTAAGGCCTTAGGATCATGCTAAAGTGGCACTCAACAATTAGTAACCTAATCACCATCAAAGTATTAGAATTTCCTATAAATTTCTATACTCTACAATATATACAATATATACCAAATCTCTAGAGATCCAGGAGAATAGAGACCAACTAAACCATCCCCTACGAGCCCTAATAGCATACCAAGTTTGGGGTCAAGTCAAGTTAGATTGGGACATAGAGTAGAAGATCCAAAATTAACCTAGAAATCAAATAGGTCTAGTTGGGTTGGCTTAGAATTCAATAAATCTATATCTGATTTGGAAATGGAATGGGTCAAACTTTAAAACCCAATGCAGTCTCGTGGGTCCATGAAAGCAATTTGGATCCAATCTAAGTGGGTTAGGTTAGGTCGGTTTAGGTTGTGAGTCAATCTGATCCATTTGCAACCCTAGTTGGGTAGTGCAAGTAGTAGTGAGGATGGGGGTGGTTGGAATGGTGGTGGGAGGGAAGGTAATGGCAGAGGAAGTGGCGAGGGTGGTGGATGAAGCACCCACAAGGGCATGGGCACCAATGGAGGTAAGGGCAAGGTAGATTAGCATGATGGCACCGAAGGTGGTGCACCAACCATGATCCTGAAAGAGATTGAGATAAAGAGAGAGTACAAAGTGATGGGATGAGTATAAATAGAAGGTATTATTAGAGAGAGAGCACAAGCAGGAAATTGAGGTGAGCTATGAGGGATAGACCATAGATTGGCTATAAGGCCTATTTTGTTATTTTTTTTACATTTTTATTATTTTATTTGGTAAAATGCCTAGCTAATGTGGTGGAATATTGTTGGCTCGATCTATCAGCTTTACCTAATAATTTCTTACCTTCTAGACTTCAAGCTTAAAGATTAGCCATATGACACCAGCCAGTAAGCTTTTCCATTATATATAAGATAAACACATAAATGCACTCCTAAATTTTGAGAGCTTTCCATACTTGTTGCCCACATTGCTTCTTATTTTCTAATATATATTTGTTTAGTATAAAAACTTTAGAAAGCTCATTAATCAAAATAATTCCTATCCATATTTTAAAAAGCCATAAATACAAGTTTCTTTTTATATTTTTATATATTGTCTCTCTAGAAAATTGATGGAATATAAATCATGGAACAATTTAGATAGAGATCTAAAAGGATCTATCATGTATGTAACGTTGCTCCTTCAAAATTATCTTCATGGCATCTTTTTAATTTCATTTTCTTCTTATTTGCTTCATTATTTATTTAAAGTCTCCTTTTCAAATATTTAGAGTCTATTTAGCATTGTTGTTGTTGTTGATTTTTCTTTTTGTTTCTTTACAAATTAGTGAAATAGAATATGAAAAATGATGTTTAATGTTGTATTTTTTGCAAAATTTCTACTATTCCTAATTCTTGAAATTTTTTTGTTGCAATAAAACTCTACTTTCAAAAGCTCTAAAGATCATTCGAGAGAATTTCAAAACAAAAAAAGGGATTTCACCATCCATGTTGCTCTTTCCAATTCATTTTCTTGGCTTTTGAAAATTAAAAACAATACAAAAGCAATACCAAATAGACCCCAATAATTATGATATCATTCTTAGTATTTTTATTTTGTCACAAAATAATCGATGTATATGTCTATAGTGATTTTTCTCTATGCTTTACCCTTATTTTGGGATATGGTTGATGCTTAAGATACAAGCTACCCTTTTGCCTATAGTATAATCAGAACCATATTGTTATGCTTTTACTTCAAATCATTGACACAGTATTTTTTATCCAAGCCTTATAAGTCGAGCATATCTCTCTATATGCTATGACAATACTCTATTTGGCCTTCAAAAAGTAGCATAGAACCATCAACTTCTAATCAGCTTGGACTAGATAATTTTTGCTACTTACCAATCATCTAAAAAGAATGGGCAAAACTTATATCTTCATTTAAGTAACTAAAAAGCACCATCCTTCACTTAGGTCCATGGTGCAAATTTGCTTTAACGGAAACATCAGTCACTCCCTCAACCCCTATAACACGGTCTTGCATCACTCCTCTGTCATTGTGCTACTATCCCCTATTATGATATAACTTTTTTGGTTGTTCTCCACCTCTCTCCCTTATTTTCCCACCCCTCTATTTCTTTCCTTTTTTTATTCATTATCTTAATAAAGTAACATATGCCCTACCTTTTATCATAGGCAAAAAAGAAATCTTCTTTTGTGAGGCATAACTTAGAATTCTTTTTTTTTTAACATACATTTATTTTAATATTTTTATTTTTTTCTAATAAATAATATAATCATCTTTAATTCCAAATGAACTATGATGCAGATGGCTTCCAATTGAAGCAAACAACTATAATCAAGTCAAAAAAGAAATGAGCATAAAAATAGAGAAATATGTGCCTCTTTATTTATCTAAATTAGATTACATATGAAGCATCTGTATTTTATTACTCTCAAACAACTCAAATAACTAACTAGAAACATCTCACACAATAGTTACCATAAAGAACAAATACTATCACATATTTATTTGGTAAGCCCTTAACACACTAGGTACATCAAAGATCTCCATGGTGGGCTCTTGGTTGTTTGACTCATGTCCTAGAACTGACAGTGGCTTGGCACCCTCTGGTGGCTGAGTGGAAGAGAGTAGAGGGTTCAAAGGGGTCTGAGAGGATGGTGGTGATCTAGGGATCATAGATCCACCATGGGATTTGGTCTTCTCACGGATTAAATTCTCGAAATACTTCATGCGGCAATAGTCTTTTTGTGCAATGCGTGTCCAGTAGTCTGTGGAGATAAAGTGGTCACAAGGGTATGATGGTATCGATCGAGCTTGGATTGTGGAAAAGTTTGAGAGCAAGAAGAGGAGGAAGAGGAGGATGAGGGACTTGTAGATGGATGCCATGGTTGGGGATCTGTGGTAGAGATGATGATAGTGACAAGTACACTATTTATAAAGAGGGCAAGGATGTTTCGCATACAAGGTTTGTTTGTTTTGGAAAAGATGCCAGCTGTAAGGTACATTTGTCTCTTGAGCCTGGAAGAAGTTATTAACTTTAGGGTTTCTAAACCGATGCCAGCTATAGTGTATGTCTGTTTCTTAAGTTGAAAACTGATCTAGTTTAAGTTTAGTTCTACAATGAGACCTTTAGTATATCAATGTCGAAGCTCATGATTGCATAGGACCCATTGTATCATATAGTGGATTGTCCCATGTATGATATAGGTTTCATGGAATGATAGGGCCTTGCATAACATATGGATCATCAAAATTATAAGGCAGATACATTTGCATGTTGAACATTAAGATAATTTAATTTTTAAAATATTATATAAAATTAATTATAAAATATATCACTTATCAACTTAGAATTAACTTAATGAGGTTTAAAATTCTTTCATTATTTGGCTCTAGAAAGCAAATGAATCATTAGACTTTTATACTGGTTGAAATATTAACCACTAACTGAACAAAAAGAAAGCATGATTTTGTTAACAATCATAAGTTATCATAACTAAATGTGGCAACCTTTAAGCTAAATAATATTTTTATGAATGGATAAATGAGAGGGATAGAAATAGAGAGGGGTAAAGTCGGGCTCTCACGGCAGTTGACAACTCCCTAGATTCGGCAATTGTGAAATAGGTCTGATGATCAGAGGAAGTAAGGATCGGGATGGTTGTTTCTAAGTGCATCTTTTGCACACTAGCCTATTGATCCAGTGGTGGAAAATAAGGATGGCTATGTCATCCATCAATTGAGTGATGGGTGGGGTTTAGTGCTCCTCAACAAAAAAGGGAGAGAGCAAGAGGGAAGAGGAGAGATCAATAAAGAGTTGGCATGATAGCAGTGTAGTGGCATGATGATGAGGTATCACGTCTTGAACCCAGTATCCGGATCAGATACGTGATGGCTGCACACTCCTTAAGATAAGTCCTAAAGAATATGCAAGGCATATAAACTACTTTACATTCTCAACATCCCATGAACACTATCGATCTTAATTCATAATAAATAATTTTATATTAATAAATATTAACTTTGTACAATCTATAAAACTCAATCTTCCAACTATCATTGATGATATTCTATCTAATCAATCCTTTCAAATCGAGATCCCAATCTTAGCTAAATGCAGTCATCCTATTATTTAGAAAAGGAAAAAAGAAATGGACGGTTGTGACCTTTATAGTCCAATTTCACACATCAATATCAATATAATAATAATAAATAAAAAATAATAATAGTTGTTATTTTTGTAAATCATATGCCAATAGATATCCCAGTATATAAAATGTGCATGGCTAATATTTTTTTTTATGCAATAAGCTACATCATACAAGTATTTGAAACCAAGATATATCAGATCTAATCATATTAAGATGCTTGACTCTAGACACCACAATCATCTTTCAAGTCTGTGGATAGGCAATAAAAATAGCTAGTTTTGTGGACTACCACAATCATCCATAATAGGATAATAAAATAACTAGTCCTATGAACTACTATAGCCATATTTCAAGCCCATGAGAGGCATCAAGAAAGTAGCTAGTCTAAGAGACCACAGGTGCTTAACTCTAAACTACCATAGCCATATTTCAAGTCTATGAGAAAATAATAATAAAATAAAATAGCTAGTTCAAAGGATCACAAATGCTCAACCCTAAACTGAAGGCAATACTAAAGTGGCTACCCTAGAGCACCACAACCCCATATACAATCACACAACTCAAGTACAAGCTTGTCAGGTATTGTAATTTAATATTTCATTCTTTTGCAAAACTCAATGCACATGATTATTAAAATTCATCCAAGTCAGGGTTAGTGATATGTCATATATAACTTCATATAAAATCATATATATACTTAACAAATAAATATATAGCATGTAACCATCAAAAATCACATAAATCAAAATCACTGATGGACAAAATAATTTTTATATAAATAGATAATCAATGTTTAGGAATCTTTAGCTCTACTATTGTCAAACTAAACTCACTAAATTTACGATCTAGAGGTCAAGAACCCTATTCGATATTCTCTTATCCCAAAAATTATTATCCTATAAAGCCAAATCAATATTAAAATCTATGGCTCTGGGACATCTATCTAGAACCCTCTATCAGGATTCACTAGGATCCACCAACAAATTTTTGAGTCCCTTTTTTCCCTATGGATCCTCTAATCAATCTAAAAGAGAAAAAAAAAGAAATAAATAAATCAATAAATTTAGAAAAGAGAGAGAAAGGAGGGAAGAGAGAGAATAGCCCTTCTCTTCTTCTTCAAACAGGGGATACCCTCCCCATTTCCCTTCTCCCACATCCAACGGTGGAAGACTAGGGCTGGCCACCTATGGCTACTCCCGATGGTGGCGAACCTATGGCCTGTCAACAACCATGGCTAGTGGGGGGGACATCAGCAAAAATAAAATAAAATAGGGATTGTCTTATTTTGAATATAACCAACGGCTTGCCGGCTCCAAATCGTGCACCAATGATGAGGGGATGGCTAGAAAATGAAAAGAAGGAAGGAGAAGGAGGTTACCTTGCTCCAACGAGGGCAATATGGAGGGATCTAGCGATCCTTCCAGTGAAAAAATCAAGGAGGCTCGAATGGAAGACCTCGAGAGATCAGTGGAAATCGATGATGATTTCTCGAAGAATCATGATGGAACTCAACAGAGGAGTGGAGGCCTTTTTATAGAGGAGATTTCTTAGGATTTGTTGGCCCTATTTGACTCAGACTAGGGCTCTATCCACGATCTCGTTGGACATTGGAGAGAAAGAAACAAAGTCCAATCGGGACTCTCTTTTTTTTTTTTACTTTTGCCTGCTTTAACATCCATAAAAAATCGGATCTTTACATTCATCCCCCTTAAAATAATTTTATTCTTGAAATTGACATACCTAAGGTTTTGAATATTGAAAATACATAACTCTCATATTATCCTTAACCTTCAGAATTGTCTACATCTCAAAGTGCTTGCTCTACAAATCCTCAACATAAAGGATTATGTGGTATTTCGAAACTAGATCATTTCTATCCACAAAACAATAAATTCTCTTGATCAATTAATCTTGGTTTAAAATATCAAATTCCTTGCCAATGAAATTGTTTGCTCTTGATTAATTTCACATAAAAATCATAATCAACCCAACCTACTCTTACTAAAAATAGAAGAGTGCTAGAGCATTAGGTGCTCACCATGATTTATAACCTTTTTTATCCTTTTAACTTCTTACATGATGTAATAATTATACTCTTATCATAGAAAAACCTCAATTCCATTCAAACAAATGGTGTAACAATACTATGCTAAGAAAAAGATTATCTGTGCCCAAATATTCTACATATCTGAGATCAACCAAAGGATTATCAATCCATTAACCCTAAACTTAAGATACTCCAAAATTCATCTGACCCTTACCAGTAATAAAAGAACCAATCACTGAAGATGGTATTGCAACATCTAAATATATAATCCTAAGAATCAACAACCTTGTTCTTTCATTTATCAATGGTGGTCTCTTTTACTGGAAATCAAATCAAGTCTCCCTTCATAACACTTATGGAGTTAGAATTAGTATTCTTAACTGATTTTAATATAAGTCAACCACCATGTTTCTGTTGTGTACTCTGATCTAAACCTATTGAATCTTGTAGGGTTATCAGATGAATCCTGACAATAATACTATTTTACATCCGAATTTAAAAAAGATGCAATCTTTCAAAATTTTCGATGGAATTTAAAATTTTTTTTAAGTTTCTTCGTCCCTCAAGCATATCATATCAAGATTAAATCTTGATCCACTTTCATATTTGAAGTCCTTGCATAAGCTCCACTACTCATCTAAAACTCCATAAATCTAGAACTAATTGGAATGAGTTAACTCTAGATTTATCTGACAATCAATTAAACAATTCTAAATCAAACTTTTTTTTTAAAAATAAGGATAACTATAAATCTCAACAAATTAGAAGGCTTCAAATCAATATCTCCTTGCTTAGAATCAATTTGATTATTCTATATAGAACTTCCTTCATCACGACCCTTAGCAACAATAAATAAATCGACATATGAAATCTTGTCTCTTATGTGTTAAAACCCATATAAGTCTTTCAAAAATTTAACAATAGCAAGATATTTTAGATTAGCTCCAAAATCCCGATACAAGAGAAATCTTTTTTAACCAATGGCTATTAGCGGCAAACAAATTTTTTTACCAATAGCAAATGGCGACCAACAAATTTACAGTCGCAAAAAAAATATTAACGACGGCATTTTTGACTTTTAGCAATGGCAAGTTGCATCACTAATAAAAAATAATTTTATTTTTTTTAATTTAGTTCTAGGAGTATTAGTGATGGAGTTATCTTATTAGCGATGGTATTTTGTCGTCGCTAATAATTCTAAATTTTTTCTCTGATCTCCCTTTCATCCCATGGTTCTCATGATTTTTATCTAATTGCGCACCCTCATTTTTCTCCACTCTCCTCTCATTTTTCCTCACCGACGACCGACCCCTCCCCCTGATTTCCCCCTCCCTGAGCCTTCGAATCTTGTTTACCCCCACCAACGGTCGATCGACCATCGGATCCTGCTTCCTCAAGCCCCCGACCGCCTTCTCAAGCCCTCATCCATTGGATCCCAAGCACCCCGATTGCCTCCCATCTTCTCGAGCCCCAGTCGCCTCACCAAGCCCCCGACCTGCCTCTCCTCAATTGCCTCCAATTTCTCCTCTTTCCCTCACTGCCAAATCAGGCTTCCTCGAGCCCCCGGCCCACCTCTCCGAGCCCTCATCTGCTGGATCCCGAGGCCCTTGACCACCTTCTGCCTCCCCGAGCCCTAACCGCCTCTCCGAGCCCCTGTCCCACCTCCCCCAGACTGCCTCCGATCCTTCTCTTTCCCCCACCATCAGATGTGGCTTTCCTGAGCCGCCAGCCACCTCCCCAAGCCCCTAGCTCTCAATGCACCTCCCTGAGCTGTTGGATCGCCTCATCGAGCCATTTGACCGTTGCCCGCACCTCCCCCTTTAAATGCCCTGCCGTCGGAGCACCGCATCGTTGACCCACCACCGGACCCGCACAAAACCCACCACCAGGCTAGCACCACCACCGAAGCCGCCAGGTGATTTTTAGCGATGGCAACGACAATGGCTCCATCACTGTCGCCACAACCCATTCCCACCTTTTTAAATTTTTAATACTTAAAATTATATTTATCAAATTAATTTTAAATTAATAATATTTAAATTTAAATATTATTAATTTAAATATTAATAATATTTAAATTAATAATATTATTAATTTAAAAAATATTAATAATATTATTATTTAAATTAATATTATTTTTGAAAGGTTAAACTATTTTGGAAAGCTCTCCGACAAGAGTAGTCCTACTATCTTCGATGGTAGAAGTTCAAGATCGGACCACCATCGGACCAGTTCTGACCTGCTCATCTACTCCGATGGCAGTTGCTAGAGCAGCTCGATGATTGGACTCTAGGCCCTAGACTCGGTCTGAAATTTGAAAAAAAATTTAGACTGGACTCAAGGAGAGGTGTGGCTTAGCCCACCCCGATCCATTTTCAGCCCTATTTGTAATCCTGCTCGGTACTTTGGAACCTCCTGGATAGGATTTGCCTAGATACCATGCTGGTGTACTCATACGGCCTAGTCATTTGGCACGCTCCAAATCCGCATGCGTAGGATGCACGTCCCAATCGTCCCCATTTGCAATGATGTCCTTTACTTAGAAACTCAATATTTTAAAAATTTAAAAAATATTATATTGCATATAATAATAGACCTGTCTTCATAAAGATAAATGTCAAATATAACTAATCAAAATTTCTAAATCTGTGAAAGCCTCACAATGTAACCGAAGGCTTCATAAACCACCACAACCTCATCATGATCTAACTAATCGTGTACAAGTACATACCATCTTCAATTCTTGACCAACTCTTCATGCATCATCAAAACAAATAAGAAAAAAATTAGGAGTCATGAAATATTAACAAAAAATTCAAACTTATACTTCCATTTATATGAAACTTTCCATCTAAAGTCTACTGGGATTTGGACTCCATCAACTATATGGAACTTATGACTCCTATCTAAATGAGGCATTCTGGAAAAAAAGAAAACTGGTGTCACCCATCTCAAAATGTGGAAAAAAAGGGAAATAAGGCATGGCCATCTAAATACGTGAAAAAAAAGGTAAGGCATCATGAAAATATAAGACGTCATCCATCTCCAAAATAGAAAAAAACTGTATGAGGCATCCTTAAAAATATCTTGGGATTGACTCCAACATGAAGACTTTTATTAGGTATAGATGGAATCCCATCACACAATGTATATACTTCTTTAACATTGTCCTTGATCTACGATAGATGGTGCATCACAGCATACCTATCCCTAGATCCACCAACCGATGTCGATCCTCCATCAGAGAGATCAGATGTTATGTCAGATTGTTAGTTAGTATCTACAATGTATCAGTAGAAAAATAATTCTCATCTAGCAGTACATGATAATATATTGGTCTGCACAAAAAAAGAAAAAGAAGTACAAAAGAGTATTACTTTTATGCCAGCATAGCTATGAAGATAGAAGTCAAACTCTGTCGAGTGACAAATACTTGTGTCAACCATAGTTCCTAATCAAACCATTATAATATTACTTCCTACTCCAAGCATACTAAATACCACATTACTTTCATAAACATGATACAAAGTTAAGATATTATGATATACAGTTAAATAAATATGATACATAGTTATTTTATTCTGGTACACAATTAATTCAATATGATACATAATTATTTTTATTTTTAAATATTATAGATTATGTCTTTCTGAGGTCGGATCCATCATAGTCGAGGAGAGAGCTCTGAAGGAAAGATCTCTCATACAGCCAGCTCACATGGTTCTACAACACATATACTATACGGTGAACTCTAATACTTTAAATATTTATTTTTATATTATTTTATTTTTTATTATCTAATATAATATTCTTTATGATATCTTAATACTCTCATATTCAGATGTCCTAGGGTCACTAGTGACCCCACAATCACATGTAGCAGTGCTCGGCTCTTAGAGTCAACGGCGTGGTAGAGGACCTACTTGGCTCACGGCATCTCTAACTTGATCGGAGGATAGAGAGCTCATCTATTTTCAGAGCTACTAGAAAGTACTATATCTTCACTAAATTTGTTTAAAATTTAGCCATTATAGAGTCTAACATTTATGGGTCAAAATCAATTTTATAGCATAATTACAATGACTGGGGTGCCTCGTGTGATTATTGGAATCATCCGATGATTGATGTTGAGGCTAATAAACGAGTTCTCTAGTTGGCCGTCGGAGGCTCGTGATGCAACCTGAAAGATATTCCTAATAAATCAAATATATTTAATTTTTAAATTTGCAGTAGGTTGGTATTCTATTTATTAATACACGCTTGCTTCTACTTGCACGGGTACTATCGATACGAGACTCCTCAGGATGAGGAGGCTGGCCGTCGGATCTTCAAAGAGATGGCCACCTGTAGGTTCTGAGATGGTCTATATAATCTTAGGCAGTCCACCAGATAGCACTCCAATTTTGAGTCACCATCGAACTGAAAGTTTTACATAGATCACTAAATGCGAGCAAACATATGAGAGCCCTTGCGACCAGTGAAGTAGTTAGGAGTACTCTGATAGGCGGCAAAGGGCACGATAGAATCGATCCATCCAGTAGCATCCGATCAAGTATATTGGTGGCTCCATTAGCTCACATGTTATGACCGATAGATTAGTAAAAATTTTACACTTAAATTAATTTCATATTGAATTGATCATATATATATTTTAATTAATTTAATTTTATTATTTATTTATTGTAGATACGACAACTGGATCGTGCACCAGAATAGCTATAGATATGGGTGGCCACACACCAATCTAGGAGGACTGGTGATTACTTAAATCCTCGATCTCGATATATCGTGGTAATAAATTTAAAATATTATTTATTAAATTTTTATATATACTGATATATATGCATTAATGAATTTTTAAACTGTATAGATAGATTACACTGAGTATATTTGTATCGCGGTATGGTGAGGACCCATCCTCTCAGCCCCTTCTTGACCTCGAGGGATGGCTGAGGGCCATCGGAGGGGTGAGTAAAAGCCAGGTCATAGGATTCGGCCATAACTTCGATCCTCCAACAGTTCGATACTCTTCATCGACATCCTCCTCTCAGAGCACGACAATCCAGATGTGGACTGATGCACATATGGGGAGGTCATAGAGAAGCTTTGGAGCCAGCGACCTCAGAGCTTCTGAGATGCCATTCGTGATACGATCATTGAGATACTCTGAGATCCATATTTATGTGATCAGTTGGGCTCATTGTTACAGCCATTACAGAAAGTAAGTTTATTAATAATTTTTTTTATTTATTTTAAATTTTTATATTTAGAAGTTTCACATATTTAGGTTTGAATCTAGAAAAAAGATGTAGATGATAAAAATTCAATCTAACCATCTAAACAATAGGCCCGGGGTGTCTAATGCTCCATATCATTGAATGAAATATATAAAAATAATTTATTCGAGATAATTTATTTGAGAATACAAAGTAGTATATCGAAATATATATTTTTATATCGATATATACATTTTTATATCAAAATTTATTAATAATATTTTATTTTTTTTTATTACAAGATGTTGGGACATCTGGCTCTCATCCACCAGCTATTGAAGAAGATGTATAAGAGTATGAGGAGGATGACGAGAAAGATCTTACATGATTTTATTTTTTGATATGTATTTAATTTTTAAACTTATAAAGCAGTATAAATTTATAAAATTATATAATTTATATTTTTAATATAATATAATTAATTTTTTATTTATGATTATGTTAAATAATTATATTTTATTTATAATAAGTTTTAAAAATAAATATAAAATAAGTTTTAAAATATTTAATTATAATTTTTTTTAAAAAATAAAAAATATTAGTGACGGCTCTTTCGTCACTAATAATTTTTGTAAATTTTAATTAAAAAAATTAAAAAATTATTAGCGATGACAGCACTGACGATAACTTCCATCGTTAATAATTTTCTAACACTTTAATTAAAAAAATTAAAATTATTAATGACAGTATTTATCACTAATATCATTGCTAATTACCATTATTAGCGATGAAAAAGTTATCACCACTAATAATGATAATTAGCGATAAGATTATTTCTGTCAGATTTTTAGCAATGGTACATCGTCACTAATACTAGTAGCAATGACAAAATGACTATTAGCAACAGCAATTAGTCGTCACTAATAGTTGGGTTTTTTGTAGTGTCCTAAACTTTGATTTGAAATCTAACATACCCAATAGTCTCTAACAAATGTAAGAAAAATCAAGTAAGCTGATCAAAAATAATAATTTAAGTCATCGAAGGTTCTATCATGTTGTATGTCCTATGTCCTCTTAATAAAAATCTAAAGTAATCAATAGAACCCAATACCAATGTAATACATAATCTACTAATAAGTGCAATCCCCGAAGAATATTCCACACTTTAACAATTTGTTGCTAAACCCAAAATTTGCAACCAAATGATCAATAACAAAACTAGGGAGGGCTATTATAGTTTGCACCAACATCAAATTTGAGATTTCAAAATTATCTAAATAATAATTAAATAAGTACACACACCACAACATACCAATATCGCAAACTATATTCCGAGGTCAACATCTTTTACTATTAGATCGACTCCACCTATCATGATTGGAAAAGATAAGTTATTCATCCCTTTAACTCATCATATGCGAACTTATGGAAAGATTTTTATCACAACACTTATGAGCTTGGACCCTAGCTTTAAATCTATTTATTATATCCTCAAGTCCCTAGTAGTCATAACCTAAGCTCTGATACCATTCTATCATACCCCGAACCCAGCATCCAGATCGGATATGTGATAACCATACACTCCTTAGGATAAACCTTAAAGAATATGTATGGTCTATAAAATACCTTACAATCTCAACATCTTATGAACACTATCGATCTCAATTCATAATAAATAATTCTATATTAAAAAATATTAACTTTGTATAATTTATAAAATTCGATCTTCCAACTGTTATTGATAATGCTCTATCTGATCAAATTTTTTAAATCAAAATTCCAACCTTAGCTAAGTGCAATCATCCTGTTATTCTACAGAAAGAAAGAAAAATGAAAGGTTGTGAGTTTTACAGTTCAGTAAGAATTTTTACATATCAATATCAATATAATAATAATAAATAAATAAATAATAATAGTTGTTACTCTTATAAATCATATGCTAATATAACCTCGATATATAAAATATGCATAGCAAATATATCTTTTTGTGCACCAATAAGCTACATCATACCATTATTTCAAACCAACATATATCAGATCTGATCATATTAAGGTGCTTAGCTCTAGATTACCACAATTACATTTTAAGCCCATGCGTAGGCAACAAAAATGACTAGTCCTACGAACTACCACAATCATCCATGATAGGATAATAAAGTGGCTAATCCTATGGACTACCACAACCACATTTCAAGGCCATGGGAAGCACCAAGAAAGTAGCTAATCTATGAGATTATGGATGCTCAACTCTGAACTACCACAATCATATTTCAAGCCTATAAAAAGACAATAATAAAATAAAGTAACTAGTTCAAAAGACCACAAGTGCTCAATCCTAAATTACTACAGCTATATTTTAAGTCCATGGGAAGACAACACTAAAGTGGCTAGCCCAGATACCACAACCCTACATACAGTCATACAACTCAATTATAAGCTTGTCAGGTATTGTAATTTAAAATTTTATTCTTTTGCAAAACTCGATGCACATGATTATCAAAATTGATCCAAGTCAGGATCAATGATATGTCATACATAGCTTCATACAAAATCATATATATATACTTAACAAATAAGTATATAGCATGTAACCTTCAAAAACCAAATAAATCAAAATTATTGATGCACAAAATAATTTTTATATAAATAGGTAATTAATGTCCAAGAATCCTTACCTCTACTATCACTAAATTGAACTCATTAGATTTACAATCTGGAGGTCAAGAACCCTATTCGATATTCTCTAATCTCAAAAATTATTCTCCTACAAAGTCAAATTAATATTAAAATCTATGGCATAGGGACATCTGTCTAGAACCCTCTACCAGGGTTCACTAGGGTCCACCGATAAATTTTTGAGTCTCTTTTTCTCCATGGATTCTCTAATCTATCTAAAAGAGAGAAAAAATAAATAAATAAATAAATAAATAAATTTAGAGAAGAGAGAGAAAAGAGGGAAGAGAGAGAACAACCCCTCTCTTCTTCTCTTCTTCTTAAAATAGGGGATACCCTCAATGGCCATGACCGATGGGGAGGGGTCGGCAAAAACAAAATAAAACAATGACTGCCCTATTTTGAATATAACCAGCAGCTTGCCGGCTCCAAATCATGCACCGACGATGAGGAGATATCCAGAAAAGGAAAAGAAAGAAGGAGAAGGAGGTTACTTTGCTCTGATGAGGGCAACAAGGAGGGATTCGGTGATCCTTCTAGTGGAAAAATCAAGGAGGTTCGAAGGGAAGAACTCAAGAGATCAGCAGTGATCGATGATGATTTCTCAAGGAATCATGATGGAACTCAACAGAGGAGTGGAGGCCTTCTTATAGATGAGATTTTCTAGGGTTTGTTGGCCCTATTTGGCTAGGATTAAGGCTTTATTCTCGATCTGGTCGGACACGGGACAAAAAGAAATAGAGTCCAATTAGAACTCTTCTTTTTTTTTTTTTGCTTTTGCTTGCTTTAAGATCCATGAAAATTTGGGTCTTTACATAAGGAGCAGACGATGGTGAAGTAAGGTGGTGGAAATGATGAAAGTAGAGGAGGGCCAGATTCAAAACAGTTGAAGGTGATTTCAACAAAAGTTGGTTTCATTCATGCTCCAATAAGGAGAAAAAGGGGAAAGATAAGAGCCATGCCATTTCTTCGAATGGCAATGCCAGTGAGGAAATGAGCTGCAAACCTCAACTCCTTTCCATCCTAGGTTGAGCAAAAAAATGGAAGGAGAGGGTGGAATGTGACACTCTCCCAGTTGGAGTGCTTGAAGATGAAGGCTCAACCAAGAAGGAAAGTAGTTCGAGGTCGTCAATTTTTGTTTTCTTTGATAAATAGGTCATCAAATCTCCTTGGCTAGCTACTTATAATGGGAGGTGGGGAAAAAAAGAAAAACAAAGGAAACCTCCTTATTTCCAAATTGAGCAAGGGCATTTCACACAAAATGTTTTGACCTACCTATACTAAGACATGTCAAAATAGATCACCAAAGCCTTGGAATCCAGGATTGAACTCATGTGGAAGAAAATGTTGACAACAAAAAGTTACTACTAATTGAAAATAGAAGAGTTTTAGGGGTTCTACTTTCCATGGAGCCTCTTGAAGTAGGATCCTAGCACTATCATTTTCCTACAAATTTACAGAAGAAAATCAACAAGATTTATTCCTATATTAATTAAAGGAAAAGACTTTTTACCTTATCATATTTACTTATTTCAACTAGTTATGATAAAATTGGTTTACCTTTTATAACTAACCATAAGAGAGGATCACAGCAATACTAACAACGTGCTTGTCAATCTACAATACGTGACCAACACAACATTTAAGCTCTTCCCCAGTAGATTTTTAGAGACAACCTTGTGAGAACCCATTGTTCTATGGGGCTGAATCGGACCTAGGCCAGCCTAGACCAACTATGTGGGCCACTTACATGTACTTTGTATATATAGTAGGGAGGTAGACTCCCAATCAGAGTTTCCTCTTCCCCGATCCTGTCGATTAGAGGAGTCTGATAGAGGCTATGATTCATTTCCTAAAACCCCCAAGTCTATCCATAAAAGAGACTTCCACCTTCCTCTGTATCATCCACCTTTGAGATCCCACAATTAGAGCATTTTTTGTGGGGATGTTTCAGCCATGAGATCTCATCGAAGGTGAGGTTCAGTTTCTAGCCTCTCTTCCCTTCTTTTTTCTTAATTTTGGGCCATCGTTCTCCCTTGATTCAAGCAGGCAATAATGCCAAATTTGCTAGTGAACAAGACCTCCCTGTTCCTTCATTTCACCATCCACTGCTAGCCATCATCAACCACTATTTATTGCCATTATTTTTTTTGTCATAGACAAGCACTGCTTGTGGCCACCACCACCCTAATTGCCAGCCTTGACCATGGGTTTGAGAAAAGAGAGAGATGAGATCTCTCCTATTTTGAGAGGAAGAAGAGAGTTTTTCTCTTTTCTCTTTCTCCTCTTTTCTCTTTGATCTTCACTGTCTCTCTTTATTTTTCCCTCTCTCTCTAGACACCTTACGGACTAATGGAGGATCTAGATATCTTGTGGGGTCGGGTTGAACCCGAGTGGAGTCCAAGACCAATGTTGTGTGATCAAGGATTTTAGACTAGCGCTATGTAATTATCCTATTTTTCTATAATATTTCCACCATGGATCTTAGATATTTATAATTGGTTTGATGATGAGGCATGGCTCTATTGGTGAGCAATTATCAAGGTAAGATAGTGTTGAGCAGAATACTTTGCCTTTGAGTTTATAGGTTGAAAAGCATGTTGGTGTTTGCTACACTTAATTTTGTCACTAGTAAAAATAAGAGTTTGGGCATGACTGAAGTGATATTTAGAGCTAAGATTTTGATCACTAGGGATGTGATAGAAGTGACACTACAACAAAAATAGTTTATAACGATAAAATTTTAGGAACATTCAAAAAAGAGTATTACTATAAATATTCTCTAATAATAATTTAAAAAAATATCATAAAATATATATAATATTATAGCACTTGATCAAGAATATTATAAAAGTTGTTATATAGCGATGGTATCTTATAAATATTATAAAAATTATATTCTATTGTAATGATTTTAAAAATTATAATAAAAAATCTATAATATTATAATAATTATTTATAGATATTTCTAAAATTTATAATGTTATGATGTTATCATGTAAAGATAATATTTTATAGTTAAATAGAATCTAATTGATAATATTTATAATTCTATTTTTAAACATTAATTATTTTTTATAATATCATAAAAATAATATTTTATAGTTAAATAGAATCTAATTGATAATATTTTTAATTCTATTATTAAATATTAAGTATTTATCAATTAAATAAATTTTATCCTCTATATATCATTATATAACTAATAATTTTTATTATTAATTATTTATGAATTATTTTTTTGATAAATTAGTATCATTGAAAATTAATTTATATTTTTCATGATGATAATATTTAATCATTAAATATATATTTAAATTTTATAAAAAAATATTTTATATATTTAATAAATTTTAAAATTAATATAATTTTAACTGTATGACTTAAGATAGTTTAATAATTAAATAAAAATAAATCTTGATATGAAATTCACTATTAATATTGAATGCACTATTATAACCAAGTAATGATCTATGATGTAATTATTAAAAAATTTATATAAAAATAAATTTGATAAGAACTTGAATATGATTCAATCTAATTTAGATTAAAATATATAAAAAAAATTTAAGAATAACTTATATAAATTATATAATATAAAGTTTAAAAGATTATATATTAAATATTATTATTTTTTAGTTACAATATAAATATGAAGATTCATAAATTATCTACTTTTAAAGAATATTAAAAAAAATATTTATGATTATAAAAATATGCTAAAATTATCTATTTTTTAAAATATTTTAATTAATAAGATTTTAAAAACATTATAAAAATAAAATAAAGAAATTTATTTTCAAGTTTCTTTCAAAAAGAATAGAATTGATTTTTTATGAAAATAATTAATTATTAAAATTTAAATATCATAATATATTTGAAATAAATATACTTTATAATATGAATAAGATTTGAATAAGTATAATAAACTATAACTCTATATCATAAGTTAATATTATCATGGTGGCTAAGTACTAGGTAATTATCCAATAGGTCTTATTGGGGTAGATCCTCTCGCCCAGCCAACTATCCAGCCTTCTCAACTCTAAATCGACTAAAGGAGCAACACAGAATAGGCTACTACGACTCAACCTAACTCAGATCGATGAGGGCTCAACATGCCACCTACGATTGCTTATGGTAAATGACGCTCGACCCATGACTGACTACATGCTCGGTGTATGATCGATTATATTAATCGACGGTGGGGTACCATCCCTCGACAAGTTCATTGTACCGACTCCCATGGCACAGGCCTCAGTCGAGTAGATGAGTGCCAAATGTAGCCGTCACGTCCTCCAATCAGGCCATATCAGGTCATGTCACTCAGATGCCTTACCCTGATCGACTGGCTATGCACTGTGATGGGATGTTACGAGTCCATTAAATGTGCCCATGGAATCAATTATTGCATCCCATGCATGGTAGCATCCATCGTCACTATCACGTGCACAAAATAGAAGGCCGCCCGCCGTTGAAGCATTTAATAAGGCTCATGCAACTGTCAAGATGTGATTGATATGATCACATATCCTCTCACCATCCACTTTACTCCCTCTATAAATAGAAGTAAGCGAAGACCCCTCCAGGTATGCGAGGCTAACACAGAGCCAAAACTTTGCTACTCTTTCCTCTCTATCGTGCCATCTCACTGACTTTAGCATCAGAGGATCCTTGTCAGAGCCACCTCTGGTGGGACTTCATTTTCAAGTCATCATCTTTCTTGATGTCGAGTGGAGACCAGCATCATCATTCACCAATAATCCTTCCCCTCATTCTCGACTTTGACGGTGTGCACCTTCTCCAGCGACGACATATCATCTTTCGATGCCCTAGCCGCAACTGAAGGAACCAGATCTAGGGTTTCAGGGTTAGATCTTGAAACTTTTTCAAGATCATACAGCGGAAGACTAAAATAAATCAAAATTTATTTTCTAAGATCAGAAAATCCCTAGATCTAAGATCCTATTACATGATTATTACATAGCATTAAATCAAAAATTAAAATATATATAAATATAGTATGAATTACATGTTGATCATATCAACATGTTTCTATACTAGCTACATCTAATGTATGTATTAAATAATAGATCAGATCTATTACCTTGCAAGTTAGACGCTCTAACCTCGCTGATCCAGGCTTAAGGATGATGTTGCAAGCCGCACACGCGTCCGGCCTCTAGGAGTCGTCCACACGAGCCCACGAATCTTGATCAGAAGTCCTGCTTCAGGAAATCAGCACAGTATGCTAGTACTGCGCTAATCCTTCTTTGATGGTTGATCAGGTGCCTCCTTCTTCTTGATTTGGACTCTTCCAAAGATGGAAAGTAGAAGGAGGAGTTTCAGATCTGAGACACTCTCAGGAAACTCAAGATGGAAGGAGGAAAGATATGAAAATAGAAACCCTAGAAGAAGACCCTCTTCTTCTTCACGTTTTTCTCTCTAGACACCCAAACTTGCATCTTTTATATATCCACGACCCAAAGGTATTTCTCTCTGATTTTTGGATGGCAGAAAGGACTCTCAAAAAACTATCTCCCCTTAAAATTTCACGAATAAACTCATCTTATATAGAGAGATATGATAGAGTCCTTGTCTAGGTCAAACACCTAGTCAAGGCTTATCCAATCATGGCAAGTAAAGGGACGCCCAACTCTTGAGCACCTCCTCCATATTTTCGTGCATGGATCACCAAAAAAGGGTGTACAATATAAACCCTAAAAGCCACGAAAATTCCAAAAAAAATTTGGATAAATTCGGTGCAAAATTGAAAGAGTTTTGGATTTCTAAAACTCTATCTCATAGAATTCGAAATCCAAACTTATTCCTTTTAGATTTGATCCAAATCACCTTCCATGTAAGAAAGAAGAGAGGAGACCTTTTGTGAACGTGGGAGAGATCTGGGAGAGGGCTTTTGTCACACAAAATAAGTGGAGATTGGCGTTGAATAAGAGAGAGGGCATGGAGAAGGTTTATGTGGCGCAAGGTGGAATCCTAGTCCTACTAGGATTCTGTCTCATAACTTGTTTTAATTTGGTTTCCCAAACCAAATCAAATCAAAATTAGATCAACCCAATTAAAATAGGTCTTAACCCAATTAAGAACCTAATTTAATCAGATTAAATTATATTTAAATCTGATTTAATTTTCTAATCAAATTAGAAATTAGATTGACCCAAGTCCTAGTTGAACTAGGACTAGTTTTTCCTTGCACTTGGCTTATCCAATAAACCAATTGGACTTGATCCAATCAAGCCCAAACCAAATCTAATTAAATCATATTTAATTAGACTTAATCTCATCCCATTGGCTTAATCAAATTAAGACAATTAGCAATCAAATTGCTAATCGATCCTCCTGCAACACTTGCACTGGGTTAAATATCAATCGTATTGATCATCTAACCCTAGAACGATTCTTAATCGTTGATCAACCATCCGATCGGATCATGAACTCTAATGTGTGTGACCTCATAGGTCCGAACCTAAGCCGGTAGTATAGGAATAAATTTCTATACCAATCGAAGTGACCATCTAGCAATGGTACCCGACGACCGGATAGGTCGAATGTGTAGAACAACATCCTTAGAACCCATGCGGATATAGTTTTCATATAATTCATCCCCTTGACCAAAATGATCATAGGACACCCCAGAGCTCAACTGTCAACTCTGATCAGGTTGTCCACATTGTATTTCAAAATATCAAATCCATCTGATGGATTACCCTGGCCAAGGTTTTGCTAAATTGAAATACAGCGACTCATTCTTCTCCAACTCTTGGAGTGGTCAATCCCATCTCGATCACACTCTGACTTCGCAAGTACTTGACTGTGCCCAGAAGCCTTCCGTCCCTGAATTAAAAATTCAGTTAGTCCAGTACCAAAGCACAGTGAGTTGCTTGCAAGTCACTGAGGCGATCTCAAGTCTAAGGGACACTTATACCTATATCCCATCAGAGACATTCTCGACAGCAGAATGCTCTGGAGTTGGTCACGTTCAATGACGATGTACCCTTACATCTCACCTGTATGCCATACCAGTGTCTCCACACTCCTTGGTTAAGAGGACAACCAACCCATATGGCCTACAGCGACCTATGCTTGATAGAAGCTGTCGTCCTTATTAACAGCCTATCATTTGGTCGTGAACAGTTTTAAGGACTAATCGATAAATCCTCTCTTTATCGAACTTAAATAGTCCTAAGGACTTCATCATAACAACGGAGTTCATTAGAAGATGAAAGCTTATGATGAAAATGCCAAATATATTTTATTTATTAACAAATCAATTACAATACTTGGTTGCTCAACCGTCAACAGCTTGACGATTGGCTTTTTAGGACACATTTCCCAACAACTCCCACTTGTCCTAAAGCCACTCGGCACAGTATCTAATACCCATCTTCGACTTGTGGTTGTCGAACTCCTTTATTGCCAGGGCTTTAGTGAAGGGGTCAGCTAGGTTCTCCTTTCAGTCGATCTTCTGAAGGTCGACGTCACCTCGATCCACGATCTCTCAGACCAGGTGGAAGTGGTGCAAGATGTGCTTCATCCGCTGATGTGCTTTGGTTCCTTCACCTGAGCTATGGTACCAGTGCTGTCGCAGTAGAGCAGGACTGGACCATCAAAGGAGGATGCTACTCCAAGCTAATTGATGAATTTCCTCAGCCACACAGCTTCCTTCGCGGCATCCGATGCTGCGATGTACTCCGCTTCACAAACAGAGTCCGCCACAGTATGCTGCTTGGAACTCTTCCAGCAGATGGCTCCACCATTCAGAGTAAAGATATAACCCGACACACTCCTGCTGTCATCATGGTCAGATTGAAAGCTGGAGTCTGTGAACCCCACAAGTTTCAGATCTGACTCGCCATAAACCAACCATTGGTCCTTAGTATTTCTCAAATACTTAAGGATGGCTTTAACCACTTTTCAGTGGTTTTCTCCAGGATCAGATTGGTATCTAGTGAGTATGCCACATCTGGCCTTGTACATATCATGGCGTACATGATAGATCCCACGACTGAAGCATATGGGACTCTACTCATACGCTCTCTCTTCAGGAGTTGTCGGACAATCCTTCTTAGAGAGAGAAATTCCTTGGCCTATCGGTAGATAGCCCTTCTTGGAATTCTCCATGCTGAACCTCTTCAGCACAGTGTCTATGTACATGGACTGGGATAACCCAAGCATCCTTTTAGATCTATCCCTATAGATCTTCATCCCTAGGATGTAGGATGCTTCACCCAAGTCCTTCATGGAGAACTGTGATGACAACCAAACTTTTATTCCCTGTAGTGCGGGGATGTCATTCCCGATTAAGAGAATGTCATCCACATACAAGATAAGGAATACCACAACTGGACCATTTGCCCATTTATAGATGCAGGGCTCTTCTCCATTCTTAATGAAGCCATACGTTTTGATCACCTTATCAAAACGCATGTTCCAACTCCGAGAAGCTTGCTTCAATCCATATATGGATCTCTGAAGCTTGCACACCTTGGACTCATCTGTGGATGTAAACCCTTCAGGTTGTATCATATACACCTCTTCAGTCAGCTCTCCATTCAGGAAAGCTGTCTTTACATCCATCTGTCAGATCTCATAATCCAGATGGGCAGCTATTGCAAGCATTATCCGAATAGATTTGAGCATTGCCATAAGGGAAAATATCTCGTCATAGTCAATACCATAACGTTGACGATACCCCTTGGCAACCAGACAGGCTTTATAGGTCTCCACCTTTCCGTCTGCGCCCCTCTTCCTTTTGAAGACCCATTTACATCCAATGGGTTTAACCCCTTCAGGTGGGTCAACTAATGTCCATACATCGTTGACCTTCATGGACTCCATTTCGGATTTCATGGCTTCAAGCCATTTCTCGAAATCAGGTCTCTGCATAGCATCCATATAGGTGATCGGATCCTCATTATTCTCATCAAGTTCGATGGGATCACCATCCCGGACCAAGAAACCGTAGTATCTGTCCGGCTGACGCGGTACTCTACCGGATCACCTTAATGGTGCAGGTATATTGGGCTCCGGATCTGATCTAATCATATCCGACTCAGGTTCAGCTATTGGTGTCGGTCCTTCTACCTGTTGAACTTCATCAAGTTCAACCTTAGAGGCAACGGTTCCTTCACCAAGGAACTCCTTTTCTAAAAAGATTGCCTTAAGGCTGACGAACACCTTTTGTTCATCAGCATGGTAGAAAAATATCTTTTTGTCTCTTTGGGGTACCCTATGAATGAGCATTTGTCAGACCTAGGTACAAGTTTGTCTGTGACTAATCGTTTGACATAGGCCGGGCACCCCCAGACCCTAAGGTGTGAAAGTGCTGGCTTACGTCCCGTCCATATCTCATATGGAGTCTTAATTACAGACTTACTTGGAATCCTATTTAACAGATAACAGGCCGATTTGAGTACATATCCCCAGAAGGATATCAGCAA
Source organism: Elaeis guineensis (assembly GCF_000442705.2). Classification (NCBI taxonomy): domain Eukaryota; kingdom Viridiplantae; phylum Streptophyta; class Magnoliopsida; order Arecales; family Arecaceae; genus Elaeis; species Elaeis guineensis. The sequence continues at coordinate 83,594,768 of NC_025995.2, read as the reverse complement.
GCTAGCAAAAAATCCATCATGGATCGGACCATGTCTAACAGAGTCCGATTCCTCCTTTCAAACACACCATTATGCTGTGGTGTTCCTGGAGGAGTCCATTGGGAGAGAATCTCATTCTCTCTTAGATATGTGAGAAACTCACTAGAAAGGTATTCTCCTCCTCGATCAGATCGAAGAGTTTTAATACTCTTTCCAGTTTATTTTTCTACTTCACTTCAGAATCGTTTGAACATTTCAAATGAATCCGACTTATGTTTCATCAGATAGATATATCCATATAGGTATAGATCATCCGTGAAAGCTATGAAGTAAAAATATCCACCTCTAGCACTGGTGCTCATGGGCCCACATACATCAGTATGTACTAGGCCCAAGAGCTCAGTAGCTCTCTCACCTTTTCCAGTAAAAGGTGACTTGGTCATTTTACCAAGAAGACAGAACTCACAGGTTGGAAGTGATTCACAATCACTGACTTTGAGGATTCCCTCTTGAGTCAACCTGTTTATTCTGTTCTTATTTATATGACCTAGCCTCCAATGCCATAAGTAGATATTTGACACACTATCTAATCTAGGGTGCTTGCCAGTAGAATAGACTCTTATCAGGCTTGATCTTTTTGGTCTGGCTCTGCACAGATGTCCCAGCCTGAACTTGCACCTTCTTGACTTTCTTCTTCTTGTTCTTCTTTCCTTTCTCAAAGGGTCGAGAACCAGAAGATGAACCTCCCACTGAGTTCACTGAGTTCACCGACTCCTTGAGGAGTTGGTGATCCTTCTCAAAGTTCTGAAGCAACCCCATTAACCCATGGTAGTTTACTTCAGGCTTTGTCATTCTATAATGAGTGAGGAATGGGAGACAAGACTTGGGCAGCGAGTTCAGTATTGCATCTTTCCCAAACTGCTCATGCAAGGGAAAGCCGAGCTTGCTCAATCGTTCCATCAGCTCGATCATGTATAATACATGATCAGTGATAGAGACTCCATCCCGTATTTTGGCGTTGAAGATGGCACAACTAGTCTTGTGCCTCTCTACGTCATCGGGTGTGCCAAAGGTATCCTCCAACACTTGAAGCATGTCCTTTGGCTGAGCCGTCTCGAATCTGCGACTGAACTCGTCGCTCATGATAGCAGCTAGCATGATACAGCACATCGTGGTCCGGTCACTGAGCCACTTCTGGTAAGTGTCTCTGACTGTTCCACATGCATTGACAGCTGGCTCCTCAGGTGCAGGATCTAATATCACATATAGGATCCGTTCATGCTTCAGGACTATCTTCAACTTTCGATACCAGCTATCGAAGTTGGATCCCACCAACTTATCATTGTCCAACAATGATCGGAGTGATAGGGAAGTGGCCATATTTGCACAAAGGAGAACCATAACCTAATTAGTAATTGATTCATTAAACCTAAAGATCTGGACTTTAATCAAAAGGTTTCTCCCACTATTTTATTCGAATTGGTAGCCTCTACCTCCAATTCGAGGAATTATCCTAATTCCTTAGCGGGTACTAGAATCCACTTAGACTGCACACAAGCCCAACTTTGGTTGGCCAACCCATGTACATCTAAGGGTAGGTTCATAACCAATTGTTTCTCTAAACAATTTCTAGTAATTTTAATTTTGCCCCAGAAACCTAATCAGTAGACTTTGGCCTCCACTGTAAGGATCCAGTTAGGTCCAACCATTAACATGATCATACTTGGTATATCTAACCAACGAATGATTAAGCCCAACTTTGGTTGGCTCACCTAACCACCATTAGAGAGATACTTCCAAGTCGTCATATGATGAGTGATAATTCCATTAGTCAACAAGCACCAGGCCTTTGGGTCTGCAATGATTATTGAGTTCATGGACTCATTATCAAACACCTTAATGGGAGGCTATGACTCAGTTATCTCCATAACTTTATCATTTTAAGGACCTAATAATTTTAGAGGATTTAAATAATATAGAGGATGAGGTCAGATGAACCAGCTTATCATGATCCTCCCACTGACTTCACCAAGTCAGCTTAAGGGAGACCATTAAAAGGGCTGGTCTAGGAGCACCTAAATCAGTCACACTGATTTACCTAGCTGACATGGGTCAGCTCGAATAGTCAAGTGATCCGATCAAAACATAATTTCACCAAGAGGCCAGGTAAGTTCGATCAGTGGGAGGGTCTGCCAAAGCTTGCCTTAGACACCATCATGAATGGCCAGGTAAGCGGGCTCCCAATTAAAAACCACCGGTCTGGTTTACCTTAGACACCAACTGGTTTAATTAGTTTCGATTAGATCAACCTAACAGTTCGTGCTAGACCACTTAGCCAAGAATCAAGTCCATTTGGTTCTCGTTAAAGACATGGACTTGACCAACTACAACTATTGTAATTGATCTAGAGAATCTTTGACCTAATCTAAGACAACAATTGATTAGATTTAGTCAATTCTCTAATTTAGTCCATCTTTAATCTAACCATAGGTCTATCCCAATTAATGGACCTAATTCCCACTAACCCATTAACCCAATGTGTTATGATTTGTGTCTTAGGTTCTTCAATTCACAATCTTAGAACCTAATCAAACACCTTCTTAATTCTTAATTAAGTTTTGGGCTGAGGGTTGGGTTCGGCTTTTCAAAAAATAATTTTCATATTTGTAAAATAATTTTACAATATGATTCTACCAACCATATTGCATGTTTGATTCATAATCAAGATGCAAGTGAAATAAACATAAAACTACTTTAGATCTAATCTAAACAGGTTCATGTAATTGAAATAATTTCAACTTTAAATAATTTCTTTGCATAAAAATTATTAACAAAGAGATTTTATTTCAGATTTAAACATCTTTTAAATCTAATAAATCATAAATTTAATCTAGATCATATCTAACAAATTTATGATTAAAGATAGATCTACACAAACTAGGACAACCTTTGCACTGTAAGGGGTAAACCTTACAGCAGGACAACCTTGCAGTTTGTGATTGATCTAAAATTTTAATTTCAGATTTAATAATCAGATTATAAATTAGATCTAATCTAAAAAATAATCTAAGCATGTATAAATAATCATGTAATAAAGAACCTAGGCTCTGATACCAATTGAAGGAACCAGATCTAGGGTTTCAGGGTTAGATCTTGAAATTTTTCAAGATCATACAGCGGAAGACTAAAATAAATCAAAATTTATTTTATAAGATCAGAAAATCCCTAGATCTAAGATCCTATTACATGATTATTACATAGCATTAAATCAAAAATTAAAATATATATAAATATAGTATGAATTACATGTTGATCATATCAACATGTTTCTATACTAGCTACATCTAATGTATGTATTAAATAATAGATCAGATCTATTACCTTGCAAGTTAGACGCTCTAACCTCACTGATCCAGGCTTAAGGATGATGTTGCAAGCCGCACATGCGTCCGGCCTCTAGGAGTCGTCCACACGAGCCCACGAATCTTGATCAGAAGTCCTGCTTCAGGAAATCAGCACAGTATGCTAGTACTGCGCTGATCCTTCTTTGATGGTTGATCAGGTGCCTCCTTCTTCTTGATTTGGACTCTTCCAAAGATGGAAAGTAGAAGGAGGAGTTTCAGATCTGAGACACTCTCAGGAACTCAAGATGGAAGGAGGAAAGATATGAAAATAGAAACCCTAGAAGAAGACCCTCTTCTTCTTCACGTTTTTCTCTCTAGACACCCAAACTTGCGTCTTTTATATCTCCACGACCCAAAGGTATTTCTCTCTGATTTTTGGATGACAGAAAGGGCTCTCAAAAAACTATCTCTCCTTAAAATTTTACGAATAAACTCGTCTTATATAGAGAGATATGATAGAGTCCTTGTCTAGGTCAAACACCTAGTCAAGGCTTATCCAATCATGGCAAGTAAAGGGACGCCCAACTCTTGAGCACCTCCTCCATATTTTCATGCATGGATCACCAAAAAAGGGTGTACAATATAAACCCTAAAAGCCACGAAAATTCCAAAAAAAATTTGGATAAATTCGGTGCAAAATTGAAAGAGTTTTGGATTTCTAAAACTCTATCTCATAGAATTCGAAATCCAAACTTATTCCTTTTAGATTTGATCCAAATCACCTTCCATGTAAGAAAGAAGAGAGGAGACCTTTTGTGAACGTGGGAGAGATCTGGGATAGGGCTTTTTCACACAAAATAAGTGGAGATTGGCGTTGAATAAGAGAGAGGGCATGGAGAAGGTTTATGTGGCGCAAGGTGGAATCCTAGTCCTACTAGGATTCTGTCTCATAACTTGTTTTAATTTGGTTTCCCAAACCAAATCAAATCAAAATTAGATCAACCCAATTAAAATAGGTCTTAACCCAATTAAGAACTAATTTAATCAGATTAAATTATATTTAAATCTGATTTAATTTTCTAATCAAATTAGAAATTAGATTGACCCAAGTCCTAGTTGAACTAGGACTAGTTTTTCCTTGCACTTGGCTTATCCAATAAACCAATTGGACTTGATCCAATCAAGTCCAAACCAAATCTAATTAAATCATATTTAATTAGACTTAATCTCATCCCATTGGCTTAATCAAATTAAGACAATTAGCAATCAAATTGCTAATCGATCCTCCTGCAACACTTGCACTGGGTTAAATATCAATCGTATTGATCATCTAACCCTAGAACGATTCTTAATCGTTGATCAACCATCCGATCGGATCATGAACTCTAATGTGTGTGACCTCATAGGTCCGAACCTAAGCCGGTAGTATAGAAAAATTTCTATACCAATCGAAGTGACCATCTAGCAATGGTACCCGACGACCGGATAGGTCGAATGTGTAGAACAACATCCTTAGAACCCATGCGGATATAGTTTTCATATAATTCATCCCCTTGACCAAAATGATCATAGGACACCCCAGAGCTCAACTGTCAACTCTGATCAGGTTGTCCACATTGTATTTCAAAATATCAAATCCATCTGATGGATTACCCTGGCCAAGGTTTTGCTAAATTGAAATACAGCGACTCATTCTTCTCCAACTCTTGGAGTGGTCAATCCCATCTCGATCACACTCTGACTTCGCAAGTACTTGACTGTGCCCAGAAGCCTTCCGTCCCTGAATTAAAAATTCAGTTAGTCCAGTACCAAAGCACAGTGAGTTGCTTGCAAGTCACTGAGGCGATCTCAAGTCTAAGGGACACTTATACCTATATCCCATCAGAGACATTCTCGACAGCAGAATGCTCTGGAGTTGGTCACGTTCAATGACGATGTACCCTTACATCTCACCTGTATGCCATACCAGTGTCTCCACACTCCTTGGTTAAGAGGACAACCAACCCATATGGCCTACAGCGACCTATGCTTGATAGAAGCTGTCGTCCTTATTAACAGCCTATCATTTGTCGTGAACAGTTTTAAGGACTAATCGATAAATCCTCTCTTTATCGAACTTAAATAGTCCTAAGGACTTCATCATAACAACGGAGTTCATTAGAAGATGAAAGCTTATGATGAAAATGCCAAATATATTTTATTTATTAACAAATCAATTACAATACTTGGTTGCTCAACCGTCAACAGCTTGACGATTGGCTTTTTAGGACACATTTCCCAACAGCAACATACCTAGGTGCAATGCTTAGTCAGCTCCAGGCTGACTAACCCAATCGGAGAAAGGTTGCAACAGTTTGGTGTGTCAAGAAGGGGGGCATGAACAAGCAAAGAAAAATTTCTCTCTGAAGAACCACCATAGCCAAGATGAGAGCGCAAAATGCTTTTGTTGGCTCCACTAGATGTTCATTGCGGCGTGACACACCTCCGATGACTCATGGAGAGCCGAGCACTTCACGACTGTCGGTGATGGTAGACCATCAGTAGTTCACTGTCCTCGTGCAACAGGTGAAAAATCTAATGGAGGCTGCCCATGGTCTCTAACAGCAGTAGCAGTGATTGGAAGAGATTGCACCATGTGATGTGCCTTTCAGGCACAGTTGTCGGCCACGGTCTCTGATCTGTCACATGACACAACACTCCCGTCAGGTGAGCTCTTGACCCGCCCGACAGTCAGCGTGTCTAGATTCCAATGCGATTTGTGCACCAACTCCGGCAATTGCCGGCCATCTTCCCCTCGACGAGCTCTGCATAAGAGGAAGAGGCCACTATCCCCATCAAAATCCTCTTCTTTTGGGGAAGATTCTACTCTAGGCTACTCATGGCATCCTGATATGTCATAGCAATGATTGGATGAGTATGATCGAAAGCTGAAGGAGCTAGATCACCATATGGAATAGCTCCAAGCAAACCATCGGGACCCCACCACCAAATTTGGCATTAGTACGAGTCCGCTTTTTTCTCATCGGATCCTGGGCAAACTGATTTTCAGTCGGTTCAAGATGCTATAGTTAGAGCCATATGATGGCTCCACCGATCTATTTAATCATCTTGAGAGCTACAAGGCTCTCATGCTTCTACAAGAGGCATCCGATGCCCTCCTCTGTATCGCCTTCCCGATTACTCTCCAAAAAACTGTGCGAGCATGGTACTCTAGACTTCAATTGAAAAGCATCAACTCCTTTAAGCAGTTCGAGTAGCTGTTCGTGGTGCACTTTGATACCAACTAGAGAGTCCTGTGAACCACCGATAGTCCCTTCTCCATCAGATGATAGGACAAAGAATCTCTATGAGACTTCGTGGTGCGTTTCAACATCACCACCCTGGAGGTCAAGGATCTCGATGAAGCAATCGCCATTACGGCCATGAAGTGAGGACTGTGGAGCTCCAAGTTCACCTACTCTTTGAACAAGATGCTTTCTCGATCTTACGTCGAGCTCTTCGAATGTGTGCAGAAGCACATCTATACCGAGGAAGGTGCGATTGACCAACATCAATTCGAGGGCAAGAGCCAGAAGAAAAAGACAAGAAAGGATGAAATCTTCATGGAGCCTAATCGGACCCACACTGAAAAGGGGGGTCCTCCTCCCCAACTAAATCAGAAGCCCAAGAACTCCAGTGGTAGGTACAGCTCCTGCAATCCTCTGACTACTCCTCATGCATAGATTTTCATGGAGATAGAGGGGGAGAGCTATCTCTGACGACCCCCGCAAATAAAAAGAATGTCCGCATCTCATGATCGAAAGTACTACTGTCGATTCCATCGCAACCATGATCATGATATTGAGGAGTGCCATTAGTTGAAAAATGAGATCGAGGACTTGATAAGGTGGGGGTATCTTGGAAAGTACGTATGGGAGCAACCTGTGTATCTACCTTCCGACCAGCCACCACGATCGCAACCTGAGGAGCAAAGTCACACCCAACCTACAGTCAGTGTGATCAATATGATCTCGATGAGATTGCGACTCTGAGGGGCAGACAACTTCAGAGGCACCTCCAAGCACCAACAGGCAAATAACGACATCATCTTTATTGAGAAAGATCTGTGAGGAGTCCAGACTCCCAACAATGATACTGTAGTTGTATCAATGGCAATAGCCAACAACGATATAAAATGATATCTTGTTGATAATGAAAGTTCCGCTGATATGATTTTCTATGACTATTTCTTCTGAATGCAATTTTTTTTTAATCTTCTCAAACCAGTCAACATTTCTCTAGTCAGGTTCATAGGTGACTCGATCAAGATGGAAGGTGAGATAGAACTCTCCGTCATCATCGAACAACCATCTCGGTAGTCAACTATGCACCTCAGCTTCCTTGTAGCCCAGATCCTATCTGCCTACAACGTCATCCTAGGACGGCCCGAACTAAACATGTTTCGAGCGATCGTCTCAATATATCATCTGCTCATGTGCTTTCCAGCTAGAAATGGAATCGATGAGATGAGAGGAGATCAATAGTTGGCTCGATAATGTTACTTAACCATTCTCAATAGAAAGAGGCCAGCTAAAGCTTTCCCAATCGATGATGGATTGGGTCAGAGAGAAGCTGAAAGCCATGGAGAACCCGCAGAGTGGCTCATCTCAGTGCACCTCAACAATGAAGATCTGACTAAAATCATTCAAGTCAGATCTTCACTGAGCAATGATCTGCGGGAGAAGCTCATCGACTTTCTAAGAAAGAATGACGATGTCTTCGCTTGGTCTGCCTCAGACATGCTAGGCATCCCTCCAGAAGTCATTGTCCATCGACTGAACGTTGACTTCGATCATAAGCTGGTAAGACAAAAGAAAAGAAGCTTTGCTCCCGAATGACAAAAGGCCATCGATGAAGAGATTGACAAACTACTGACAACCGACTTCATCCACAAAGCAAGCTATCCAGATTGGCTCGTAAATGTCATGATGGTCAAAAAGATAAATGGCAAATAGTGGATTAGCATCAACTACACCAACTTGATTAAAGCCTGCTCCAAGGACAGCTTTTCACTCCTACAGATCGATCAACTAGTCGATGCAACATCAGGCCATCAGCTACTCAACTTCATAGATGTCTTTTCCGACTTTAATCAAATCCAGATAGTTCCAGAGGATGAGGAGAAGATGGCATTTATCATCGATAAGGGTCTGTACTACTACAAAATCATGTCCTTCGATCTAAAATATGTCGGATCTACATATCAGAGATTGGTCAACAAAATCTTCAAGGATCATATTGGATGTAACATGGAGGTCTACTTCGATGACATGCTCGTGAAAAGCATTGAAGCTACCCTCCATATCAACAACTTGGCCGAAGCTTTCAACACACTGAGAAAGCATCAAATGAAACTAAACTGACTAAGTGCACCTTTGGCATCACATCGAAGAAGTTTTTCGACTTTGTGATGATGAAATGGGGCATCGAGGCCAATCTTGAGAAAATCAAATCCATTCTTGACATAAAGCCTCCGACTTTTCGATGGGATATTCGAAGATTGATGGGGCACGTTGCATGCTTAGGTCAGTTCATCTTCAGATCTGTAGAACGATGCCTTTCCTTCTTTAAAATCCTTAGACAGATGAAGGACTTCATCTAGATGAAAGAGTACAAGAAAGCCTTTGATGATTTGAAGTGATATCTCAGCTCTCCTCCACTCTTGATGAAGCCCAGCATCGGTGATGAATTACTCATGTACGTGGTGACAACCTCTGAAGCTGTCAGCTCAGTGCTGATCCAGGAAGAAGGCAAAATGTAGAGGCCCATTTACTACATAAGTCGGATGCTGCGCAATGCCAAAATAAGGTATTTTCAAATTGAAAAGATCATCTTCGCAATTATGATGACTATTCGATGACTGCGACCTTACTTCTAAGCTCATTTAGTGAAAATCTTGACTGATCTCTTTTTGAGAACTCTACTTCAATGACCAAACATCTCGAGGAGAATGGCCAAGTGGGCAGTTGAACTCACTGAGTTTGATCTTTTTTTTATTTCACGATCATCGATGAAGGTCCAGATTCTCATCAACTTTATCATCGAGTGCACTCCAACCGACAATGGCCAAGTCGAAGATCGATCCCTAGAAGATACTCAAGAACCTGCATAGATTTTACATGTGGATGGAGCTTCAAACGCCTAAGGATGCAGCGTCGGCCTGATTCTGACCAACATCAATGAGATGGTGATCAAGTATGTACTTCGGTTCGATTTCAAAGCTTCGAACAACCAAGCGGTGCATGAAGCTCTAATAGCCGAATTAAAGATTGTCAAAGACCTCAATGTAAAATGTTTACAGATATTCACTGACTCATAACTTATCGTCGGATAGTCTCGAAAAGAATATGTGGCTCGACAACCTATTCTTTCTAGGTATCTACAATAGCTCAAGTCCCTACAGTCATATTTCGACTATTTTGAAATTTTTCACATCCCCCCTTTAGAGAATGTTTAGCCGATTCCTTGTCTTATCTCGCTACCTCCACTTACGACAAGCTTGAAAAAATCTTCATTGAGCATCTCAGGAGCCCAAGCATGGACTCGAAGGAGGAGGTTCGTCAAGTTCAATTCATACATGAACTGAGTTGGATCGACCTATTCATTGACTACTTGACTGATGAAACCCTACCGATTGATCCTGCTGAGGTGCGTCGACTAAAAAGATTAGCAACTCAGTACGTGATCATCGAAGATTAGCTCTACAAATGATCAGCGTCCCTCCCCCTGCTCAAGTACCTCCGATCTTCTGAGGCCGACTACGCTCTTCGAAAGGTACATGAAAATATTTGTGGCAACCACTTGGGGGGCAAGTCACTGTCCTACAAGATTCTCTGACAAAGATACTATTGACCGACCATACAAAATGATGCCTACGACTTGATGCAGAAATATGACCAGTGTCAAAGATTTGCTAACATCCAAAGACTTCCATCCAGTCATCTAACAACCATTTCGACATCTTGGCCATTTGACCGATAGAAAATTACATACTCAGATCGTTCCTACCTACCAGGGAAGAAAGGAGGGTTCTCATAGTTGCCATCGACTACTTCACCAAGTGGATTGAAGTCGAACCACTAACATAAATAACGAAGCAGAAGATCATCAATTTTCTATGAAAATATATCATCTATCGATTCGATCTACTCCAAGTAATCATCACTAACAGCGACCGACAATTCAACAACGCTAAATTTAATGAGTTCTGTGCGAAGTGTCATATTATCCATAAGCTCACTTCAGTCGAACATCCACAATCTAATGAAGAAGCTGAGGTGACCAACAGAATAATTCTACAAAACCTGTGGATGAGAATTGATCAAGCTAAAGGAGGTTAAGCCGATGAACTTTATAGTGTCCTATGATCCTACCGAATAACTCCTTAGATCCCAACTAGAGAAACTCCATTCAAGTTGGCATTTAGGATAGAAATCATAATTCTAATCAAAATCGGCCTACCTTCAACTTGGATGGAATACTACGATGAATCAATCGATTCAGATAAGAGATGAGCTGACCTAGACCTGCTCAAAGAAATTTGAAGTCAAGCTCAACTATGGATGGCCTCTAGCCAGTAAAGGGTAGCTCAGTACTACAACTCTCGAGTCAAACCCAAATCTTTCGACTAGAAGACTTAATTCTTAGGAGAGCTGAAGTCTCCAAACCGATCGAGCAAGGAAAGCTATCTCTGAATTAAAAAGGTCCCTACAGAATCTTAGTAGTTCTATGACCAGGGGCCTACAAAATCAAGAACCTAGATAGCACAAAAATTTTTCAAACTTGAAATGTCGAGAATCTATAGATGTACAATCAATAAGGATACCTTCATTAATAAAAAGGTCTTCTTTTCTACAAATTCTATGCCCATCAGTTTGAGTACTCGGAGATCTACATAACAACCACTCCATCGGCTAGTATCCATGAAGCGTTAGTCAGTTGATACCCAATTGACAAAGTCGGGATGGGTCCATCAACTGCACTAGCTGAGGCTCAAGGGCCGTGGCATCGAGTTGTACACAGATGGATTTGTCGACAGTAAGCATGCCTACTAAGGCTTAAGTGCCACAACGTCAGGTTGTATATGTGACCTAGGCAAAATTAATATATTATTTGGCTAGTATCTGATTAATGGAGCCGTGAGTTCTGACAACCATTGGTGTACCTGTCTGAGAGCCTACATGCCTGACAGGATCCATAAGCCATGGAGCCATAACACCTGGCAAAACAAGTGAGGTGTTCGGCTAATAACTGGACATCGAAGCTGTATGGTTTGACAACTGCCAACATACTCATAGTGGTCCAAGGGCCATGGGCGTGTAAGTCGCAGTTCATCATAAGACCTGACAAAAATAAGTTGTGGTAAGTTGGCTTACTACTGACTGACCAAGGGTCTACTAATCTGAAACAAAAATTTTCTCCAAGGTCCCACTCAATGGAATGATTTGCTACAGATGATCTTTGACTACGCCTCAGATCTGAGTAAGTTCATCTACAGAAACTGATTACATGCCTTAGAAATTTTTCTAAAGTCTACAAGCTTGGTTACAACCTACTCGATTCACTGCTTCCTACAGACTAGTTTACTTCTGTCGACTTCATTACCTAGTCAATTCTACAAGAAGATAAGTAAATGAACAAAAGAGGAGAGCACGCGTACAAATCAAGTCGGACAATTCAAGAGCGAAAAGAAAATCATTTCATTCCATTAAAAGAGTTCGATACAAAATGAGAGCAAGACAAAAAGTTACAAGGTAGAAGATCGAAAAGCAAAGGAGTACATAAGGGATCTAAGAAGGCTGGGGATGGTCCTCTTTGGTGCCTTCCTCATCATCACTCTCTGACTCCTCCTTGCCTGGGTCCCTGTCGGCATGTATCCTGCTCAGGTCTAGCTTGCGCTGTAGTCGGTGGATCTCTTTCTTGCAGTCCTCGAAGCCTAGTTGATACGCATCTGCATCGATGTCGGTGAGTTCTTCCTCATACTCCTTCAAATTTTGAAACTCGATCAGAGCCTGAGAAGTTGCCTCCTAGATCTGAGTTTTTACCATCATCGGTTTCTCCTTTAGCTCAATGGCAGTCTTTTCAGCCTCCTTGTTGGCATTCTCGACCTCCTCGATGGCCTTCTTAGCCTTCTATCTCTTCTCCCTCTCTTCAGTGAGGGCGCTCTTAGCCAACTCCAACTCCTTCTGATAGTTGGCCTTCAACTTCTCAAACTCATCCTTCTCTTTCCTCTGTTGGGTTGCTGAAGACGTCAATTTGGCCTCCAGCTGGGCGATTTTCTCTTGGCTCTTTCTCTCCCACTCCTCGATAGTGCGAAGGAGCTCTTCTGCGACCTCGACCCATGCAATAGCATTCTGGGCCTGGTCCTCCAGCTTGATGTTGAGCTGGATGAATCTAGTCAACACCTCAGACAAAATCGTAACATCGTGGATAATATGCAAAACAAAAAAAATGGCTAAGCCATCTATTCGGCCAACGACTATTTAGAAATTGAACCGAATACGGAGAGGTCGAAGACTTACCCCGATCAATGACAAATAAGTGCCTGACTGAATTTTCGAGATTGGGCGAGTCTTCCTGACTTCCCAATTGGCAGATAGCATGACCATCTTCGCCAACTCCTCGACGAGTCGGTAGTCTCGGAGGGCCTGATCGGTCACCTTGAAATGCATCTCGATCGTGATGGTAGTCTCCCCGGAGGACATATCCGGACCGTAGTCTGTGGTGAAGGTGGAAGGCATCGGTGCCTTACCTTTGTCAGCACCTTTTTGACTAGGTGTCGGCTTCCTCCTGACCCAGCTTAAATCGGGAGAGCTTGGACCACTTCAGTCTGCCTCACTGGCAGCTTGATGACAACCATGTCATCGTTGGTAGGAGAAGCCATGACCGTGATGACTTTAATGATGGGTAGCGGGGAAGAATACTCCGATGGTAATCAGGGGTGGTGATGGCGGCTGTGTACTCCTCGGCATCCAAGGAGGAGAATCTTCTCTCGACTTCTTCGATAGCCGATAGGGATCGTCAGGCTCGAATAACGCCTTAGTCTTCTTCTTTCGAATAGCTTGCCGAAGGGATTCCGACATAACCTTCATACCTATATGAGTACAACAACAAATTAGTCTACTTACAAAATGAAAGCTACAAAGGCTTACAAGAAAGAAGACTACCGAGATAGCTAGTCAGGCTTATCCTGATGTCATAAAGGGATTGCTCCTTGAGCAGCTCCTAATGTGGAGGAATCTGGACTTCAAAAAGCTTCTTGTACGCCTCCCAATCTTCCTCTAGGACTACATTATTTCTATTCAGAGATAAGTTGAGAGTCATCCAGGATCAGTCAAAGCCCCACGGGTGGTCGACGCAATATAGAAAAATTTATTCTTCTATCCATCGATGGAAGAAGGAAGGTCCTTAAACCGCTGATGATGGGGCCGAGGACAGAAGAACCACCATCCTCGTTCTCGAAGATGCTTCTTCAACATAAAAATGATCCAAAACAAAGAAACTCAGGGCTCAATCTAAAGAAGGTAACAAAGGATAACAAAACAAGCTAAAACCCTAAAAGAGTTGGGGGTGAGCTGAGCGGAGATGACCTCATATAGGTCGAGGATGTTGGCAAAGTAAGAATGAAGGGGAAATCGGAGTCTCAATAGTGATATAGCCATCTAAAGGACGAACAACCTGACCTTCTTCATCAGGCGCCTCCAACCAATATCAACTAGGAATATGATAGTAATCCCTTAGTCGGTCGATAGCGGCCTCCGTCAACTCGGACCTCTCCACAAGAGATCCAGGAAGGTTCTCGACAGTTGGCTATTCGTCTGACTCCTCAGGGTCTGGACGACCCTATTGAGAAGATGCCTCTTTGGGATCATCCCGAAGAACCTCCTCAGTCTCTCTCTGGATGGTTGGAGTCTGAGAACTCGGATCTTCGATTGGATTCTCGTCTCCAAACTCTCTACCAACAGAAGCCATAAAGGAAAAGAAGATCAAAGGCAAAAGCTCAAGAAAAGAAAAAAAAAAAGAAGAAAAAAAAAGGAAGGAAATGGAGGAAACAACCTCAAAAGGAACAGACCGATCATGACGGCAACAAAGAACCGATGACGGGCAACCATCATCAGAGGAGAAAACTCACCCGCAGTGGACCTAAGCTCTCTTTAGAAAAAAGGGGGGAGCAAGGGGACCTGAGACAGGGTGAAGATGTTGGAACCAGAAATGAGACTAAAGGGGCCAACTCCTATTTATAAGTCCCCTTGACGATCACAATCAACATCGAACATCATGCCTTACTCAAAGATTTCAACACGTGGCAACGACCACAGCCGACTATTTCAGCACCTGTTCAATGCACCACCATTCAGATCTCGTTGAGTCATCCGAATTTGTGTGATCATGGACTGGGCCAACGGATGACCGACATGTGGATGACTCTGGTATGCATGCTCATTATTACTCTACCAGTCGATCTTCTACCATCAATACAAAAAATCACCTCGAGCACTGTAGCATGTATTACCGTATGACCTGCGATAGGATAGAGCCACCGTACATTCTGCGAGACAACAAAAGCAATGATTCAGTCCATAAAGCGACAAGATAAATGAGTAAAATTCGATGAAGGTGACTCGGATCTATGCAGAGATGAACTCCCTTCGTCTGATTAACTATACAATCAAACTCAGAAGTTGAAGGGTAGGTGTTGGGGTAGATCTTCGTCACTCAACTGACCACCCAACCTTTTCATCTCCCAACCGACAAAAGGAGCTACACTGAATAGGCTACTGTGACTCAATCCGACTCAGATCGATGAGTTCGACCAGCTGGATCTCCATCGATCAATATCAATAACGTCTAGCCAACTAAGGATAGCATTCTCCTAGCTGGTATCAAGCCTTCTAGGCCTAACATGCTGCCTACAGCCACTTACGGCAAATGATGCTCAACCCATGATTGACTACGTATTCGATGTACGACTGACTACACCAATCGATGATGGGGTACCACCCCTTGACAAGCTCATCATATCGACTCCTCTGGTATGGGCCTCAGCCGAGTAGGTGAGCATCAACCGTAGCCATCATGCTTTCCAATCAAACCACATCAGGTCACATCACTCAGACGTCTTATCCTAGCCAGCTAATTGCGGCTCGTAATGGGATGTTACAAGTCCATTAAATACATCCACAGGATCATTTATTATATCCCACATGTAGTAGCATCCGCCGTCACTATCACATGTACCGAATAGAAGGCACGTCCACCGTCAAAGCATTTAATAAGGCCCATGCAACTGTCAGGACGTGATTGATATGATCACATATCCTCTCACAATCCACTTTACTCCCTCTATAAATAGAGGTAAGTGGAGACCCCTCCAAGTATACGAGGCTAACATAGAGCCAAAACTCTACTATTCTTTTCTCTCTATCATGCCACCTCATTGACTTAAGTATCGAAGGGTCCTCATCGAAGCCACCTCCGACGGGATTTTATTTGCATATCATCATCTTCTCCAACGTTGAGTAGAGACCAACATCGTCGTTCACTAGTAACTCTCGCTCTTGTTCTCAGCTTTGATAGTGTGTACCTTCTTTGGCGAAAACACATCATCTTTTAGTGCCCCAGCCACAGCATACCCAAGTATAGCACTTAGTCAGCTCCAGGCCGACTAACCCAACCAAGGAAAGGCCGCAACAGGTATTTTGTTCGATTCCCTATATAAGTGATTAATTAAAATTAATGGTAAGTCTTATCAAATATAAGAGTATCATATGATTCTCTTGGATCAAACACAAGAGTGCCATAGTCAAATATAACTTTAAGAGGATAATAATTGATGATAAAATATTTATTATTGATTTATAAAAATATAATTATAAAAATAGATTATTTTTAAAAAATATTTAATTTTTATTGTATCTATAGCGATAGTTCTAATGACGTTGGCATAAACTTGCTTATACCAACGCTCATCAAAATTACTACAATAGATGGTAATAGTTTTTATTGACGCCACCTATTGTTGCAGTTTGCTAACCATTGGTATAAGTTTTTTCAATGATTTTTTATATTTGTTACGATGGTTTTGACCACTACTATAGACTTCTTTTATTGTAATATGATATCGGAGCATAAGTTTATGATCATAAGGACTGTGACATAAATAGTATAAAAGCTTAAGGTAAAGATTAGTAGGGACATAACCAAAGTGGCAAAAATGGTTTCAAAGTTTAGGTTTAAGATCACTTGGGATAATGATAAATTTATGCATAATATTTGGCATATAATGTGTATAGAAGAGTCAGACGAGTTATGTCTCAGATTTTGATAAGTGGAGCTGACCGTAGATGAGTGTAAGAGGTTTTGATTATGGAATATATAGTTCTATACTAGTATGTTATATTGTGCCATGTGTATTTATTCAGTTGTTATTTAACTAATTTAAAATCCAAACTTAATATGGGTGCAAACCATGACAATGTTCTAGTTTTGTTATTAATTGTTTGAGTACAAACCTTGGGTCTATTAGTGATAAATTGTCTAGGATATGGCCTAAGAAAGAGTTTATAGTATTAGAGTGGAATATTCTGCTAAAGTTGAGCCTATATGTGGACCACATATGAAACTGGCATGCAAAAAAGAAATATATTTATTTTATTGATGGATTAGATTTTATTGTCAGGATGTGAAATATGCATCTTGGTAGAAGCTTTAATAATTTAAATGAGCTTCTTTGAATTAGATTATTTGATCTTCATTATGTTTGTGGGAGATTATTGGGTGTGTTAAGCTCCATATCAAAGTTTAGATTTATAAGCTATTTTTGGGTATCTTACTAATATCTATATGAGTTTAACATAGAAGGGACAAGATTTTAGATAGGTTTGTCCATAGATGCTCGAGATCATGGTAAAAGAAGCTCTATGAAAAGTAATCAAGTTAATTATACTTATGGGGACATTGATTTAAGGTCATGTAGTTTGCTGTAGCTTGAAGATAATCCTTTTAAAAGAAAAGTTGGCTCGAAAGCTTTATGAGAGGTAATCAAGTTGATTCTATTTTTGAGGACATTAACATAATGTCATTTAATTTGTTTAAATTTGGATATAATCCTTTTGAAAGAAAAGTTGGTTTGAAATTATTTAATTGACTGCCAAGTGAATCCTAAGTTAACTTATTTCTAGATTATTCGATTTTAGATGGATGGTGAAGCTTATGCAATGGCTTCCACCAAGCAACGAGCTTGAGGATTAATTATGATAATGGTGCCCGAGGCAAATTTAGGGTAAAGGGTCTCTTAGATTCTGCTCTTGTTCTACTGGAAAATTTTGGTCTTATCAATTTCTAGTGCAGAGTGATATTTTGGTCAGAAGTTATTTAGTGAACCTAGATAACTTTTGTAGATTTAGATTAGAGTGCACAACAAAAAGTATGGTGATTAAAGTCATTTTGAATTTGGTTAAGAAAAAGTGCTAGTTCAGAGAGTGTTATGATAGAGGATTTGAATTTCTTTTCTTAGCGAAGGAGGCTATTTAGGAGCTTGAGGATACGATAAGGATGCTATACCCACAAGTTGGACTTTGAGATATGTTAATTTTGAGGACGAAATTATTTTAAGAGAAAAAAATTAATGTAAGAATCTATTTTTCTATTAATCTGTATCCACTCACACTAATCAAAGTTCGATTTACAAAGGGGGACCAAAGGCCAAAGATGGCACATCTGCAACCTAAAACACCAAAGCTCAAGCAATTGCTAGTACATAATACTGCTACATTAGCCTACACATTTCTCTTCTTGCTTTGGGATTTTACAATGATTAGTGTATTAGTCACGATTCCAAAATGTGATTCTCCTGTATAAATCCTATATTACATTATTGAATTTTAACTTACTTTTGCTTTGACATATTATTTTTTTATTTTTTCTTAGTAAATTATGTACTCTATCTCTCTACTTGTAAATAAATTGATAATACATTTTCCATTCTCATTTACATATTTTAAAAAGGAAACTAAAAAATTCCTTAGATGTTTCATTTGGATAGTTATATGATTGATTTTGAATTCTAATTTTTCATAAATATTTAGTATTTAATCAGTAGTCTAACTTTTAAGATATGTTATATATAAAATAATTATAAAATTAATAATAATGTATAATAAAATTTATGTATGTTATCATTGGGAACTGGTTCGATTAGGATGTCGAGTGGGTCGATTTGCTAAAGGGATCGGGTGAACAACTAAGTAGATCTAAAGGACCGACTGGAAATTACGGATGTGCCTCTAGCGAAAATACATGGTGGTCACCATGCTCGGATGGTGGTAATGTAGATCGCTCCCAAGATGAGGTTGATGGGAGAAGGCCATACTTAAAGCTTTGTAATACTACTGGGTCCTATCTAAAATAGTATAGTGATGAAAAAATTCTCTTATCAGAGAGTGTCCAATGGAAGACCATCCGACATCTAAGTTAGACAGACTCTCAAAGAACTATAGAGATATTGTGAAAATGGCAAAGTAACGACATAGGGGTATCAAGGCTCGAGAGCACTTACCTAGAGGATCCTTCGGGATGATTTATGTCGGCAAAGATCAACATCCATCATAGAGGAATCTGGGTGTGTAAATTGATCTTTTTGGTAGCTAACCACATGTTCCAAAGGCCTCACACAGACATTCCACCTGTGCATCACACCCTACTCATCTCGCACTATAGTTATGGAAACCATTTGGGATCATAGCTGAGTTGTCATCAACTGGGGTGAGATTTTGAAGTCTCTGCACGCTTGTGGATCAGCTACATGGTGGGCTTCAATTGATCAAATGGCAGCTTTATAGTAAGCTTTGATTGGTCTGTCTGTCACCTTATAGTTGCGGTCAGTTCCGAGACATATCATATATTATGGTAGTAAATTTAAAAATATTACTATATATGATTCATTTACCTATTTTTTCTCTATATCGAAGAAGAAATTTGAATTTCAAAATGTCTTCACATAATCAAATTTTTGAAAGAAAATGGCCTTATTTTTTTCAAAATTGTTAATCATCTTCTTGTCAAATCTTGACAAAAAATGGAAATTTTAACAGAAATTATTAGTAAATGAGGTACGTAGCATATTTACTCTATTGTTTTCTATCTTGAAAACTTAATTAACTCATCTTTCTCCAATTACATACCAATTAAACTAGTTATTTAACTTAGAATCTTCTGTCTCCATTTGACAATATTTCCTTTAGTATTTTATCATAACAGCCCATTTTATCTAGAAGAAAACAAAGAGATCTAGGATTTATGATATAAGGAGGGCTAAGATGGATTTTAATACATGTAATAATTATAATGGTATTGGATTGGCGAGATCCCTCTTTGTGATCTTTTAATGAACTTATTTCTCAGTGTAATGGAGCAAGATGCGTTTGTGGTCTCTTATTGGTTTGATGTTAATAATCATCACTCTTGGATCGTTACATTTAGGAGAACTCTTGTTAGTTTTCCTCTCGATAAATACAGCTCAGTTTCGTTCTCTTATAATGTATTTAGTTGATAATGATAAATAACTGAAATGGAGTAATTGTCTATTGTAATTATCTTACATGAATTCTTCAATTTTGGTGGAAATTTGGGCAAATCTTTCACCCATATCTGCAAAGCAAAGAGCCTTGCAAAGATCACAATCTTCTTTGGTTGGCTTCATATGGTTAAATACTCATTGTTGATCATTTAAGAAAGAGATATTGAACTAGTCCCTCTGCTTGTGTTCTGTCATAAGACATATCATTATGTTCTTTTGTTAGTAAAGTCTGTTTGTTCTTTTGTTCTGTGTTTCATTTTATTTTGTTTTCCATTTCAGGTTCTCAATGAAACTTGATAGGTCCTCTGGACATTTTCTATCCTTAATATCACAAAAAACAGGATAATGGCGGGCAGCGACGCCAACAGGTATATTAGTATAAATAAACGTTTAAAAATAATATAACTAAAAAATGTTCATTCATCTTACATCTTGCATCTCTCTAGATATACAACATGTTACCACCATTAGCTTATAGCCATCATCTTACTTATTTCCAAATAAAGTCTTGCATCTCTCTAGTTCTCTTGACTCCAAAATCAAGAATAAGATATCTAAATTGAAGATGCACAATAACTTATCATGATCTATATAACTAAAAATATCTATAATCCAAAAATCATAGGCCTTGATAGTCTCAAACTATGCATCAAGAGAATACAAAAATAAATGGTTAAAATGATACGAGACCATATTTTGTTATCTAAATATTAAAATCTGTTTATTTTTAATCTATATATAATTTAAGATATATGGATTTTCATATATCATAATAGACTGGTACAAGGAACATCTTCATTTTTATGTCCACATGGTGTAGATTAAAGATTGTGATAATATGTGATTTTTGATTTGTGGCATTTTTATGATACAATTTATGATCAATGATATGGATCTTTTGATTTGGATACTCAATTATTGATTTTCAACTAAGAAGGAATACATGTCCTCTCGTCCTGAGAGGTGCAAGCATAGTCCCTCTCTATATATTTATATAAGATGGATTGCTTTCCTCAACGAAAGGATATCTACTCCTCTTAGAGCTAAATGTAATCAGGCATTTAAATAAAAGATCCGCATTATTGATCATGATATACACTAAAGAAAATGTCTATAAACAAAAAGTTATATAGTATATGCATCAAGTACATGAAAATAATGGACGGTTTTCATTGTACTACTGTATTAAATTATATAGTAAAACATTTAATTTGACAATCTAGATATATATATATATATATATGTGTGTGTGTGTGTGTGTGTGTAATAGAGAGAGAGAGAGATCAAAAATTGAAAGATCTCAATGTTTAGATCATAGCAAAACATGGATCTATCATTTTATCAATCCATTTTGGCTTCTACTTGTGGCACACTTAGGAAGTTCCAAAGCAATTAATCTTTGCTTTCTAGATCTTTTTTTTATAAAGTATGGAACACATGGACATCCTCTCCTTTTGATATGAGAATCTCTCTCTCTCTTTGTACACACACACATACGTGTGTGTGTGTGTGTGTGTATATATATATATATATATATATATATATATATATCAACAGTTTTTGACATGTTCTAGGAAAGGTCGCTTAGAATATTTTAAGTGAAATGCCTGTGCTCAATTTGCAAATAAGGAGGTTTCCTCCTCTGTTCTTCCTTTTTCTCCCTTCTTCCCTCTTATGTAGCTAGTCCAGGAGATCTGACGACCCATGTATTAAGAGAAAGAAAAAAATCTGATGACCTTCAACTACTTTCTTTCTTGGTTGAATCTTTCTTTTTAAGCCAGCCAACTAGGAGAGGATCCCATTTCACCCTCTCCTTTCATTTCCTCACTCAGCCTACGATGGAAGGGAGTCAAGGTGTGTAGGTTCTTTTTTTATTGATATTGCCATTTGAAAAAATAGTGTGGTGCTTATCTTTCCCCTTTTCCTCTACTAAAGCTTGAATGATACTCGATTTTTCTAGAAATCATTTTGCCCTATTTTGATTCAGAGCACCTTTCCTCTCGCTCTCTCCCTTTTCATTGTCGAGCACCGAAGCCCCTCCCATCACTCAATCGAGGGATGGCATAGCCATCCTTAAGTTTTCACCATCAGATCGGCCGGTTGGTGTGCAAAAGAGGCACTTGAAAGCAAACTTCCCATTCCTTGCTTCCTCTAATTGCCAGACCTATTCCATAATCACCAAATCTATGGATTAGAGCCCAACCTTTTCCCTCTTTATTTCTACTCTCCCTCTTTTATCCACTCATAAAAAATATAATTAGATTTATAGGTTTCCACATTTAGTTATAATTGCTTATGGTCGTCAATAAAGTCATGATTTCTTTTAGTTGAGTCTGTGGATAACATTTCAACCAATATAAAAGTCAAATGATTCATTTGCTTTCTGAACCAAATAATGTTAGAATTTAAAACCTTATCAAGATAATTCTTCATTGATAAGTGACATACATTTTAATTATTTTCATATAAAATTTAAAATTAAATTATTTTCATGTTCAATATGCAAATGCATTGGTCGTATAATTTCGGTCATCCATGTGTCATGCGATGGCCCATCATTGCATAGATCTGGTATTATACATGGGACAATCCACTGTATGGCACAATAAGCTCTATACAATCATGAGCTGCAACATTGATACATTGAAGTTCTCATTGCAAAATTAGACTCAACCTTAAACTAGATCAGGTTCCAACTTAAGAAATAGATATACACTATAGCTGGCATTAATTTCAAAAACCTCAAAGTGGATAGCTTCCTCCAAACTTAAGAGACAAATACAACTTACGGCTGGCATTTTTTTTAAAACAAACAAACCTTATACATGAAACATCCTTGCCCTCTCTACAAATAGAGTACTCCTCCCTATCATCCCTACTGCAAATCCCTAACCATGGCATCCATCTACAAGCCCCTCATCCTCCTCTCCTTGCTCTCGAACTTTTCCACGATCCAACTCGGCCTATACCTTCATACCTTTGTGACCACTTCATCTCCTTTGATTCCTGGACACACATGGCACAAAAAGGCTGTTGCCGGATGAAGTATTTCAATAATTTAATCTATGAGAAGACCAAATCCTATGGTGGATCCACGATCCCTACGTCATCCTCTCAAACCCCTTTGAACCCTCCACTCTCTTCCCTTCAGCCGCCGAAGGGCGCCAAGCCATTATCACTTTCAAGATATAGATCAAACAACCAAGAGCCTACTACATAGATCTTTAACGTACCTAGTGAACCTAGTGTGTTAAGGGCTTACCAAATAAATATGTGATGGCATTTGTGCTCTATGGTAAGTTTTATGTGAAATGATTATAGTTAGATATTTTTGTTGCTTAAGAGAAATAAAATGTAGATATTTCATATGTAATCTAATTTAGATAAATAAAGAGGGAGATATTTATCTATTTTTATGCTTATTTCTCTTTTGACTTGAGTATGGTTCTTTGCTTCGATCGGAATCCATGTGCATCGTAGTTCAATTGGACTCAGAGATAACCATTATTTGTTAGGAAAAAATAAAAATATTAAAGTAAATGTATAAAAATAAGTGAGCTATCTTCTTATTGGATTCACTTAAAACTAGATCTTGTTTTCTGATACAAAAGGCCAGAAATCCAAAATGAAGAAAAAAGGAATTCTAAGTTAAGCCCCCAAAAAGAAGGTTTTTTTTTTTTTTTGCCTATAGTAGAAGACATGGCATATGTTGCTTCACCTACTTTATTAAGATAATGAATAAAAAACATGAAGAAATAGAGGGGGGGAGAATAAGGGAGAGAAGCGGAGAACAACTAAAAGAATTATATCATAATAGGGAATAGTAGCACAATGAGAGAGGAGTGCTACAGGGCCATGTTTTAGGGGTTGAGGGAGTGATTGATAGTTTGTTAGAGCAAATTTGCATGGCCCTAGGTGAAGGATCATGGTTTTTAGTTATTCAAATGAAGATACAGTTTTTGTTCATTCTATTCAGATGATTAATAGATAGCCAAATTTATTTAGTCTAAGCTGATTAAATGTTGACAACTGTACGCTACTTTCTGAAGGCCAAATAGAGTGCCATGATAGCATATAGAGAGATAGGCTTGACTTTCAAAGCTTGGATGAGGAATATTGTATCGATGATAGAAATAGGAGCATAACAATATATGGTTCCAATCATACTATAGGGCAAAAGAGCAGCTTGTATCCTAAGAATCAACCATAACCCAAAATAAGGATAGAGACCAAAAATTTCGCTTCGGGCAAAAATCACTATAGCTATACACATCGTTCTATGACAAAACAAAAATACTTAGATTCATGAGAAAATGCTATCAAATCTTTATTTTAAACTATAAAAGCTAGTTTCATCTAAAATCCAATTAAAATATAGATCTCTTTAGGCTAACTAAGAATGACATCACAATTATCGAGGACTCTCTTGGTATTACTTTTGTTTTATTTTTCATTTTCAAAATCCAAGAAATGTGAATTAGACAGCTTGCACGATGAAATCCCTTTTTTATGTAATTTTCTCTCAGATCTTTACAATTTTGGAACTAAAATTTCATTGCAACAAAAAAAAAAATCAAGAATTAAGAATAGCAAAAATTCTGTGAAAAATGCAATATTCAACATCATTCTCCATCTTTTATTTTACTAATTTGTAGAGAAACAAAAAGAAAAATCAATAATAACAACAACATGCAATGCTAAATGGAACCTAATATTTGAAAAGGAATCTTTAAATATATAATGAAGAAAACAAGAAAAAAAATGAAATTAAAAAGAGAACCACTATAAGATAATTTTGGAGGAGCAATGTCACATACATGATAGATATTTTTAGATCTCTATCCAACTTGTTCTATGATTTTGTATTACATCAATTTTCTAGAGAGACCACATTTAAAAATATAAAAAGAAACTTCTATTCATGGCTTTCTTAAATATGGATAGGCATTTTGTTGATTAATCAGATTAATAAAGCTTTTTTCATTAAATAAAAATACATTAGAAAAAATAAGAAGGAATAAGGAGTGTGTTTGTGTATATCAGTGTGCTTGCATAACGGAAAAGCTTTCAGGTTACACAAAATAATAAAGAATGCAGAAAAATAATGAAACAGGCCCCACCGCCAGTTCGTCCCTCCAGAAAAATAATAAAGACTACTGGGCTAGCTCCTACCAGCTGCACATGGTCTGGATCAAGCCAGGGAACTCACAAGGCTATACATATATTCCTCTTTCTATATTGGTCACCACTGGTAGTGTGTACAATTAACTTTAGCATTAGCGCACTAATTAATTATACACAAATGGATGTTTAGACAACTTTTTAAATGGGCCTCGAACAAGAATTTTACATCAAAAACTTAAAAACTAAAGTGTATAGACTAGAAAAATTCTTATACGTCCTTAAATGAGCACTAAAAAAATGGCATGCATGCATGAGACTTTTGCTGAAGTTACAACATGGATTTTAGGTAAATGAAAGATGAGTTTGTAACTGCAAGGAAAGAGAAGTTTAGGTAAATGGGAAAGATAATGTTTGTAACTATTCAGAGTGAGGGTCTTTTGTACAATGTGTAAAAATATTAGTGCTTAGATATCTTCTAGTGACGAATAAAAACCTAGACTACAAGCTACACCCATAATTCTAGGGAGTTTCTATGGACCTTAGCATGCAAGTACATTGTAGCCAAGATATATTCCATCACCTCTTTGAGTTATATTTTATCATCATACCGAGTCTTCTTTGGTATTCCCCTCGTTCTGATGTTTCAGCCTACAAGGAATCACTTACTGGGGCAAACTGTTAAGGTCGTTTTGCACATATCCAAAAAATCTCTCATAACTTACTTGATGTTTACCCTTATTGGCTCCACTAATGATTTTTCCTTTTCCCTCCTATAAAATATAATAATAACATAATTTACAACACATGCACCTCAACAACTTCATTATAACTGCACCCATCTTATGGTAGCATCCTCATCAAATAATGGTAGAAGTGGCTGCCAAGAGACGTGATTTTATTCTGGACCTGCCATTAGCATGTTATTGTTCATACTGGTAACGTATAAAATTCATCTCATAAGACTTGTAAAATGAACACTTCACTAAAGAATAACTTTCTGATATTTCATTAATACAATCATTTGCAAAGGATAATTTATATGATTATTTGAGGGATTCCGTAAGTAGAAGCAGAAAATAAATGTTTTTCTGTAAATGAGCAGAGATAGTGATCAACAAGCAGAACATATGGCATTTCTTGACCTTTTGTTGGGATACCGACCGACTCCATCCGACCGACCGACTCCATCCGACCGACCGGCTCCATCCGACCGACCGCGGGCGACACCGGCAGCGACTATCGATTACACCCCGACCGGAACGGATCGGCCTAGCGGCCCCACGTCGCCTCCGATCGCCTGAGGGCCGACCCCACGTCACCGACTACCCATCGGATGGGACGCCGACGACTCACTATCAGTTTGGATGGCTGTCGTTCCACCTCTACAAGCCCTCCTAGATGCCGGATGAGCGGCGTGGGTTGCAGTCCCATCAAGTAAACGCCGCACGGACGCCAGGGGGCATTACCCTGCCAGAAAGCCTGGGGCGCTGTCCTGCTAAGGACAAGAATTAATTCCTAGGACCTGTCAACTTTGACATGACAACTTCCGACGATTTGACAACTCTCCAGTTGTTTACATCACCGACGGCGGGGCCATACCACCTCCTACTATAAATCGAAGAAGGCAACAGTGCTAGGGGGTCTCGGGGAGAAAACGCTCAGGCTTGCTCTCTCTCTCTCTCTCTCCCTCTCTCCCCGCAGAGCTCCTTGTCTTTTCTTCTTCGTTGCCCAGTCTCCTCTCTGACTTGACCGTCGGAGGGTCCCCACCGGAGCTGCCTCCGGTCAGTGTGGACTTTCTTTTGCAAGTGCCCGTTCCCGACGACCAGGCGACGAGGGGATTGGCCGCAACAGATTGACGCGCCAGGTAGGGAGGGTCGACAGTCACGTGTACAGGACATCTACAGACGGTACACTATCTCCACGAAATTCGAGATGACAAGGATGAGAGCTCAACGATCGAGGATCACCGGATCGACGAGGCGCTCTTCCCGTCGAGAGGAAGCCTCCCCTCCACCCTCCAGGGGGGAGCCCAGCTCTCCGCACCCCGCGGTGACCACGGAGGTGCAGATCGCGGTGATCGTGCGGCAGATGACCGTGCTGACAAACGCGGTCAAAAGCTTTCAGCAACAGCCGCCATCACCGGTCGGGCAACCGGCGGCACGTCCGATGCCCTCCAGGAGCAGCCGCCGACGCCCGCATCGATTTCCCTCGCCTCCGCGGGAGCACCTACCACAGCGCTCCCACGGAGAGGAGGAGGAGCGCCCACGGTGCGACGCCCATCGGTCCCGACGGCATTCTTCCTCCCAGCTAGAATGAGCGAGGAAGGAGAAGCGACCGCGAACGCCGTCCGCCTCTCTCTCGGACTCTTCCGGAGACTCTACTCCTGGGGTCTCACAGCACCGACGGATTGACGACTACGAACGCAGGTTCGACGAGATCGACCGTCGGCTTGCCCAGTTGCAGGTGGACGGGCAGAAGTCCTCGAACGACACTGACTTTCAGACCGCCCAACCTCTCTCCCAACTCATCCTTGACGAGCCGATCCCAAGTCGATTCAAAATGCCACACGTGGAGCCTTACGACGGCTCCACCGACCCGATTGACCACCTAGAGAGCTACAGAGCTCTCATGACGATCCAGGAGGCAACCGACGCTCTCCTTTGCATCGGCTTCCCCGCCACGCTACGCAAAGCTGTCAGGGCCTGGTACTCCGATCTTCGATCGAAAAGTATCCACTCCTTCGGGCAGCTCGAGCACTCCTTCGCGGTCCACTTCAGCACCAGCCGAAGGCCACCCCGAACATCGGACACCCTTTTCTCTCTTAAACAAGAGGAAAACGAGATGCTCTGACACTTCGTGGTGCGATTCAACGCGGCCACGCTCGAGGTTCGGGACCTCAATGAGGATATGACCATCTCGGCCATGAAGCGCGGGCTGAGGGCATCCCGATTCACCTACTCCCTGGACAAAACCCTCCTCCGAACGTACGCTGAGCTGCTGGAGCGAGCGTACAAGTACATGCGCACGGACGAGGGAGCTTCCGACCGATGCCTGGCTGAGCCCAAGGGCCCGAAGGAGAAGCGGAGGAAGGGTCGGGACCCTGCTGTGCCTAGCAGGCCCCCGACCGATGGTCGGGTATCACCCCCGCGACGGGACCAGAGGTCACCCCGACGTCGAAGCCCGAGGCCGACATGCCCCAGGTATAATTCCTACACTCCCCTCTCTGCTCCCCGTGCGTAGATTTTGATGGAGATCGAAGAGGAAGAGTACCTGCGACGGCCTCCGCCTTTGAAGGCAAAGGGCCTCGACCGACGAAAATACTGCCGGTTCCACCGGGGCCACGGCCACAATACCGAGCGATGCATCCAGCTTAAGGATGAGATCGAAGCCCTCATCCGTCGGAGATATCTCGATAAATTTTGGAGGAACCCGCCGACTCGACCGGTTGCCGACCAACGACCCCAGCCGACTGAAGAAGCGACCGATAACCGACCTACGGCCGGGGTCATCAATATGATCTCCAAGCGAATGGGCCCGGGACATCCGCTAGAGGGGAGCCATTGAAGAAGCCACGTTCGGATGATGTAATTGCCTTTACAGAAGAAGATGTTCGGGGTGTCCAAATCCCCCATGATGACGCTGTTGTTGTCTCGGCAACAATAGCCAATTATGATGTAAAGAGAATTTTTGTAGATAATGAAAGTTCAACAAACGTTCTGTTTTACTCGACCTTCTCATGGATGCGACTATCGGCCGACCGACTCAAAAGAGTCTCTATGCCCCTAATAGGTTTCGCTGGAGACACTGTCGCAGTGGAAGGAGAGGTCACCCTGCCCGTGACGGCTGGAGCTGAACCACGGCAAAGCACGGTCCTCCTGACTTTTGCGGTCGTCCAGGTGCCCTCGGCCTACAACGCCATACTCGGAAGACCCGGACTGAACGCCCTCAAGGCGATAGTTTCGACGTATCATCTCCTGGTTTGGTTTCCGACCAAAAATGGCATCGGAGAGATGTGCGGAGATCAACACCTCGTCCGTCGATGCTTTCAGATCTCCGCTCAAAGCGACGAATCGAAAGGCCCCCTGACGGCCGATAAGCTGGACCAATGGGAGGAAGAAGAGCGGGGCGAGCCGGCCGAATGGCTCGTTCCCATCGCGATAGTAGGGAACCCCGACCAAAAGGTGTGGGTCGGGTCTCAATTACCCGACCCCGAGCGGCGACATTTGGCAGAGCTACTGAAGGCAAATACCGACGTATTCGCTTGGTCGGCGGCGGATATGTCAGAAATTCCTTCAGAGATGATGACCCATCGACTCAACATCGATCTGTCAATGAGGCCGGTGAGGCAGAAGAAAAGATCTTTCACTCCAGAAAGACAGAAGGCCATCGACGAGGAGGTGGATAAGCTGCTCGAGGCAGGCTTCATCAGGGAGACCACTTATCCCGATTGGCTCGCCAACGTTGTAATGGTGAAAAAGCCAACGGGAAGTGGAGGATCTGCATCGACTACACCAACTTGAATCGAGCCTGTCCAAAGGATAGCTTTCCACTTTCGAAGATCGATCAGCTGGTGGATGCGACGTCCGGCTACCGACTGCTCAGCTTCATGGATGCCTTCGCAGGGTACAATCAGATCCAGATGGCGCCCGAAGACGAGAAACACACCGCCTTCGTAACCGCTAAGGGCCTCTACTGTTACAGAGTAATACCATTCAGACTGAAGAACGTTGGCGCCACCTACCAACGACTGGTCAACAAGGTCTTTAAAGATCAGATCGGGCGCAACATGGAAGTGTACGTCGACGATATGCTGGTGAAGAGTGCGCAAATTCTGGATCATGTCTGGGATCTCGAAGAAACCTTCCGCACTCTACGATGATACTGGATGAAGCTGAACCCGATCAAGTGCGCCTTCGGAGTGACCTCAGAGAAGTTCCTAGGATTCCTCATCTCACAACGGAGAATCGAGGCTAACCCCGAGAAGATCAGGGCCATTGTCGATATGCGACACCCGGACACCAAGAAGGAGGTGCAGCAACTCAACGGAAGGATCATCGTGCTCAGCCGATTCATTTCTCGGTCGGCTGAGAGATGCCTCCCGTTCTTCAAAACCTTGCGACAAGCCAAGCAGTTCTCTTGGCCGGACGAGTGCCGGCAAGCCTTCGAGGAACTGAAGAGGTACCTGGCCTCTCTGCCACTCCTCGTGAGATCGGAGGTCGGGGAGGTTCTGTACCTTTACCTGGCTACGTCCCCGGAGGCGGTCAATTCGGTGCTCGTCCGAGAGAACGAGAACCGGGTTCACCAACCGATATATTACGTCAGCAAGGTGCTCCACGAAGCTGAGACTCGGTACTCGAAAGCAGAAAAAATAATTTTCGCTCTAGTCATTTCGGCACGGTGACTCCGTCCGTACTTCCAGGCACACGCCATCGTGGTCCTCACCGACCAGCCCCTGAGAGCCATCTTGCACCACCCTGACACATCAGGACGGCTGACGAAATGGGCTGTGAGACTGAGCGAATTCAACATCCAATACCGGCCACGACCTGCCCTCAAAGCTCAGGTTCTGGCCGACTTCATCGCTGAATGCCCGACGACCGACCTACCGTCGGGGGAGGGAAGCCCCATGGAGGTCGGGACCTCCGACTGTGACCCCGATTCGGTCTGGGTGTTGCACATCGACGGAGCTTCCAATGATCAAGGGAGCGGGGCCGGTTTCCTACTCACCAACTCGGAGGGGGCGGTTACTGAGCACGCCCTCTGATTCGACTTCAAGGCCTCCAACAATCAGGCCGAGTATGAGGCGCTCGTCGCGGGTTTGAAATTAGCATTAGAGCTCAGGGTTGACTGACTCAAAGTCTTCTCCGACTCTCAACTGGTCGTGAGGCAGATCAAAGGCGAGTTCGAAGCACGAGATCCGACCCTGATCAAATACCACTGAAAAGTGAAAGATCTCGTGGCGCCCTTCGAATACTTCAAAATCTCCCACATCCCCAGGGCGAAAAATGCTCGGGCTGACGCGCTCTCTAGGCTCGCGACATCCGACTACGATGCCTTGGGCCGGACGTTCGTGGAAAGTCTTGAACGATCGAGCATCGACTGGGTCGAAGAGGTGCTGTAATTGGCGGCGGAGCGGAGCTGGATGGACCCGATCGCTCAGTACCTGACCAACGGATCTACCCCCGAAGACCCTGCGGAAGCCAAGTGACTCCGGTGGGCGGCTTCCCAATATGTGATGATCGACGGCCGACTATACAAAAGATCATTTTTGCTTCCCCTGCTGAAGTGCCTGGGGCCCACCGACGCAGACTATGCCCTCAGGGAAGTGCATGAAGGAATCTACGGCGATCACTTGGGGGGCAAGTCCTTAGCTTACAAAGTCCTGCGACAGGGCTACTACTAGCCCACTATGAAGAAGGATGCCACCGAGATGGTTCGGAGGTGCGAACCGTGCCAAAGGTATGCCAACGTACAACACCAACCCGCCAGCCAGCTCGCTCCGATTATCGCCCTATGGCCCTTCGCCCAGTGGAGAATCGACATACTCGGACCTTTCCCCCGGCATCCAGACAACAAAAATTCATCGTCGTCGCGATCGACTACTTCACTAAATGGGTGGAAGCCGAACCCTTAGCACAAATCACTGAGCGGAAGATGGAAGACTTCGTACCGAAGTCCATCATCTTTCGATTCGGACTGCCAAACACCATCATTACCGACAATGGACGGCAGTTCAACAACCAGGACTTCAGAGACTTATGCGTGAGATTTCAGATTACGCATCGATTAATCTCGGTCGGGCATCCACAGTCTAACGACGAGGTCGAGGTGACCAACCGAACCATATTGCATGGGCTCAAAACCCGACTGAATGAGGCCAAGGGCCTCTAGGTCGAAGAGCTGAACTCCATCCTATGGGCATACCGGACGACACCCCGTATTCCGACCGAAGAATCACCTTTCAGCTAGGCCTACGGAACGGAAGCCATGATCCCGCTGGAGATCGGATTGCCATCAACTAGGGTCGAGCAATATCGTGAGTCGGATAACTCCGAGTGTCGGAGGGCCGACTTGGACCTCTTGCCCGAGCTCCGACACGAGGCACGACTTCGTATGGCTTCTTACCGACAAAAGGTGGCCCGATATTACAATGTCAGGGTGAAGCCAAAGCTCTTTCGATCTGGAGACCTGGTCTTGAGAAAGGCGGAGGTCTCAAAACCCTTAAATCAGGAAAAATTGTCCCCGAATTGGGAGGGGCCCTACAAGGTAGTTGACGCCTATGGACCGAGAGCTTACCGACTGGAAACACTGGAAGGAAAACCCATTCTCCGGACCTGGAACACCGACAATCTGAGGTTGTACTATCAGTGAACTCTGTACCTCTCCCATTTGGAATACGAACTCAGTTTAAACTTCAGAGTCTGAAATTCCGACCCTTCGACTGTGGTTCGGCGCTCATCAAAGAATGCGAGCCTCCGATGTCCCAACATGGACTTAACATTCTACTGTGGGCCGTCAGACTGACCGCCGACGGTGCGTCGAACGTTTAAAGGACCGACGCACTTGCGAAAACGGGAGTTACACTCCTACAACTTTCGGCTAGAACGTTCGGGCAGAACGATCAGCCGACTCGCCGACCCCGCTCCGGTCGGGAAAGGCAAAAGCGCCAACGCGACCAACGCCGCGTTCGCGGCTTACCGACGGGTTGAGGCCGATCGAAGGGTATTCGGCTTACCACCGTTTATCACACGGTGCTACACAAGTGCCCGACCTAAGTCTGGGTAAAGGAAACTCGACTTACCATCGCTTTCTCGACCAGACACATCGACTACGTGTGATGATGTACCAGACGCAGTCCGACCGATCACATCGGACGGCATTAGGGTCATCGGGGTGCACCCGAAAGTCGGTCGACTTTCTTCCCCACGAACGACCTTCGACTCCGCCGGCACGACCGACTCAACGGACTCGTGCCTAGAAGTCAGTCGGCCCCCGACTCATGCCAGGACGACATACATTCGACTCTAGCATTCGATTTACGACCTAACGATGGATGTTCGGTCTAGGTCTTAGGACGAGCGATCAGTGGTCGGGGCTCGTCTTGCTTATCCTATACCGCACCACCAACTATCTCGACTGACGACTCGGGATGATGTGGGTGTCCTAATGCGGCACGCCAAGGCTGCGGACCTCCGACCTTATGACCCCACGATTACAAGTACATCCCAGGCAAGAAGAGGAAGTCGAAAAGGGAACTAAAATTTCTTAAGTTCATTTGGTTACAAAATCGAGCCAAAGCCCAGTTACAAGTGCGCAAAGAAAAACAAAAACAATAAAGGAAGATAAGGCCGCGATCATCCTTCGGAGTCAATCTCCTCGACTGACGGAAGCTCGGGGATGACCGGTGTATCCACCATGATCGGCACTGGGTCGACGGCCGAGGCAGGATCGTCGGTCGGTGCTGGACCGGCGGTCGGCGTTGGATCATGGGTCGGAGCCTGGTCAGGAGTCAGGGCCGTCCCTCCATCGGCAATCTATTTCGGGACGGCCTCTCCCGCCGCAGCGATGTCCCCCGACGACGGGTCGGCCATCTCTTCCGTGGCTTGGTCCTCAGCCCCCGGTGGGATGATACCGCTGAGGTCCAGCTTCGGGTACAGAGCTTGGACTGCATCCTGACCATCTTCGTACCCCACCCGGTACGACGCATAGCCAGACTCCAGCAGCTCCTCTCGATACCTGTCGGAGCCACGAAAGTCGTCCACCGCCCGACTCACCGACTTCTTCGCCGACCTCGCCTCCGCTTTCGCCCGATCGAGAGAGTCCTTCGCCGACTCTGCGTCTGCCTTCGCTATGTCGGCATCGACCTGGGCAATCGACAAGTCCTCCTCAGCCTTAGCGAGATTCTCCAGGCTGATCCGGAGCTGCTCGCGTTCGGCCTCGAGCTCGATGGCGACGCCGTCCCATTCGCACCGAAGATGGTGTGCAGTCCGACCCTTGCGCTTGGCTTCCTTTCGGGCCGACTTGAGCTCAGACCCTAGATGAGAGACCTCATCCACCACTTCGCCTCCCGATCGGTCGACTGCTTCAGGTGTTCGACCAGCATTGCCCTATCGGCTTCGGTGGCCGCCGCCCTTCCTTTCAGGCTGCCCGGACGTTCCCGAACATCCGATACCCAGCCTCAAGTTCGGACATGGTATAGATTAGCTGCAAACGTGGGCACTATGTCAGGAAAGCGAAGTAATGAAAATACTAAGAAAGAAGGAGACGAAGTGGAACTTACCCTGACCATGGTCGGGTAGAACGAAGATAGCATCTCAGTCACTTGCCGAGACTTCAACACCTCCACGTCGGCTGGGAGAAGGATCCCCTGGCACAGTCTCCTGGCCAAGTTGTGGTCGGCCAGTGCCGACGCTCCTTCGGGGACCTGAGCGCCAGGTGGCGCGGTGCGACTCTCCGACCTTGTGTCGTCAGCGGGGTCCACTGGGGCTTTCCCCCGATTGACCGCCCCAGCCAGTGGATCGGGTAAGGAGGGGATGCTCGAGCTTGACTGAGCACCCCCCGTTGCAGCTGCGGGAGCCGACGGATAACGTTCGGGTTCCCGAACGACGTCCGATGCGACTTCCGTCGGCGAAGCTGCCGACGTTCCTTCAGCCGCTTCCTCTACCGGCCACCCCTCCGGTTGCACCATCGGAGCCGAGAGTGCAATCATCGGCTCCGACTGATCGATCGCCGACGCTGCGATGGTCGGTGCCGCTGTGGAGGGTTTTTTGACGGCCGCGAAGGTCCGACCCCCGACGTAGGCCTCTTTCTCGCCGTATATTGTCTGATTTCAGCATCGATCGGCCTCATCCTCGACGGTGTCCCTGCGATGCCGACAGAAGGATCAGTATATGCACGAGAACGAATGCCAAATAAAAAGACAACCGATGGATCGGGCGATACCTAGACGGGGGACCAAGCTCAGGCCAGCGTCATAGAGGGCTTGTTCGGTAACAAGCTCCCTCTGCTTCGGGACTGACATGTCCTTGAGTCGGTGGAAGTCCTCCCGGTCGTCCGCCTCCACTCGACTGTTCTCATTTGCCTCGGTTCGGGGCACGCCCCAGTGGGAAGGGAAGCCCCAGGGAGAAGAAGAAGAAACAAAGAAAAACTGGTTCTTCCACCCGTGAATGGACGATGGAAGGCCAGTGATAAAGGAAAGACCCTTCCGGGGGTTGAAGAGCCACCATCCTCGGGCCTTAGGGTGGGGTCGGAGGACAAAAAATGCCCGGAAGAGAGAGATACGAGGGTTGGTCGGTAGAAGCTGACACAACAGAGCGAAGCTAATTATTAGCCGAACAGAGTTCGGCGCCAGTTGCGCCGGACAAATCCGTAATAATCTAGCAGATTCCGGACGAACTCCGAAATCGGAAGCCGAAGACCAGCCCGGAGGTCCTCGACGTACAGTGCCACCTGGCCCGCGGGCGGGTTGTTAACCCGACCGCCGGCCCCTGGGGCGGAAAGTTGGAACTGCTCCGGGATATGATACTGATCCCGAAACCGATCCACATTCAACCTCGAAAGCGAGGAAACCTCAACTTCCGGAGTCGATCGAAGGTCATCGGTCGGGTTTTTCGATCGAGCCTCCTGAGGTGAGGTTCTGGCCATAACACCAAAACCAAGGGGAAGACAAGACCGAAGAAGGAGAGAAGGAAAAAAAAAGGGGTTTTAAAGAAAAATAGAGCAAAACAAAAGAGGGGACGAGCTCCGGACGAACCCTTGCGGGAGCGGGGGTGGGCGCAGCTGCCGTCGACGACAGAGAGACCGCTCGGGCAGAGTCTCCACAGCAAAACCATCAGAAATGGAGCTTCGAATACAAGTGGCCCCATATATATAGAGCTGTTCGACGGTCGAGATGACGCCGCGCCGACCGAGACTTCTCGGATGGGCGACACTTGGCGGCATCTGAGCCCCCTTTCGATTCGGCGGTTCGGCGCACCCATCCCGGAGGGGCCACGTCGCCTTCATTAAATGCGAAGGACGCCGGCCCAACAACCCCTGACACGTGGCGGAAGGGCCGCGGTTCGGAATTGAATTGCCCGCGACGATTCGCATCCCCGATGGGATGCCTGACAGCGACCCGTGCTCCCAGAACCGGCGCCGGACGGCGGTTTGCGTTCCCCAAAAGGCGTCGGACACCCGATCGCCTGACACCGAATCGTCCGGCACTCGATCGTTTGACGCCCGATCGCCTGACACCGAATCATCCGGCACTCGATCGTCTGATGCCCGATCGCCTGACACCGGATCGTCCGTACTCGATCGTCTGACACCCGATCGCCTAATACGGATTGTTTGACGTCCCGTCATCGGACAATGGGACACCTGACGTCAACTTGACCGGACCATCTGCTGGTGAGGTCAGCAAACTCGGTCCAGGATGCAGCAAGGAATCCACTCCTTTCGCCCAACGTCCTACCTGCGTGGAGACGCGGGCCAATGCGACGTCAGGCTCAGGAGTGGGGGGGCAACTGTTGGGATATACCGACCGACTCCATCCGACCGACCGACTCCATCCGACCGACCGGCTCCATCCGACCGACCGCGGGCGACACCGGCAGCGACTATCGATTGCGTCCCGACCGAAACGGGTCGGCCTAGTGGCCCCACGTCGCCTCCGATCGCCTGAGGGCCGACCCTCCATCACCGACTACCCATCGGATAGGACGCCGACGACTCACTATCAGTTTGGATGGCTGTCGTTCCACCTCTACAGGCCCTCCTAGATGCCGGATGAGCGGCGTGGGCTGCAGTCCCATCAAGTAAACGCCGCACGGACGCCAGGGGGCATTACCCTGCCAGGAAGTCTGGGGCGCTGTCCTGCTAAGGATGAGAATTAATTCCTAGGACCTGTCAACTTTGTCAACGGCATGACAACTTTCGGTGATTTGACAACTCTCCAGTTGTCTACATCACCGACGGCGGGGCCATACCACCTCCTACTATAAATCGGAGAAGGCAACAGTGCTAGGGGGTCTCGGGGAGAAAACGCTCAGGCTTGCTCTCTCTCTCTCTCTCTCCCTCTCTCCCCGCAGAGCTCCTTGTCTCTTCTTCTTCGTTGCCCAGTCTCCTCTCTGACTTGAACGTCGGAGGGTCCCCGCCGGAGCTGCCTCCGGTCAGCGCGGACTTTCTTTTGTAGGTGCCCGTTCCCGGCGATCAGGTGACGAGGGGATTGGCCGCAACACCTTTTCTAAGAAGTCATTGAAAAAGGAAATGTATTGCTGCTAATCATATCTTGTTCTATCCATATCTTGACTTTATGATAATAGTTATGGTTTGTCCAATCATAACCCATATCTTGTATATAAAATGCATCTTCTCTTATCATTCCCGTAGTTACCAAGCTATACAAGTTCATAATGGACAGCTTTATGCATGGCTGGCTCTATTATCCTTAACTTAATCTCAAAGCATGCATGCCACGTTTTGCATTTTGTATTGCAGCAAGACAAAATGTTTCTAGTCCTGCCATCTTATGGATACGGAAGAGAAGCTCTCCCATGAATAGTTCTCTCAATTAGTTCACAAGGACAACTTCGTTTCTGTTCTATTTGTTATAAAAATTGTTCAGGTTTTATATTTGAATCACAGAAATTCATTTTAAAGCCCTTTGATGGAATGCCATAATTCGTACATATATGATTCATTTATGTGCAGTTGACTGGATAACATGATTCCGAAGCTTTCTTCTAGGGTTCTCCATGGAGCACATCCTAGCTAGATTATTTGATTGGTGAGATTTTGATAGCTGAAATTCTTATTTTGATAGGTGCCGGCCTTCAACTTTAAGACTACAGGGCATGTTATGATTTCTTGATCTTGCAATTGTTTAGAAAAAAAGGAGTTTTCTGAGTACACTTTGGGGCATCTAGTTAAAATTTTGATTGCTTACTTTTGTGCATATTTCAATGCTAAATAAACACTTAGCATTGGTGCATAAGCACTTAGCATTGATGCCTAAGTATCAATGAAGCATGTTCTCTATTTAATTGAAGACATTTCTATATTTTACTTAATTATATGGCTCGTATGTGATGCAGACATCTTAATTGGTACAAATTGTGATTTGAAAAATCAGATCCGAAAGGTCAAGAAACTAGATTAATTATATCTGACTATGTCGATTTTGACACTACCACACTAGAACAGTCATAACTTTCTCATCTGGTATCAGAATCGCTATTATGATCCCATTTCGAAAAGTTCTTTTTGTGCTCTACAGATCTTATAGCTTCATCATTATGTTCGATTTCAGAATCAGATTGTATTGTTCGATAGATCAATGGGAGTCTAGAAGAATCCTAGTCGAATTGGAAGTTTTAACCTTTATATTAATCTTTTTTTCTATTTTGTTTCGGATTCCTTTTGCTATTAGGTTAGAACTTTTACTCTATAAATAAGAGCCCTTAAGCTACTATTGTAATCAGTTTTAGTTCATTTTTGTGATATTGAATCAAAACTTCAAAGAAAAGAGTTTTTTCTTTTTAGCCATTTTTTTTATTTCGTGCATCTTCTTTCTCTTTCCATCAAAATGTGGCCTAGGCTGCGTCAGTATGGAAATAGCTGGTTATATTTTATGCATGCCAAATATGGTAGGTTGTTCAAATTGATTATCCACACCATTCATTCCATTTTGAATACCCTTAAGCTTGTTCTGAGTGAAACTAATGTGGTTTGAATAGCTCCCAACCATAATATAGGACAAGTCTTATGTTACCGGTGAACTATTATTTAATAACTAACTAGTCGAAGACCCACATATTGCGTGGGGCAAATGTATGAAAATAATTTTTCAGATATTATTATCCTATTTTTTAGATATGCTGTTTCTTATTATTATTTAAATTATTATTAATAATAAATTAATATTTTAAAATAATATTTTTATTATTATTTTAAAAAATAATATTTTTTAAAATAATATTTTATTATTAATTTTTTAAAATTAATTTTTTAAAAATAATATGTTATTATACAAATAATATTTTTAAATTAATATAAAAATATTTTTTTAAAATAATATTTTAAAAAAATAATAATATTATTATTATTATTTTAAAATTAATATTTTTTGTTGCTTCAAATTATTATTAATAATAAAATAATAATATTTTTTCTTCTCTCTCTAAATATTTTTTTTTCTTCCTCCCGTCATCCCTGCCCCCACAGCGTGAGACCCAGGTCAAGCCATCCACACCACCCCTATTGCGGTCCCACCCCATCACCATTCGTGTCAGATGAAAAAAATAATTTTTCTAATGTTGCTGTATTCTTGTTATTATTCAAATTATTATTAATAATAAATTAATATTTTAAAAATAATATATTTATTATTATTTAAAAAATAATATTTTAAAATAATATTTTATTATTAATTTTTTGAAATAAATTTTTTAAAAATAATATGTTATCTTATTAATAATATTTTTAAAATAATATTTTTATTATTATTTTAAAATTGATATTTTTCCTTCTGCTTCAAATTATTATTAATAATAAAATAATGATATTTTTTTCTTTTTCTATCCCCTCCCAAATATTTTTTTTTAAATTAATTCCTAAAAAAATAATATTTTAAATTATTATTAGTATAAAGTAATAATATTTTTTTCTTTTTTCCTCCCTCTCCCAAATATTTTCTTTTTTTCTTTCTTTTCTTTTTTCTTTTTCCTCCTTCCCTCCCCTTCCTCCCGCTATCTCCCCCCCACCCCCTGCCCTCGCCGCATCCTCCGACTCCGGTGCCACCAACCCCCCTCCCCTCTCCTTTGCGGCCCCATCCGATTGCCATCCCCTCCTATTCTCTCCCTCGACCTCGGCGAACCCGAGCCCCCATGGCTCTGCGCAAGCACCAATGACCATCCCTTCCCTCCCCCGGCTCCGGCACCACCAACCCGATCCAACCCCACCATTGTCCACACCACATCCGACTCCATGCGACCACCAAACCCCCTCCTCTCCTCTCCACGGCCCTACCCCATTGCTGTCCCCTCTTGTTCCCTCCCCCGACCCTAGTGAACTCAAGCCCCATGGCTCCGTGCGAGCATCGACAACCATCTCTCCCCTTCCTCGACTCCGATGCCACCAACCCCCCTCTCCTCTCTCGGCTCTGGCACCACCAACCCTTTCCCCTCGCCTCCCCTCCCCAGCTCTGGCCACGGACGATCGTCGGTGCTCGTGCGTCGTCGGCTTGGAATAGCCGAATAGGGAAGCTTGAATGGTGGTTGGGGTTCGCTGGTGCTCACGCAGAGCCATGGGGGCTCAGGTCGCAACATTTTGTAGGAGATTTTCTTAAGTCGGTAGAAATTTTCAATACTTTTCTGTCCAGATGATACAACCAAACTCATTTGAGGAGCTGAGTTGGCAACACCCCAACACTCCTCCACAGAGTATTATATATATATATATATGATTAAGGGCAAAGTAAGACTTATTGACTCGAACTATTTGATTCGTGGCATACTGACCCAAACCAACATGACATTAGATTTGTATAGAAATTCCTTATGCACCGCGGGTGGTGCAGAATGTGCGCACCGCTCGCAGTGATTGGCTCACATGCAGAGTCGAAGCACGGCATGCAAAAAAAAATTTTTTCTTCCGACCCCACGCATGAGCCAATTACCACAGGTGGTGCACGCGGTCTGCACCGTCTGCAGTATACAAAGAATTTCTCTAGATTTGTAAGTGTGTTCGGGTCAGTAAAGGGCTCATATTGGCCCAATAATAGATGTGGAGTAGTAGAAGACCATCCTATGGCCTTCTCCTCCCTTTTTCTTCCAAAAGACAGAAATTATTTGGATGAAAAATACCCACCACCCGGAAGAGATGAGCGAGGAGCGATCGAGTATGCTTTTTTGCGAGATGTTTTTTTCCTTTCTCAGTTAGGCAGCAAACGAAAAAAAGACGGCGTAAAGAGGGACTTCCCACTAGCTTTAAGCCAAAATCAAAGCAAAATCAGGTCAATCCTATTCCTTCTCTCCACTAGTCTATTTTCTCCATAGACCAAAAATTTGGTAAAATGGTAAATATTCTAAAATTGTCTTTTGGCATAATTTCATGGTACATTGTAAATTTAAAAATGATTTATACATTGAAGAAAAAAGATCATGATTTTTCCTTGATGGTGAAATTTTTAGATTAAAATATATTTTAGGATTTAAAAATACTATAATAAAATAATGTTCGAAAAATAAAAAAAATTGTAGCAACTAAGGGGAATACCATAATTAAATAGTAGTTTAATCAGTTAAAAATATATGAAAATTATAAAATATAAAAATTAGTATTCTATTAGCATGCTCTACAAGGGTTGAATGATTTGTAAATGTTAACCTACTACTTGTGGTGCAAGCTTTCACCTTATAATTGGCAATCTTACTAAATAATTAATGATACTTTCACATAATATATATACTTGAGTATTGATCTAAATTTCATACAGATGTTATGACCTTTGCAAAATTCTTTATGCATCGCGGGTGGTGCAGAAAATTCAATATGGAGCGCACCACTTTACGTGATTGATCCATGTAACCACATCTTTCTAATATGCATTTAATGTCTGCAGTTTCACTTTTTTTATTTAAAAATTTTGAATGATAAAAATATCTTTGCTCTTTAGAAAAAATTATGACATCATATGTCCATATTATGATATCCTACGTGCAGAAATTATAATTTTGACTCAGGATGTCATAATATGCCATAAGATATCATTTTTTTTTCAAAATATAGGAGTATTTTTGTCATTAAAAATTTTTAATAAAAAAGTAAAACTATAGACATTAAATGCGCTTTGAAAAGTGATCGGATAAAAATGCCCCTTCTATATTATGACATCCTCGGCCATATTATGATATCCTGCGTGCAGGATGTCATAATTTGATACAGAATATCATAATATGCCACACAATATCATAATTTTTCGGATTATATTATGATATCTTATATGTAAGAAGTTATAATTTGACGCAGGATATCATAATATATCGCGAGATGTCATAATTTTTTCTAAAGAGTAGGATATTCTCGTCATTCAAAATTTTCAAATGAAAAAGCGAAACTGCAAGCATTAAATGAGTGTTGAAAAACGGTGGCTACATGAACCAATCATATAAAGCAGTACCCTTCACGTCAGATTTTCTACATCGCTCGCAATGTACAAAGAATTTCACCATGACCCTTTGGATGTTTTATCATTTGTGATAGCTTATAATTAATAAAGATGAATTCATATATATATTTACTCACATTACTAAGTATGGGTTGGATGCTATGCCAAATAAAAGGAACATTCAT
Organism: Elaeis guineensis; assembly: GCF_000442705.2. Classification (NCBI taxonomy): domain Eukaryota; kingdom Viridiplantae; phylum Streptophyta; class Magnoliopsida; order Arecales; family Arecaceae; genus Elaeis; species Elaeis guineensis. Next base: position 83,552,372 of record NC_025995.2, on the reverse strand, counting down.
AAGTTACCTGTGAAACATGGACATCGTGGTTTACGGTTGACAGGGACTTTCAGAAGTATATGCTGAGATTTCTCCAAGGTTAGTTAAAGGGAAGCTTGTACAAAGGTTTCTAGCTCCATTAATTCCTAACTTGCTTTGTTGAGGAGACTAAAGCAAATGTTTATACCTCGCTGATCATGTAGGAGAGGTTCAGTCTCTTCTTAGTTCCTATGCTCAGGTTACTTGAAATGGTTGGCTTTTAACGTTACACATCGAAACATAGAAATAAAGTAATATCTGATTTCTCTCATCCATTTTTAAATTTCAAGTCACATATATTGGGTCAATGACCCATTTTTTGCTTGATATTATAGGCATCTTTTCCTCTAAATTTTCAACCTTCAGCGCTACTGCATTATTCTTTCATCTTCATAAGAGCATTAAAAGATTTTTCCCCCTTGAAACTAAGATGCCTTTTTGCCACATCTGCTACCATTGTAATTGAACGTAACAATACTTTATTGATCATATTTACTTGATGTGCTGAATTTTTCTTGACGATCCAAGATGGCCTTTGTAACCACTTTCATTTGTCCCTTAATTTCCTTTTTTAACTTGTGCAAGATCTACCATGATTGAATTTTTAGACTCAATGGAACACTTGTCCCTCATTTTGAAGTCTCCTTTTTTTTCTCTTTTTTTGGGTAAAGATTGAAGTCTCTTTGTTTCCATGATGTTCTTATAGTATCTTTTCTCCAGTTATCAATGTCAGGCTGCTTGGGTTGCGAGACTTCAAGGCCTAGCCCATGTCATCCAAGTTGAAAGAGTTGAACAAGTCTGGCCGCCCTCCATTAGAAGATGCTATTAAAGCAAAATTGGTATTATCATGAGCTATAAAGAAGTACATCTATCCTATAGTAATTTATGAATATATAAGCCATGGATTTGATTTTACCAAGGATGATTTAATTAAACATGAATAACAACCATTAATCCAAACTTAGATTATGCTAAAGGAACTACACTAAATTGTTTTACAAATATCTATGCCATGTCTTCGCAAAGGAGAGTATCCAAGCCATGGATTTGTTGGCTAAGGATGATTAAAACGTAAACTAACAACCATTGATGCATTTGGGAGGCCATATCTCATTTTGTAGTGAAGCAATACGTAAAGCACATGCCGGGGAACTAAAGAACATTATTTGAAGCCTGAACATAACGCACAAAATGCATTTGAGCCACGATGGAATATAATATTCCCGTGCTACTAAATGCATTTGTGCCAGGTGCTGCCTCCGGCTTCGAACAACTGCTCCTTGGTAGTTCTCTCGATCACCGTTGGTACCGGGGTTTAAGTAAATTTTTCCTGCCTCCTTTTGTCACTGGACAAAAATACCTAAGGACTTGTAAAATAAATATTTCAACAATTCCGAATCCACCATCTCCTTGTTCTCAAAACAAATGCAGCTAAGGTCCTCATATCCAATCTCAATTATCAATAGGAAAACATCCTGCATACTCACTTCACATAATAATTCAAATTTCAAGTCGACAAGCCCATCTGACCTGCTAAACTATCCTTTACGAGCAAATTGCTGATATCAAATAAATAAAATTTGTTACAGGATTGTAATGATTATAATTTAGCCATTTCCAGACAAACTGCTACCATATTTTGACGACCTGATAATTATGATATATACATGCATTTTGATCATGGTAGATATTCCTTTGTGACTAATCAATTATCATGCTATCATACCATTGATGTTACCAATTATTCAGTGTCTTTGTCTTCAATATCAACTTGCATCACATCTAGTGCCCAAACCTTTCCCTGCATTCACAACCCACATGTGTTGTTGCTCCCCAACGCCCAAACCAAGTAGGTCACAACTTATTCTTCTCTTCTTTTTATTTTTCTTTGTTATCTTTTTGGTAGAGTATAATGGCGCACAATAATTACAGGATGAGAGGTAATCATCCATCAAATATTCTTAACCCGTTAAACTCAGATGAGGGTGGTGTGCCTTGTGCAACCACTTCACCGGCTTAATAAGTTAACATGTTTTTAATAGATATGGAAATTTTGCGATCTATCATATATCCATCCATCCGATCCGAATGGGGCAGATTTTATCCAACCCAATTAGAACCAAGGGCAAGTATAAGTTCTAAAAATCAATATCCGAAACAGGTTCAAATCAAATACAAATAATAGTATATCCGAAATAACCTTAATCTAAATTCTCATTTCAAAATTATAGTTATTTTATAATGATTACAAGTTCCGTAAAAACCATCCAATCCCTCTTATCTATCCAATCTGCCCCTCTACTTGCCCAACCCGACCCCAATGGTACAAAACAAGTATGATATGAAATTTTTAATTACAGAATAGATATGGATATTGGCGACACAATCCATACCCGACCCATTGCCACATCTAATTTTATTTCTCTCTCAAGACTAAACAACAAATATTTTTTATCTCTCAATTTTCATTCGGCAAGCACTTCTCTACAATCTCTGCAAACTTCTTCCAGCACTTAGGATTGATATTTTCTTTGATATTTGGATTAATGATGTCTATCAAATCTCTTAGTCTGATTGGGAAGAAGAAAGATTTTTTTCAACCTGCTCAACTCGAATCTCTCAAAAGAAAAAAAAAAGATGGTGGAAGATTACGAAGATAGGACTTAATTAAATCTTCTTTCTTTTATTGATGAATCTCCATATTAAAAACTGAAGTACATAGCCACTACTTATAATAATGGGGTTCGTTCTTGCATATTTTGAATCGAATTCTTCTTCTTATCATCTAAAAGGATGTCTATCTTTGAACAAGTTAGATTGGACACCTCTTCCTAGCTTAAATAGAACTAGATTTTTAAGAAAAAATAAATATAAAATTTTTTAAAAAATATAAATATTTTATAGGAGATAGATCTCGATTTTACGTCAATTTGTCTTCTATCGCTCCAACTAATTCAAAAAAAAAAATTTAATTTGACTAGCCCATTTTGAAGCTTAAATAATAGAATTTTTGTCCAATTTAGCCCCCATAGGAACTGACCTAAAGTTATAATTTTGAAAAGATATCTTATTTCAGAAAAAAAAAAAATCATCCAATCAAGCATTATATGATAAGTTATCACTTCTAAAATTTGGCTTACGATTTAACTTCTTAATATGTAGATCTTAATTCTAAATTCTATTTAGCTTTATTCATAGTGGCTGATGTGATCCACATCGATTCATCCTAGTGGCAAAAGTAATTCACATCAAGTCTGATGATCCATCTAGATCATCTCCTCTCACTTAAAAAATTTAGCCTAATCTGCAAGGCTAGCCTGCTCTTTAAAAGAGTGGTGTTAATTGTGCCTTAAATTTTTTAATCCATTCTGCTCCATGATTTCGTTCGAAAAATTTGGAGACACATTGGCAATAAATGTGCATGCAAATGTAGTGCTACCCATAGCCCATGTTTGTCCATCTTCCAATCGCACAGGATGCAAGAATATAGCATGTGTGGGGTGCATGTGATGGCCACCTATGTCACATGTGCTGGCTGCAGGGTCACAAGTCCCTTGCACACAGTTGCAAGTCCTCATGGGGTGCATGGCATTGGGCCAAGACCGATTCGCTTGGTTCTCAAGGCTCAAGCCGGTTTTTTGATATGTATCTATTTTTTATCTTGTTAGGAAAGTTTGAGACTGAGGCGTATTGAGATTAGGGTTTTACTAAGGATAGCGTTGTTCTTATACTCTATCCTTTTGATTACAGTGAAATCCTCTCTCCATCCTCATCCATGGATATGAATTTATAATCGAACCACATAAATCTATAATAAATCTATACATGTATGCATATTCCTTTCTTTTTATCTTTTTGGGTCTCTTTGATCTTCTTCGTTTTCATCAGGATCCCTAGCAATTTGTGCTGCCTGCCATACAAGACATCAAAGAGAACCACTCTAAAGGCAAAGACACCAGACTTTTCAATCAATTACTGACTCTACTCAGGATCCAAACAACCAAAACTTCCCTTCACCATAGTGCTGCCATGGGTCTGATTCATCATCAAGCGGTCTTCAACAACCTGAAATATGAAACCTCAGCAACCCATTTCTCATCCAGGAGAATGTTGGTGGCCTTCACATCTTTGTGAATTAGAGTATACTCAGCATCAGTGAAGGTAGTGAAGCCGCCTCACTGCTCTAATGCGAATCTCCAACCTCTGCTTCCATGACAGAGGAAGCTTGACGCGCTTATATAGATGCTTCCATGGAGTCCCATGAGCCATGTAATCATAAACCAATTCAGATGCTCAATAATTCTTAATTCAAATTATCTTAAAACTAAAAGATGATATTTTGAATAAATTGACATGAAATTATGTGAATATAAAGTTTATGTGCTTGTATAAAACTTCAGCAATAAATGTTGTGCACGTGCATGCATGCATGTGCATATGAATGTCTTATTAATAGTAGTTTGTTTTATTTTGTTGTTGGTGTTACCCCGTTGGAATATGCTTATCTATTTTAGCATTAAGATCCGACTTTATTTATTTAATGGTTGGTTAGGGCTATCAGATTATGAGGTACTTAGGGCTACCATGTTTCTATTGCACATTCATGCCATGCACACGTATTAGGACGAACAGGAAAAGATAGAGAGTCCCGACTCAACTTGAGGGCCAAACTACATATTTAATTAACAACTATATTGTATATATAAGATAGTATTTGATTTGTAAATAAAGTAGGCATAAGGCTGAAATAATTCATTCCTCGTGTGAAGCCCTTAGTTTTTTATGGTTTTTTTTTATTAAGGACCAGAACTACTTCTAGACTTAAAAAAAAAAAAAAGAAGAAGAAGAAATTCTAGCAAATCAAAAATATAAACAACTTATAAAAGAACTATTTCACAAAAAAAAAACTGTTATTCCTGATTAACCTTTTTACTCTCAAATGCAACCTGAGATCCTAATATATACTCTTGATTAGATTCAATCATGTAATAATTCAGAATCTCAGAACACCAACTTACATTCAATCATGATAAGCCATCTTTTCAACCTATTGGCTACCAAGCAATTAATCATTCCATTGCTACAAGCTATTAGTTAACAACTTGATCTCAAAATCAAACTAATCACCCATCATCTTGCACTAAACATTGGAGAATGCTATGGTATTCAGAAAAATCGCTAGAAAGAGTCACTTAGCTAGCTCTCTTGGCAAAATTTGCCATATCAATTCAAAGGGAGGAATAAGAATGCTATACACCGGTTTGCTGACTTTTTGAGCCATGATTTCTATTCCTACTTTAGGGAACTGGTTCTGGCTGCACAATCACTTTATTATTAAAAAAATTAAAAAGTATAAGATAAATCTCACCAAAGAAGAATGAGATCGAAAAGGAAAAAAAGATGGAAAAGAAGGGGGAGGAAAAAAAGGATAATAGAGAATAAATAAATTTTCTATCCCTAATATTTTGAACATTTCACATCGATCCTGTCCGCATGTTCTACTCCTCTTTAAATCTTGAAACTAAAAACTTGAAAAAAAAAGGACAACATGTGAAATCTCCTTTCAGACCAAGTTACCGATATTAAATTTACGAACTTATTTAACATTGATCAATTATAGGCAAATTGTAGTAAAATAAACCTAAAATTTTGACACTTCTATGCATTTGGATCTTGGCAGCTACTCCTTTTTTTTATATGGTATTTACCATGCCATCATACCATTGCTGTTACCAATAAGACAACATTTTCAAACAAGCTTGCATCACATCATCTAATGCCAAGCTCTTCCCTGAGTTTACTACACACATCTTGCTCATCAAAGCACAAACCTAGAAGGTCTTTTCTAACTCTTGTATTTATTTATCTATATATTTTCTTGAAGGAGAGTTTTTACCCTATTATCCCTTGTCATCTCCCTTCTTTCCTCTACTTTCTTTTTTTGATTCTTTAATCATAGATTGTTTGTTTTTCTTGTGTGCTCTCCTTGTCCCATGTTGTTTATAACGATGATTTGAGATGTCTCACTATTATTTTACTAAAAAAACTATGATTTTGTCAAAGAAGACCATGTGCCATGCACTTCCCTCGGAGACTTGACAAGCTTAATAAATGATGCGTTCTCAACGACCTTTTAGGACCAAATTAAAATTAATTAACAAACTTTCTCATATAAGACTTTACTAATTTTATATTAATTATTTGTCCAAAACCTGCCAACATAATAGTTGAGATCCCAACATACATTGAATCATGATAAATCCTTGCTTTTGACATATCAACTTCCACACTCGTAGCATTATTGCTACTAATTGTTTGAGGGCTTTAACTTTTTGAACTTCAAATTATTCGATAACTTTATCTTGAAAACCAAGCATAACCATGGACGGGCACGGCCATATCATAATTCAAAAAAGAACAGAAGAATCATATTTGTGTGCTAGGGTGCAATTTGCTTTCTCAATCAACTATCAAACGGTGAAATGATCTTTTCATTTTGAAATCCCATGTGCAACTCAAAGAGAAGTTATGTATGCCTTCATTAACTTGGTACCATATGTTCATAAAGAGGTCTCAATGGGCCTAGCTCAATGGCTTTGCCACCAAAAAGGGTACAAACCCTCAAGCCTTCTCCACTAAGCTTAGAGCCCTTTGGTTCTTTCCTAGCTATAAAGTTACGTACCAAGGTTTGGATGACCAAGAGACAAAGGCAAGGCAAGGCAAGGCAAGGCAAGGCTAGGCTCACAGGTGAGCATCGATCCTTCGGATGAATCATTTCGGATGATTGTGTCGGCTACTCTCCGAGAGCGTGGACCACCCAAAATGGAACCCACAATTCATACATCCCACGTGGAACTCTTTTCCCGTCAGCACAACGTCAGAAAAAATCGCATCAGGGGACCCGCACAAAATCGTGCCTTGTCTACCGGTCCAGTTGCCGGATCCAATTTCAGGTCTCACGAAGAGGAGAAAGGTTGGGGGGGAGGCGGGACCCACCACAGGGGAACACAAAAGAAACGGGCGACAGAATAAAGGAGCACGGGCCCGTGCCACATACCTCGAGTCCTCATTATTCGTGCCTCGGCACGAATCACGAACATTTCCTTTTGGAGACGCTTCCACCGCAAGCCACCAGCCATCGATGACCGGATACGTGGCGTCCTGTGACGAGTGCACTCCAAGGTGCCCTGACGACACCCAGACCGGGGCCCATCAGCGGTCATTCAGGCGCCAACGAGAGGACATGAATGTCCCACGTAAGGTGTACTGTACGATCAGGATCAGCCGGTGGACAGTGGCCGCGGCACGCCGCGACGGGCATTCCCGCGTGGGAGATGGGAGCACGGTTTGTCGCGGCCTACCGATGGGTCCAGGTGCAATCAGACGGTCCAAATTGCGAAATAAGCACGGCCGCGGAAATCGATAGAGTTCTGCCACGTCAGCATGGCCGTTCACTGACGGACCAATTCAGAAGCGGGGACCACCGGCATGGAACTTTTCAAAAAGAGGTGGGAAAACGACGCCTTAGGGACCACCAAAGATTTGGTGCTCATCGTGTAGCGTACTTGATTCGGACCACCGAATCGACGGTCCAAGGCGAAGGGGGTCCAAAGTGCCAACGCTATCTTGTGAATATGGCCATCTGATGATGGGCTTTAGGAAGAGCTTTCGCTTTCGGGCTTTTCTAACAGGCCCACAAGAATCCTCTGATTGAATGGCTGGGATCGTCGGCAAGAGAGGGGTCCACGAGACTGGCGGCAAAAAGGGTGTTGGAGGCGAAATTATTGCCTGCATGCCGGCCATGTGACCCTGTGTGCGCCAATCACCGCCACTGATTTTTGTAGACTCCATCCATCGTATACATATCTTGATATACCATCATATAAAAATTAATAATTATATAAAAAAAATTATATATAGATTCATAAATTGATCTGGATTTATTTTTAAATTTTTAAATTTTTTAGATGGAATAAAATTTTTTTGAACTATTTAAGAAATTATTTTTAGATCCCTGATGTTCAATCATATAATTGAATAATAAAATTATGTAAACGGATAAGACAACGATGTAATCGAGACATATATCTATATAATTTGAATATAAATTTATATAATTAATTATTAAAAATAAATAATCAGAGAACTGTGTAATTTGTATAGTTTGAACATAAATTTATGAACAGTAAAAATTTAAAAATAATTTTTTAAATAATTAAAAAAATTATTTCATTTAAAAAATTTAAAAATAAATATAAATTAATTTAAAAATTTATAGATAATTTTTTCTAACCGTGATTGGCTGTGCATGGTCAAATGCTGTACACAATGCGGGCAATAACTTATTGCGCTGGAGTTAGCTGGATTCTTGGTGCCAAGTTCTGGCCGAGTTAGGTGGAATTCGGATACAAGCTAGCCTTTCCCGAGTACGAGAAAGAGCAGCGATTATACTAGAACGGACAGGGGTAGTACCTTTATGAAGGATTTACCTTTCGTGTAATGAACTTGTTTGCCGTACCTGTTCAGCCTCGAAATTTTATACTCTACTCTTCGAGTTGTACTTAAGGTCAACTGATATATATATATATATATATATATAATGTTACTTTTGGATCTAAATATGATATGAGTAAACGTTCTATGTGCATATATTTTGAACATGTAAAAGAAAATGTTAATCCAATTAATATTTTTTTGCAAAAATGATAATTAAGTAAATGTTTTATGCAACATTTATAAATATAATTAGTATTTTTTCTCTGTCAGAAGCTAAGCATTATTTTTTAGCACAAGGTCTTCAATTGTTGGGCCTGGAAAAACTCTCGAATCTAGCTCCACCAGCCTTCACAGAAAATTTTAAATCTGTGTGACCCCATCCTGGTTTTCTTCCTTGGTAGTCTCTCTCTTGCTTTTGATCTCCATGTTCCCAACTCTCTCTGGTCTCCGCCTCGTGCGTGTGTGTGTAATAAAGAGAGAAGAGAGAGAGAGGTGGCGTGGGCATGGGGAGGGATGGAAGGGAGGATGTGCATGAGAGGAGAGAGGAATAAAGAGAGAGCATGCATGCGCTAGGAGGGAGAGAGAGAGAGATGGTGTTCACTGGGTTAACGCATGCGTTGGGGTGGAAGTGTGATCCGGTCCTTGTGAGAAAGACGAATTCGAGGGAGGTGTATGACTCTTTTTTTTCCATAATTTAGTTTCCTTCCCGTCTAGTTACAAGTACCGCGCCATGAGTCTCCCGGTTGGGAGGTATGTATGTGCACAGAAATCGCGTTGGGAAGAGAGATCTCACGCATAATCTTGAGAAAAATAAATATTTTTTTTTATAAATTAATAAAAATTTCTATTTGAATTTAAACTTAAAAGTACTCTTCAGTTAATTTTACTTAAAAATCTCTCCCAATTAACATAAATGATTAATTATAAACCAACCTAAAATAACACTATGATATTAGAGAATAGTACTACTTATTATAAAGTAATACTATCTTAGTGTAAAACAAGTAATACTATCTTAGTGTAAAACAATACTATCTTATTATGATATAAGGATATTACAAAACAGTACTTCCTTATTATAATATAGTACTGCCTTATTATAAAATAGTACTGTCTTATTATATAGTATATATAAAATACTATTATTATAAAATAGTACTGTTTATATAAAACAATACTGCGATATTAAAAAACAGTACTATCTTATTATAAATCAGTACTGCGTTACGTATTATAAAACAATACTGTGATATTAGAAGATAGTATGTCTTATTATAAATCAATACTGCGTTATTGTAAAACAATACTATCTTATTGTATAACGTATGACGGTATAAGGTATAACAGTCATTTAGTTAGAAATAAGGAGTTGTTTTTAATTTATGTTTGGAATGAGGAGCTACTTTTAATTTAAACTAAATAGGAGGTACTTTTAATTTGAAACATAAAATAAAGTTTTTGTCTAGTTTATTTTTTTTTTGTTGATAAAAAGAAAAAAAATAGTTATGAGAAGAAAATATATCAAAATAAAGCTCTATCCACATGCATATATATCTGACTAAATTTTTAGAATATAATTTAACAATCTCAATTTGATGATGGATTAATTATCAAATTCAAAGATCAATATTGTCAAATATTTACACCTCCAAACTATCTAGAAACTCATATTATGAAATGAATATTATCAAATCTGCTAGCATGCCAAAATTCATGATATGATATAAAAATTAAAAATCAACTTTATTGTTTATGATCTAAGAATCTTAAAATATGGATAGATTTAAGTTTACTAAATTTTAACAATTATATCAAAATAAATTAAATATGTATCCTACCATCAAAATATCTATTTTCCCACTCATCTGATGATCGTACATGTTAGAAATTATAAAAACACATGAAATTTGGTTTTAATTTTTTAATTATATAGTTATGTTCAATAATATATTTCTTTAATCTAAATAAATCTCCATCAATTTTTGAATAATTAAATAATTTACCAAATAATGTTTAGTATGAAGTCAAATTATATCTAGTTTTATATTATTAATAATATTATATGTAAATATAATAGTAATTTTAAATAGCCAAATCTTTTACCAAATATTCAATTTGGTATTTACTCTCACTTATACATATAATACTTTTGTTCTATGACCGCATAATATTGGAGTAGTATATGCAATGTAAATCCCTGAGGTTGCTTCATGTGGCAGAAATCTAAGATTGAAAACATTGCAAGGCTTCATTTTTTTTTTCTAAAAACAAAAAGCTCAATTGTTCTATGTTTTCCTAAAAAAAGTATAGTTAAAAGTTAAAAAAAAAAAGTAGTTCTTGCAATGCTTTGATAATAAAACACAAAAATTAAATTATCGAAAAGAAAGAAAATGTTCCATGCTTCTAGTTTCTTATGCATCTCTCATCAAAAAATAAAATAAAATGCTAGATTTTGCCACTTCTATGCTCCCACCTACTTTTCACTTAGAATATCAAATACTATATAATTAAATGAAGGATAAATATATATTTTAGATTCCAACTATCAAATTTTGTGACAAGAATACTTCTTGGTTCTTCTCTTATTAGAAATATTTACAAAAATAAGGTTAAGAGTTAGATATATAATCTACTTGGATCTCTATTTGTTTTTGCATCTTTATCTTTTAACTATACAGTGTCTCCTATATATCCTAAATCAACTAGCTCAATTTATAATTTTTTTCATAAAAAAAAAATCTACCCACTCTTATCTATATATATATCCCCTTTCTATTGGACTTGTTTTAATATTTAAAAAATGAACAAAATATCAATATTATATCAATATTTCTGTTAATCCATGTAATAATTTTTATCTCTTTTATCCCTAATTCTTTGAAACCTTTTCTTGTTAATATTTAATGTATATGCATTGCAATGTCAAATTGCTATCAAAATACATGTTCAATGTTTCTCATTTTTCAATCACCACACATCCAAAAATTAAACTATTTATAGTACTACTAGAGGTCATCCTTTAGTTACTATTTACACTACTGGTCATTCAAGGCAATTAAAGATTGGTATGATTTATAAGAGGTATTAGTGCCGGAAAAAGTCATGATTATCTTTCCACAAGTCACTAATTTCCATACAGAAGTAATAGTCTAAATGATGGAGAAATTTTTAATATTTTTTTAAAATAAAAGAAAAGTCTCAATATTTTCACTCTCCCATGCATCTCAAATCTAACAGCAAACTATTGGTCCATTTTCACATACTACATGTACTAAACTCTAGTTCTATGCAAAAGTTTGAATAAAATTTCCATTCAAACTAATCATCATCTTTAAATATAATTTTTAAAAATTATTTTTTTTTTTTTTTGAAAAATTTTGACCATCCAAACTACTATCTATATAACTCTTAATGTGACTAAAATTCTAAAAGTCACAAACCAATCACCAAATTATAACTCTACTTTTTGGCTAATTCAAGAATAATTGAGAATATATTGAGGGCTATGATATATTGATTGTAAATCTTGAAAAAATCTTTTTTTAATAAGTCCAAGATCATTGAAATTTGATATCTCTATGAAAAATTCTTTGAAAAGATTGTCAATTCCATATAACTCTAAAATAGTTCAAATGCTTGACCTAATATATTAGTACTATTTAGACATAAGTTATACATAATAATTATATAATTAAGTTAAGTTAAAATTATATTGCAAGTATATATTACATATGGAGTAGCTTGAGTTTATGCAATATAATTTTATATGTCTAAAATTTTTATATTCAAAATTATAATTTTAAAATGAATATTTTAGGCATTACACAAATGTACATTTCATAATTTCACTCTAACCTATCTTGGCAATGCTTATACTAATTGCAGCATTCTTTCTGTTGCCATAAATTTTATAGAAATCTATATGTTATATTTGCAAACTCTCTTTGTATAGTACAAAACCAATTAAATGAGTTCATAACATATCAGTATCTTAATTTTTTAGTATCTTGGTGTTGTATAGTTTCATAGAATGATCATAATGAAGATGACTAAATGAAAATTAATTTATTTAAACTTGTAGTCCAAAATATCTAGGGTATAACTTAAGTAGGTGGCATCTATCCTTTCTTAAGAGGAGGTCGGGACTTGAATTTTTTTTAAGGTGCTCTAAGATAGCATTAGAGGTATTTATGATGATAGGCATACAATATGAAAGCTCATGAAGCTACTTAGATCAAATCAAGTGCTCTTAGGTTGTTAAGCTTTGCAGCACTAAAATTTTTATGTCAATATTTTAACACTCCCAGCTATATTTATCATTCTATTAAGTGAATGCGGGATGATTTGTATTTAAATATATCTTTCTAATAATACATTGTTAACTAAACAATACACTCAAAAAGATGAAGTAGACAAGGAATGCTATAAGATTGTATAATCAAGCTTAATATCTCTCTAAGTATGTGCTAAATCACAGTTGTAAAGATTGAAACTTGAATACAATTAAATAGTTAATTAGCAAATAATTAGATACAAGAAGATTTTGACTCTAACCTCTTGCAAACTTAACTCCAATACTATGTTGAACGAATATTAGAGCCCATAACACAAAATTGATAGGGGATGGATCAAAATGAGAAGTATGTCTAACAACCGTCAACTCCTCAAGCTTAGTTCTAGAGTAATTTAATTAGGAGCTAGTGATAAAGGAGTAATTGATTCAGTAATCAATCTCTCCAAAGATAATTAGAAACTCATTCTTAAGGAAAAAGAATATCAAACGTTTGAAAGAATTTTATAACACTAAAAAATAATAAAATGAAAAAGATCTAATTTCATAAGCAAATTTTTGAGTATAGGATTTCCAACAAAATTATTTTTTGAAAATATAGTTCATAAGGCACCATTGAGTATATGAAATATAGCTCGCTAATATTCCTTTAACCTTATGAAAAAGTTGTTGGCACGAGCTAGTAACATAAATAAAAAATGCTGAAAGTTAAGGAAACCAATTTTATAGTTCCATGAAATCTACTACAAAAAAAAAAAATAGGCTTATAATAAAAAATTGATACTAAATTTATAATTAGTTCTTCTTTTGTATATCTCTACTATTATAATAGAGTATTCGAGTATAGGACTCTTTCACTTTTAACTCTATTTTTTATATATTCAGAAAAATATCTTCTAAAAAAATAAATCCATTCATGCACCACCTTGTTTTTTTTCATCTTCTTTTTCATCCACTCTATCTTTCCATCAAGGATGTGCATTGCAAAGACTAAATATTATATAAAATTGATTAAAACAACTCCTAAACAAACTAGAATACTTGTCAAGTAATTCTGATTAGCTTATCCACTGAGCTTGTTTAGATTGTATTATCCCTTTCCACTTTGATGAGGGGTGATTCAAAGTTAGGTCTCGAACAATGGTTTAGTATAGGATAAAAAATAAGGAATAAGCCCTGTGAATGTAAAAAAGGGGGGGGGGGGGAGTCATAATGATCATAAATATACTTTGATCCAAAAATAGTTTCAAAAATCTTCTAGAATAATTTCAATTATCATAATGATCAAAATACTTAACTCAAAGTATAAAAATTGTACTCTATCAAAAAAAGTACAAAATCTATAAAATTGAAGTCAATTTTGAAGAAAACACTTAGATATCTCAAAATACATACTTCAATATACTACAACAAAAATGACTATTAATAAAAAATGACTACTAATGGCATTCTTAAGTGCTATTATTGGGCTAGAAAGAATACCACAAATATCTTTATTGATAATTTTATGGTATTTTCTAATATACCATCCTAATATACTATCAACAATTAACTAGCAACATTTTTAGAAAAAATATTTTACTTTAGAAGTATATGTAAGTACTTTTAATGTTTCAATCCCGTCATATGTAAGTACTTTTAAAATTTTAATTCTAATATTTTTTATATATATCGATATAAATTATCAAAAATAAATTATGTATCTTAGAATTGGAACTAAGAAAGAATTTGAACTAACAAGTGACAAGCTCTTAACCACCAAACTATAACTTATTACTAATACACAACTATAGTTTATTGAACTTATTAATATACATTCATGACATTAAATAAGTATTTGATGTAGATTTTCATATTTGATATTTAATCTTTGTAAAATCCTTTTATTTTTATAAAAATAAAAATTAAACTTAATTTTTTTAATTCTTTATGTTTAAGGTTTTATCATCAAAATTATTTAAAACATATCTTTTGCATGTCTCCATATTCATATATAATTTTTTCACAAATTCTTTAAGAATTGATAATTTATGATTACTTTTATTTATACTACAATAAAGTAATAACAATTTTTACACAAAAAATATTAATATTTTTATATTATATTTTAATCTTAAATATTTTTTATTCTTAATATTTTAATACAAGTCCGATCAAACTAATGGCTTATGTATAGTAATATATATATAAAATATTCTTAATATTTTAATACAATCCGATCGAACTAATGGTTATGTATTATATATATATATATATATATATATATATATATATAACACATTTGATGAGATCGGTATGAGTAAATCAAGCTCTATATAAAAACTAACAAATTAAGTTTTAGTAGCATTTTTCTAAAATCTAAATAAAGTATGTTATTATTTATCAAAATATTAGTTAAATACCATAATAGTAGTTTGGGTTTTCAACATATCAAGTTATATCCATCAAATATAAATTTATGGCAATATTTATAATAAAATATTGCTAATAAAAAAATATTTATTGAAAGATAGCAATATTTTTACTATCATGCAGTAAAAAAAAATTACTTATATATAATAAGAAATGCCACAAGTGATTGCCACCAAAACTTATTTTTGTTCTAATGATCATGCTCATGGAAAAATAGTCAATTCACATGACTTGAATCTTAGTTACAATTAGAAATCATACTTTCATTTGTGAGTGCCTATAAAGCTTCATCAAACCTCTAAAATATACTATTTGAACCAAATCTTGTGCACTAGTCATACTTCCAAACAAATAAATTTATCATTTACCTAAGAACCTTAAAATTGTCTCATGCAGGAACTACTAATGGTACTATTTCAAAGGTTTGGATAATTTTAGAATTTGGAATCTATTACATATATCTTTGGCATTATTACCAAACTTGCAAGAGGATCATTCTTGTTTTTAGAAAAAAGTAATGCTAATAGTACTTGATTTGAGGAAGCCTCAAAGATAGAGATAAGTTAATATTAAATAAGTGTGACAAAAAGCATGAGATGGCTAAGCACAACTCTTATCCTAGGGCTTGCTTTTCTTCTTTCTTTCTTTCTTTTTCTTATCTCTTTCTCTCTCTCTCTCTCTCACATAGATGTGGCAAATTGATCCGACCTACCTAGTACCTGATCCGAATAGGATGGATTTTATCTGATTCAATTAAAATCTGGAGCAAATATAAATTTTATAAAAAATACTCGAAGCAAATTTGGGTTGCGTATGGGTAATAGTATACTCTGCCCCGATTTATCTAATGTGTATATATATATATAGAGAGAGAGAGAGATAAAGAGAGCGAGTCCCATCTCTCGTTTAAGGCTTCCCTTTTTTTTTTAAACAATGCTAGCTCAGCCAAATGGCTCCCAAACTCCCTTCATTATCTTTTTAGCATTGTATTGAGATTCATACCGATCCAATGGCTGGGCATGTGATCGGATTTGGACTAGAATCTGATCTATTTGAGCCTAATCTATCTCTTTATATATATATATATATATAGACACACACACCGAAATCCGATCAACTTGGCCTAGTCTATCTGTTTATATATATACATATATACATACACACACACATATATATGTATGTATGTATGTATGTATGTATGTAATACAATATAAGTAATATATATAGGATGTATTTATTATGTAAGCCATTTTAAATAATAAAATATTTGATAAGTGTTTTATCTTATACTTGTATATGCAAAATTCTTAGATAGTGTGCTATGGACCGTAGTTGGATGGACCATTGAGTAGTCGATGGAGTAATTTCTGCTGAATATAAGGAGGATATTAAGTACTTCTGTAATTATACTTTTGGAAATGTTGCACTCTTAGTTCAAGGATGGGCTCATTGTCTATTTTTAAAGGAGTGGATTTATCCATATATATATATATATATGTGTGTGTGTACATATGTATATATATATAATACAATATAAGTAATCCATTAACCTTGTTTAACCTCTCACCCATAGCCAGCCCTAATTTCTGTATTTTTCTTGACTCTCACCGCTACTCCCGACCTTTCTCCCTGAGTCCCCACTGTGCACTATCGATCTATGCACTATCAGTTTGCCACCATTGGTCCACCACAACCTTTTCTCCACTCTCTATGACCTCTGCCAAGCCCCCTGCCCAAGGCCTTCCGTCTCACCCCACCACCACCATCGGTCTGCCATCCCCCCTTTCCCCACCCTCTCTCACCTCCATCAAGCCCTTGACATCCAAGGCCTTCCCACTCTACCTCTACTACAAGAAAAAGGATATTTACCGACGGCTATTAGTGATGGTAAAATTATAGTCGCTAATAATACTTTTTACTGATGGCAAATGGCAATCAATAATTATGCCGTCGTAAAAAAAAATTATTAGCTATGGTATTTTTAGCTTTTAGCAATGGCAAGTTACATCGCTAATAAAAAATAATTTTATTTTTTTTAATTTGACTGTAGGATTATTAGCAACGGAGTAACCTTATTAGTAATGGCTTTTTCCATCACTAATAACTCTAAATTTTTCCTCCATTTTTATTTTTCCATGCGCCCTCGTTTTCCCCCACCCCTCTCTTGTTTGCCCTCACCTCCTTCTCATTTTTTGGGTTGGCTCCCCCACCGGCGACCGACCCCCTCTCCCAAATTTTTCCCTCCTCAAGCCTCCGATCGCCTCCCCAAGCTACCACTGACCTGCCTCCCTCCGACCGCCTTCGGTCCCCCTCTTTCCCTCACCATCGGATCAAGCTTCCTCGAGCCTCTGGCCATCTCCCCGGGCCCCCGACCGCCTCTCTGAGCCCCCGACCTGCCTATCCTTGGCCACCTCCCCGAGCCCTCGTCTATCGGATCTCAAGCCCCCAGCCGCCTCTCCGAGCTCCCAGCTCGCCTCCCTTCGGTCACCTCCCAGAGCCCTCGTCTGTCGGATCCCGAGCCCCTCGGATGCCTCCTACCTCTCCGAGCCCCGATTGCCTCCCCCCAGCCTTGCATCGCCATCCTCGCCTCGGATCCGGCATCTCCGTGTCGGATCGAAGCTTCTCGAGCCCCACCCCTTTCATCCCCAATGCTGCCAGCCATGTCCTGATGCCAGTGTCCCATGCCCGACCTCCTCTCATCTTCTCGGCCTCCCCTTTTGCTTCCCCACCATCATGCCCCATTAGATCGGGCTTCCCTTATCGAATCTAGCCTCCCCTCTTCTTCTCGTGCCCCACTATCGTGCCGTACCACTGGACTGTCACCCCCGCCTCGCCCCTTTGGACACCCAATTTTCTGAGCATCATGCCACCAACCCACCGTCAGACCCGCATCGAACCTGCCGTCGAACCCATGCTGCCGTCAGAGCCATCAAGTGATTTTTAGCACTGGCGATGGCTCCATCGTCGAAGCCATCACCGTCGCTATAACCCATTCCCATCTTTTTAAATTTTTAATATTTAAAATTATATTTTTTGATTAATTTTAATTAAATAATATTTAAATTTAAATATTATTAATATAAATATTAATAACATTTAAATTATTAATATTAATAATTTAAATAATATTATTAATAAAATTATTTAAATTAATATTATTTTTGGAAGGTGAAACTACTTTGGGAAGCTTTCCGATGAAAGTAGCCCTACTACCTTCGACAGTAGGGGTTCGAGGCCGAACCACCGTTGGATCAGTTCTGATCTGCTCATCTATTCTGATGGTAACTAGAGCAGCTCGATGATTGGACTTTAGACCCTAGATCTAACCCAAAGTCTGAAAAAAATTTTCAGACTGAATTCAAGGAGGGATATGGCTTGATCCACCCCGATCCGTTTCTAGCTTTAGTTGCAATCTCGTTTGGTACTTTAGAATCTCCAAGATGAGATTTGTTTGGATGCCATACTGGTGTGCTCGCATGGTCTAATCATCTGATGTGCTCCAAATCTATATGCACAGGACACACGTCCTGATCTTCTCCATTTGCAATGATGTCTTTTGCTTAGAAATCCAGTATTTTAAAAATCTTAAAAGTATTTGCATTGTATATAACGATAGACCCATCTTTTGATTAACTATGGTATTTGTATATTTATATATTTTTATATGAATTAAAAATTATATATATTGGTCAATTGACTGTCTAGTTTGGATAGTTTGAGAATTATAATTAATTTTATAGATAATTATAGTAATCAAATGGTATGTTGAGAGTTTGAAAAAAATTTAGACAGTATTTTTTTTAGTTCTCCTCACACATCTTCCACCGTGTGGAGAGAACTAAGAAGACAAACTATCGAAATTTCTTTCGATCCTTATTGCATATCATTTAATCACTGTAATTGACCTATAGAATTAATATAATTTCTGAACGGGATAAGACCTTCTATATCTATTAATTGATGATAGGATGTATTTATTATGTAAGTCATTTTAAATAATAAAATATTTAGCAAGCATTTTATCTTATACTTATATATGCAGAATTCTTAGATAGTGTGCCATGGACCGTACTTAGATGGACCGTCGAGTAGTCGATGGGGTGATTTTTGCTGAATATAAGGAAGGTGTCAAGTACTTATGTGATTATACTTTTGAGAATGCTATACTCTTAGTTCAAGGATGGGCTCATTGTCCTTATAAGAGATATGTCAATAGAGAAATATTTGATAAGAATAAAATAATTATCCATTTATATAAGAGTAGATTTATGCCAAACTACAAGCATTAGTACCTATATGGGAAGACGTGGGAGACAATTATAAGGGTTACAAGTCATCAGCAGGATAGAGACACAAACAAAATGGTAGATGTGGTTATGGATGCAGCTGGTCCTGAATTTGACTGGGATATGGAGGACAATCCAGAAGCTGGTAGCAGTGATTTTTATTGTATGCTGAAAGATATTGATGAATCATTATGATAGGGATGTGAATACATATTGTATTATCAGCTGTGTCAGAATTGTTGAACTTGAAGGTCGAGTTTAATATAATGGTCAACTGTTATGATAAGATAGTAATAATAATAAAAAAGATGCTACCGAAGGATAAAAAGCTTGTTGGAAACTTCTATGCTTCAAAGAAAATGATGAAAGGATTAGGCATGTGATACGAAAAGATAGATGCATACCGTAATGATTGCATGCTTTTCTAGAAAGAGGACCAACTGAAGAGTACATGTGATGTATGTGGTGAAAGTCGATTTAAGTCAAGACAAGAGAGTAGAAATCAGAAGGACATACTATATAAGGTTCTTTGATACCTTCCCCTCACTCCTAAACTTCGAAGGCTCTACTTATTCAAAAGTACTGTCGGGCAGATGAGATGGCACAAAAAAAAAAATTCACAAACACACCGATATGATAGTCATCCATCGAATAGTAAGGCATGAAAGAAATTTGATGCTTGCCACTCTTTATTTGCTTAAGAATCATGCAATATTCGACTGGATCTATCTACGGATTGGTTTACACCGTTCAGTTATGCAACAACCCCTTATTCATATTGGCCAGTCTTTATTACTCCATACAATCTGTTACCTGAGATGTGTATGAAAGACCATAACATCTTTCTTATATTTGTAATTTTTGAACCACAATACCCTGGTAGAAGCATTGATATATATCTAAGGTCTCTTTTTGATGAGTTAAAATTCTTATGGTCCAATGGCATACGTACATTTAATGTATTGAAGAAGTAAAATTTTATAATGAAGGCTGCATTAATGTGAACCATTAGTGATTTTTCTGCTTATAGGATATTGTCATGATGGAGCACTCATGGAAAGCTAGTATGTCCTTATTGCATGGAGAATACAAAATCATTTCAACTTAAGCATAGTCGTAAGTCCTACTGGTTCGACTGTCATCGTCAATTTCTCTCCGACCATCATCCTTTCTGCAAGCAGTAGGATAATTTCAGGTGGAATAAGATAGAGAAGGATCGTGCACCCCCTACGTCTCAATGGTATGGAAGTATTCAAAAGGTATCTCAAATAGACGAAGTCCAGTTTGACATACTATTTGACAAGCAGAAATCTCGAGAGTTCGGTAGAACTCATAGCTGGATAAAGCGCAGCATCTTCTAAGAATTGTTGTACTGATCGACCAATTTGATCCATCATAACCTTAACCTCATGCACATCAAGAAGAATATATTCGATAATATTTTCTATCCTATTATGGATATTAAGGGCAAGATGAAGGACAACCCCAAGGCTCGAGAAGATATGAAGAATGTATGTAAGCATCTTCTATTAAAGCTGGTTGAGGTGTCACCTGAGAAATTTTTGAAGTCAAAAGCATCTTCTAGACCTCTAACTCATTTTAAATACTTGTCTTGTATTGCCACCCATCTAAAGGATACCAAACATCCAAACGGTACCAAATATCTAAATACTTATCTTGCATCATTTTAAATAGATGGCATCGATGTGATGGAAGTCAAATTGACTTTTATGCCCCTATATCGTTATGGTTGCCTTCTTATTTTTTCTGACGATGATCCAAACTAAATGGATATTGAAGAGACTGGCTCCATAGATTGCTATGGCCTCTTTTTCTTCTACCTATATGATGTCTTAAAGCTGATGGGTGCTGAAGATTAGATTTTATGAATATATATACTCGATTTTATTTGATTTATTTATATATACTCGATTAGATTTTATGAACATATATAACTTCTTTAACATTGCCCTTGATCTATGGTAGATGGCTTCCTGAGGTCGGAGCCATCACAGTCGAGGAGAGAGCTCTGGAGGAGAGAGCTCTCATGTAGCCAGCTCGCATGGTTCTATGGCATACATACCATGCGGTAAATTTTGATATTTTAGATATTCTCTTTAATATTATTTTATCTTTCATTATCTAATATAACATTCTTTATGATGTCTTAATACTCTCAGATTCAAATGATGTGGGGTCATCAGTAACCCCACACTCACATGGAGCAGCATCTGACTTTCAAAGTCAGTGATGTGGTAGAGGATCCGTCTGACTTGCGGCACCTCTGACTCGATCGAAGGATAGAGAGCTCGTCCACATTCAGAGTCGCACATAAGTAATATATATTTTCACTAAATATGTTTAAATTTTAGTCATTTTAGAGTCTAATATTTATTGTTCAAAATAAATTTTGCAGTACATTTACAGAGCTTAGGGTATCTCATGTGGTTACCGTTATTATCCGATGATTGATGCCAAGGTCGGTGAATGAGTTCTCCAATTAGTCGTCAGGGGCTCATAATGGAGCCTGAGATATGTTCCTGGTAAGTCAAAAATATTTAATTTTTAAATTCATGATAGATTTATAAAATCTATTCTATTTATTAATACATGATTGCTTCTACTTGTAGGGGTACTATCGATTCGAGACTCCTCAAGATGAGGAGGCTGGCCGTTGGACATTCGAGGAGGTGGCCACACAAAGATTTCGAGATGGGCTGTACAGCCTTCAGTAGTCTGTCAGAGAGCACTCTAGTTCTGAGTCACCATCGGATTGAAAGTCTTACATAGATCACTAGATGTAGGCAGACATATGGGAAGCCCTCTATGACCAGTGGAGTATTGAGGAGTACTTTGATAGGTGATAGAGGACACGACAGAATCGGTCCATCCAGCAGCATCCAATCAAGCACACTGGCAGTTTCTTTGGCACTCATATTGTGGCCGATAGATTGATAAAAATTATATATTTAAATTAATTTCATATTGAATTAATCATATTTATGTTTTAATTAATTTAATTTTATTATTTATTTATTATAGACACAGTAGTTGAGTCATGCACTAGGACAGCTGCAGATATGGAGGCCACACACCAGTCTAGGAGGACTGGTAATTACTTAGATCCTCGATCTCGACAGATCATGGTAACAACTTAAAATATTATTTATTAAATTTTTATATATACTGATATATATGGACTAATAAATTTTTAAACTGTATAGACAGATTATACGAAGTATCTCGTATCGCGACACAGTGAGGACCCATCCTCTCAGCCCCTCTTTGACCTCGATGGATTGCTTGGGGCCACCGAAGTGGTGAGTAAGAGCCAGATCATAGGATTCAACCACAGCTTTGACCCTCTAGCAGCTCGATATATACTCCTCTCAAGACTTGATGACCCAAATGTAGGCTGACGCACATGTGGAGGAGGTAATGCAGAGGCTTTGGAGCCAATGATCTCAGAGCTTTCAAGATGCCATCCGCAATATGACTATTGAGATTCTCTGGGATCCACATCTATGCATTTAGTTAGGCTTGTTGTCACAGCCATCATAGCAGATAAGTCTATTAATAAATTTTTTTATTTATTTTAAATTTTTATATTTAGAAGCTTCACATGTTTAGGTTTGAGTCTGAAAATGAGATATAGGAGGTAAAAATTCAATCTAACTATCCAAACGATGGGTTGGGCATGTCTATAGTTCTATATCATCAAATAAAATATATAAAAATAATCTGTTCAAAAATCGAAGTAGTATATCGAAATATATATCTCCATATCAATATATACGCTTTCATATCAAAATTTATTAATAATATTTATTTTTTTCATTATAGAATGCTGGGATATCTGATTCTCATCCACTAGCTGTTGGAGAAGACGTACAGGAGCAGGAAGAGGATGAGGAGGATCTTACATGATTTTTTTTGATATGTATGTAATTTTGATACTTGTAAAGCAATATAAAATTATAAAATTTATATTTTTAATATAATATAATTAATTTTATATTTATGATTGTATTAAATAATTATTATTTTATTTATAACAGATTTTAAAAAATATTATTTCTTATTAATATGATTAAAATAAGTTTTAAATATTTAATTATGATTTTTTTTAAAAAATTAAAAATTATTTGCTTCTGCCATCACTAATGATTTTTTAAATTTTTATAAAAATATTTAAAAACTATTAACGACGGCAGTAGCGATGACAATAGCCATCGTTAATAATTTTTTAACATTTTAATTAAAAAAATTAAAATTATTAGTAATAAATTTTTATCGCTAATTACCATTATTAGTGATGATGAATTTATCATCGCTAATAATGATAATTAACGATGAAGTTATTTTCATCAGATTTTTAGCAAAGGCATGCCGTTGCTAACAGCATTAGCGATATGGTAAAATGACTATTAGCGATGGCAGTTAAACATCACTAATAATCTATTTTTTTGTAGTGCTCCCACCCCTAGCAGCATTTCGATGGGTCTCCTGCCCTCCCCTCCCATAGTGGCGGTCCAGCGACTAGAGCTTCGATAAAGCCCTAGCCATCATCTAAGCTTTCCTATTCAGCCACTCAATACCTCCTACCCAATTGAGACTCCTAAGGACAAAATAGATAGAGGATACACTAAGAAAAAATATAAGAAAAATCAATCAAAACAAAGGAAAGATGGAAAAAAAATTAAAAGATAAGACCTTTTCCGACATAGATTGATCTTTTTATTTCCTTTTTGCTTGTTTTTCTTTTCATTTCATTCTCTTTTTTGGAGGTCTGTAGGGAAGGAGAGCACCTGAGGGAGATAAGAAGGCTTTTTAGGTTTTGGTTGGGGTTTTTTTCTCGAGCATATGGGATTTTGTGCAAGTTGTGGCAGTATGAGTTGGTCCCATGGGCTGAGAGGATGGGCTGAGAGGACCCATCCTCTCAGCCCCTCTTTGAACTCGATGGATGGCTTAGGGCCACCAGAGGGATGAGTAGGAGCTAGATCATATGATTCGACCATAGCTTCGATCCTCTAGCAGCTCAATACTCCTCTTAAGGCTCGACGATCCAGACATGAGCTGACGCACATATGGAGGTGGTCGTGCAAAGGCTTTGGAGCCAGCAACCTTAGAGCTTCCAAGACGCCATTCGTGATGCGGTCGTTAAAATTTTTTGAGACCTACATCTGTACGAGCAGTTGGGCTCGTTGTCATAGCTATCACAATAGGTAAGTCTATGAATAATTTTTTATTTATTTTAAATTTTTATATTTAGAAGCTTCACATATTTATATTTGGATTTGAAAAGAAGATATAGGGGATAAAAATTTAATCTATCTAAATGATAGACTGGAGATGTCTATAGTTTCGTATTATCGAATAGAATGTGTAGGAACAATCTGTTCGAGAATAGAAGTAGTATATCAAAATATACATCTTCGTATCGACATATACATTTTTATATCAAAATTTATTAATAATATTTTATTTTTTTATCACAGGATGCTGGAATATCTGGCTCTCATCCACCAACTGCTAGAGAGGATGTACAGGAGCAAGAGAAGGATGAGGAGGACGATGAGAAGAATCTTACATGATTTTTTTTTGATATATATGTAATTTTGATACTTGTAAACTAGTATAAATTTATAAAATTATATAATTTATATTTTTAATATAATATAATTAATTTTATATCTATGATTGTATTAAATAATTATTATTTTATTTATAATATATTTTAAAAAATATTATTACTTGTTAATGTGATTAAAATAAATTTTAAAATATTTTATTATAATTTTTTTTTAAAAAATAAAAATTATTAGCGATGGTATTAGCGATGGCATTAGCGACAGCATCTATCGTCGTTAATATTTTTTTAAAATTTTAATTAAAAAAATTTAAAAATTATTAGCGACAGCAGTAGCAACAACTACGACATCGTTAATAATTTTTAAATATTTTAATTAAAAAAATTAAAATTATTAACGATGATTTTTTATCGCTAATACCATCACTAATTAATGTTATTAGTGACGGTGATTTTATTGTTGCTAATAATGGTAATTAGCGACGATGATATTTTTATCAGATTTTTAGTGACAGTGTCTCATTATTATTATTATTAGCAATGGTAAAATGACTATTAGCGATAGTAGTTAGCCGTCACTAATAGTCTATTTTTTTGTAGTGCTCCCACCTCTAGCAGCATTTCGATGGATTTTCAGCCCCCCCTCCCACGATGGTGGTCCAGCAACTAGAGCTCTGATAAAACCCTAGCCATCATCTAAGCTTTTCTATTTGGCCATTCAATACCACCTACCTAATTGAGATGCCTAAGGATAAAAAAGATAGAGGATACACTAGGAAAAAACATAAGAAAAATCAACCAAAACAAAGGAAAGATGGAAAAAAATTAAAAGGTAAGACCTTTTCCGACATAGATTGATCTTTTTATTTCCTTTTTGCTTGTTTTTCTTTTCATTTCATTCTCTTTTTTGGAGGTCTGTGGGGAAGGAGAGCACCTGAGGAAGATAAGAGGGCTTTTTAGGTTCCGGTTGGGGTCTTTTTCTCGAGCATATGGGATTTTGTGCAAATTGTGGCAATATGAGTTGGTCCCTTGAGGTTTTAAGAGCTTAATATCTTGGTGGAAGCATGATATTTTATAAGGAATGAGGATGGGGCAATCGGCAATGGTGAAGCTACGATGGAGATAGGGAATGGAGAAGGGCAAAATGGAAGATCAATTCAGATATATACCCCATCCAACCTAACCTATCATTGGAGCTCGACCCTACCCAACCCGAGATAGGTATGGGGTAGGTATGGGTATAATTTTTTCTGATGGGGTGGACACGAATATCAGTCGTTCCGACCAATATCTGACCCATTTCTACTCCTACTCAAACACACACATGCCCACACAAAATTAGAATATGGTTCATGTAAACCAAGGGTCCAGACTTGCAAGCCCAACCAAGTAACTAGTGTAACTTGCAAATCTTTCTCACTTTTCTTAAGTGACTTCATTGAAAAAACTTTCCAAATTCACCTCCTACATATTGAAACTAATACTATTTAAATGAAATAATTACTAAGATACTCCCTAAACTTAGAGCTAGTTTTACTTAACACCCCTCAAGTTTAAAAGGTTTCAAATTATTCTTTGGTTAGTTCAATGGTTCAATGTGGTCACGTCATCTATCTTTGTTTATTTGGTGTATATTTTAGGACAAAAATATCCTTATGAAGAGCAATTTGAATGCAGAGGAGGGATGAGAACCTTAGAAGATTTTAAAGAGTAAAAGGAGGAGTTGTTGGAGAAGGAGAACAAGGTGGAGCGGGTGGGAGGATCAGATTAGATGGAAAGAAGAGATAAGGACCATTGCAAGGTTTAGAGGAAAAAAATAAGGCATCTGAAAAAAGAGGATGTAGTGGTAGTGGAAATAAGGCTAGATGAAGTGAAAGGATGGAGAGAAGGAATGAGAACAGAGATAGGATTTGAAGAGAAGAACATGTTGGAAAAAGAGGAGGTGGCAGGAGTAGATAGAGTTCAGATTGGACTAGTTTAAATAAAAGGGAGGAATACAGAAATGGGACAAGAATAGCAACATGGTTTAGAAAGGAGGAGGAGGTGGTGGTCGTTAGGACGGATGGGAAAGAAGAAGAAAAGATATTTTTTTGATAAATAAACAATTCCAATGAGGAAAAAGTTATCTTTTATGATGGTGTCTTAACAGTGTTAGATGATGAATGAGGCTCATACCATCTTGAACCACTTAATGAACTTCAAGGACCACTTTGAAATATTTTAAATTTGAAAGTACTAAGTGAAATAGGCCCTATGCCGAGAAAGATGTTTCAATAATTTTTTCTATTTAAATTATGAGTATTTCTTCCTGCATCACTTCATTCACTATTGAGAGCATCAATCTATCTTGGCAATTGGAGCTTGGTATCAAAGTTATGAGGGTGAAAGATAGGCTGTATAAATTATTACACCAATCAACATGCATCGGATTCGAGCAAGGATGAGAATGCTATGAAGAAGCAATTTTCAAATTATTATTGCTATATCTGACTATTCCTTATCATGGATGCTACGATTATGGTTATGTGGTGTATGGTTAGCCATGTTTGACCAAAAGTGGCCATGTCACTTTCCACTACTTCTGAAGCACTAATTCCTAATTAAAGTATCAAATGGTTAAAATTAGGCACCCTCTGGCATTAAGACTAAAATCAAATTGGATACAGATCAGATACCAACATATTTATAATCATATTTATTTTATCTAATGAATAAAAATACGGATACGAATATTATTGGGATATAAAAATTTATATCTATATTTCTTTTTAACGGATACGGATATAATTTAGATATTAAAAATATAGAAATAATTATGAATATAAGTTGGATAATTTAACTTTATGACTACAGAATCAAAGATATTACTAAATAGATGATAAATCAAGTTAATAACATATTTATGTGATTGTATATTTTTTTAAAAATTAATAAATACTATATAAAATTATGTAGGATTATAGATATATTCGGATATGCATCGGATAATTACCAATCTATATCTATATCCACATCCATTTTTTGTTAACGAATATGGATACGGACGTGGATACATCCTCAAATTTCAATTCATATATGAATTAATTTGGATACAAAAATATATCTAGACAGATATTATCCATACCACTCTCATCCTTATCTAGCACTTTATATATTGAACCACCCTACCTCTTAGTGTAGCACTATCTGGTGATTGTCATATGCTGTTGGGCTCTTAAATCCATATTTATTGGCTCCAAGTAAAATATCTCGGTGATTTTAAGGAAATATTTGAATTGATACAACTGCTTTCCTATCCCAAAATAATTTTGCATAAATAGTAGACGGATGCCAAACCTTATTCCCTTTAACTTATTTACTTAACATTACTCTTTGAGGTCAAGGAATTATTCTGCATTACTTTTTTCATAGCTGCAACTATTATGTTCGTGCAACAATTATGTTCGATTATTTACTATCACCTATGAAGAGTAATAGGTTCAAATTAGAAACATTTTAGGTACCAGTTATAATTGACATGCTAGCGCACGAGGTGCTAAAAATTTTAGATTTGGATAAATTTACTCAAAACTGAATTCTAAAATGACCTGAAAATGATTATTTCATAGTTAGTTTTTCTTTTAACGTATTACCTCATCTTCTTCTCTTATTTCATATTTTGTCTGTCACCTGTTGATTTAGAATTGAGTACGAAAGGACTTTTTCTTGCATAATATTATTTCTTCTACTCTTCCATTTTTTTCTTTGCAAAAGTCAAGCAGTGTTAGAATCCCTTTGCCTGTAGAAATCTAGCATCCTCTAAACCTTTTAAAAGGTCCAAGACTCCTTTCATCTTTGAGGGGTTATTTTGGGGTGTCCCCTACTTTGGTGGGCTTATTGTTCATAACGTGGAGCCCGTCCTTTGAAGCATAAAACACATCATAGCTAGCAATAATTTAGCCCCCCACCCAAAAAATGTAACACATTTATTTATCGCAGTAAAATTCAAAAAAAAAAAAGTTTACCCTCCAAAAAGATTTTCTAGAAGAATTAAAAAAAAAAAAGATAAAAGGGATCAGCATAGCGAATCACGAGAAAGAACCAAACCAGCCAACTTTTTCTTTCGTGGGTTCCTTTGAATTTTATTTTATTCTTTGCTCTTTTACCTTCCGACTGCCATTGACCGAGTGCTCCTAATCATCCGAGAGCCCAAACCTTTTTCCCAAAAGCCTCCTATTTAAGCACACACCTCCATGGAGACAGCAGATGGGGGGGGAGAGAGATAGAGAGAGCAGCAGCAGGCTTGGTCTAGAGAGAAATGATGGCCTTAGACAACTGTTTTCTGTTCCCCTTCCAACCCTCTTTGGACATTTGGGATACACAGACCTTTGGACTTGGCGATCACCATGAATTCATACCTCTGGGTACACAGCAACACTTCCTTATCTCTTTCCTTAGTAGTCATAATAGTTTCGCTTTAGCTTGGTGTTTTGAGCTTGCACTATGTTTTGGTGATAGCTATGGAGTCTCCGCTGTCCTCAGAGGCCTCCACTGGGTACTTACAAGATGCAGTGGCCGATTGGAGTGATCGGTGCAAGCGGAGACGAACGGCTTCAAATGGTCATGACGATCCGATCTCGACGACTAAAGACCTCCAAGATCTTCTTCAAGTAATTTTTTTTTTTTTTTGAATTATGGTGCTTTTAATTATCATCAGAACTGTTGATGTTTTTAAGTACTCATTCTTTTTAGTTTTTTCTTGATACCTTTTGTTTGCAGGGTCTCTGGGATTCAAATTGCCATGTAGATCCCTTGGATGATTTGAATTACATGTTTCAAGAAACAGTACTGTCTCCGGTAAATTTCAAGGCTCTTCCTATTTGTCAATCTATTCCTACTTCATAGGTGCTTCCCTATGGTGAACCCTGTTGGCACGACGACCATCTTTTGAAGTTGTTTAGTTTAATGTGCCAAAGCTCAAGGAAGGAGAGAGAATTTGCCGTTTGTTGGTTCCACGAGTCCCTACGTCCCCACTAAGAGATATTTTTGGGCCCAACACCAGATCGTAGGTGGTACTGATAAAGCCTTGACCACGGTTTGCACATAATGTAGTAATGAATTAGCAATAACACTAGCCCGACCACCTTACTTTTTAAACTATAGTTGTGATTATTGTATAATTGCTGAGATGATTAGAGCAATTATCAAAACTGTTAACTATGGAAGTTCTTTGTCTATTGTTTACAGAAGATCCTCTGAACACCTTCATGCCTATGAAAGGGCCCAGCACACAGGAGGCTAATGCATTACCACACCAACAAGAGTCCCTCCCTTCTTTTTCCTTTCAGGAGAAGCCCTTGTCCAAAGATCCAAGTGGAAAAGTTGCCCATGAGTCAAAAGACTCCAAGGCTTCTCATCCTTCCCCACAGTAATCAAAAGTGTCTCTCCCAAAGGTAGTCATAACTTCCAACCAAGAGCGTGCATCCTTTTCTCTCATTTCTTACGAAAAATCTCTTTGACATGGTAAGTTATCTCCTAGAAACCGAAAGCCGGCATAGTACAAAGAAGAAGAAGAAGGCGGTGGGTGTGGTTTATCCCTTCGTAGTGGTGAAGCCGGAGGACTGGAGGGGGACGTCACTCTCGACGATATCAATGCAAGGCTCCTCATGCGCCCAGCCCGGCCTGTTCACCACCCTGTGGGGGAGTACGCCAGCGGTCCATGTGTCTCGCCGGACGGACCGGGGCTTTCCGGGAAGGCAGTCGTGAGCCTCACAAGGATCCAACTCAGGGGAGGGGAACTATCACTATCATAAGAACAAGAGGGTGAAGGCTCTAAGCTTTGTTTTGGGTACAAGATGAGACTAGTTTTGTATGTATAGATGCTGCATCCTTGTAAAATTAGGTTTCCAGTGGTAATGATATATATTAGCTTTGTGGTAATAAATTTATATTTGGTTAGTTAAATTTTCCATGATGGACCAAAAGGAGGAGACAATATTCGTCGCAACAGTGACATCATGTCACCGTTGTAACAAACTAATAAAAAATTAAAATAATAAAATACACGAGTATGTGGGGTATAATCCATAAAAATCAATACAATACATGATAATCGATGAAATATAAAAATTTTTATTGATTTATTATAATTTTAATATGATATCACTGTTGCAATGAATTTTTTTTTTCAATAAGATCAAAATAAATATGGCAAAGTTTATACATGGAAAGGGTATTGAATGCAACTACTCTATCCTTCCTGTCTTATTCCTGGTCACATGTTGCCACAAGAATTAATTATTATTGCAAATTTTCAAGGACCGAAGGAAATTGAAGGAACCCAACGAAAAAGGAGAGAAGTTTGGGTTCAGTTCCTATCGGAGTTCAATGGGAATGTTCTTGCCGATTCTCACCTTACAAATTTAGGAGAAAAAATTCTTTATTAAAATAAAGTCTAAGAGAAACGGCGACATCTTTTGAAAAGAAGCATTGGAAAACAACGTCTTACCTGTCCGTAATTTGACGTTTGCAGATTCCAAATTATATGCGTTAAGAATTATTTTATAACGAATACCGACCCCAAGAATATTAGGGCAGCAAGTTGGTGGATGAGCCCTATGTCTGTAGCTGGTCCCATCTGATTTGGCCCCATTTTACCTGATATTTTGGACTGGAGCCTGTTATGTATTGGCTTCGCAAGTTACATTTGACATAAATCAAACTAGATCTATCTACTGAATAAAAAAATAACAAGAGTACTCAAAAAGTCTGTCTGGCTTAAAAATGTTCAAACTTTAATGAAGCGAGTGTGGGACCACCCCTTCTCTCTTAAGAGAAATTAATGGCGGAAGCACTAAACTAGAGTCATTTGAGCCAGATACTTGAAATTTGCACAAGCAACCTTTAATTATTCCAGAACTCACGAGCCACCTTATAGTGTGCCTGCTTGTACTATATTGCCTGGGACGATATTTGTACCTCTTTTTTGATTTCATTGACGATATTTGTACTTAAATCGCATCCTTGTACCAATATGCATGCAGAACTCCCCTCCCGGCCTACGATTAAGCCTCAAGCGACGCTATGGAAAATTTTCAAAACAAAGCCAACCTGACAAAGTGGTCCTCTGCTTAACAAACAACTCTAGTATGGCTGGCGAGAAGCCAGGGCCATTCATCACCCTTCTTTTTTTGACGGAAAGCGCCATTCATCACCTACTATCCATAGTGATGAAAAAAGACCCACTCAAGTCATCAAATTGGTTGCACCTGTGGGTCCACCTAGCAAAGAAATGCGAGGAATGGCTGCCCCATGGATGGGGGTCGGCATCAAAAGTTGGATCCTGTCCTCCTCCCCAAAGTCAAGCTTGTTTGAACTAAAAACAGGAATACCCGGGCCCAAGTTCCATCAACTCTTAATTTCCATTCCTACTCTCTCTCTCTCTCTCTCTTCTTTTTTCTGCGTGTTTTGGCCTCGCCACTAACGGATCGCGGCTAGCATTGCATGCAGTCGTTGGTCTGCAACGCCCACAGCCTGCGCTGATGGATGTGTTAAAGGTGTTGGCCGTTTCACGAAAAGCGATGATGGGAGTGGCCCCCACGTTGCATGTGGCCGCACGACGAGCCAGCCCACAGGGCGTGGGTGGGATCGGCCCCACCAACTCGTTGCAGGTGATCATCACTCTGACCGTCTGATCCCGATTTGATAGATATTACCAATATTAAATTGGGTGCCCACGAAAATGATGCTTTGGAGATTGGGTTAACTCAGTAGAATTATATACTAATCATCTTGGTATGCCCTTTTTTTTTTATTAAGATATTTTAAGAGAGTTATGCATCAGGTAGCTTTTCCTTTGATTTTTAATAGTTTATGCATCTTGCTCTATGAGTTGAGACTTATTCCTGCACGTAACACCAGACATAATCATTGGCCTCCCACTGGGATGCAAAGCTCCAGTCAACAGTCATGCGGAGGAGCACATAATGAATGCTTTAGATTTAGTGTGGGAGTGATGATTTATTAATAAATATCTAGAAAATTGCCCTTCCTCTAAATATGATATGCATGTGTTAAAAGTTAAAACTCCTGAATAATAAGTGTATAAAAAAGTGATTGATATAGTGAGTATATCTTGCAAAGTGAATTATATATTATATACTATTATTATATGAAAAAGTGATCGATAAATTGAGCATATCTTGCAAAGTAGAATTATACGGGATGTACTATTTTTAATATTGTTAATTAGTTTTGAGGTTTAATTAGAAGGTAAAAGAAAGTGCAACTCCCTTGTGGTTGTGGAGTTGGAACTGGGCAAGGTTTTTAATGATGGTTTAGATTGGGGCTCGCTCCGGAAAGTTAAAAAATAGGGTAATCAGAATGTGGAAGAGTTGAAGCCCTTATACGATATTGCAGGTACATGACTGTTGAAGTTGGCAGGTCTACGATAATTATAACTTGTAGTTTGAACTAAATTATAACAGACATATGATTCACATGAGACTGGTACAACTATCATGATTTGTAAGTTGACCCATCCTAATTAAATCTTACAATTGTTATTTTCAGCCACATGTCACCCCGAATCCAAATCAGGTTAGCATGCATATGCTGTTCATGTTACTCGAAGAACAATTGCCTTATACGGATGCTACCTCTAATTAGAGCGATACCATGTTTTTGGGAAATGCGGAGATGGTATCAGACAATTTTATTATACCTTCAAATTTATAATCTCTGTTATGGAAGAGAACTACCGGTTAAGACCAATCTTCTGTAAGGATGCATCCCAAATAATGTGGTGAGGCCATACCAGCTATAGATGCAGACACCACTCGCTCAACCAATCGTGCATTCGAAGTCTGCACTTGACATCGATGACTAACAACCTTAATATAGGAGAGTAAAAGAGATTCCTCTCATGACTGCAGTCAAGATATAGCTCAACAATTTACAGAGCTAGGCCTAACAAATATAGACTCTAGCTAATAACCTATGGACTCAACTTCCAAATAAAAAGAGGTACGAAGAGGATCCCAAGATAAGCCAAGCCAAGGCAAGCACACTTCATCCTTACAATCTTTTCTCTTCATTATTCTTCAAACTCCAGCTAACTTAAGCATCGGAAGGTCCTCCACCAAAATACTCTCGATGAGTATGGATTTTCTTTGTAAATACCCTCCTGTTGTGCTCTAATCCTACTTATTGAGGGAGGAAGAAAGAAGAAAGAAAAAAAACACCACAAACAAATCAAGGTAACGTTGATTGGCCTCAAGCCTATTGGGAATTGTGTCCTAAAACCAATCATTTGACGATTGTGATAATTATAAATGTATATGAATTGATCATTAATAAAAGTTATTTAACTGATTCATCATAAGGTTACATCTTCTTAATAAACTCTTGTATTGTGATAAAGTTCTTTAGACTAATTTGATCGATAAAGGAAGATTTATCGCTTAGTCTTTAAATTTTTCACGACCAAATGATACGCTATTACTAGACGATAGCGATTATTAAATGTAGGTCATTATGTGCCATATCCGTTGGTTGTTCTCGTAACTAAGTAGTGTGGAGATACTTGTATGGTATGCAAGTAAAATGTATGAGTACATCTCATTGAACTGACCAATTTTGGAACACTCTGCTATTAAAAGTAGCTTAAGAGATATAGATATAAATGTTTCTCCGATCTGAGATCACCACGGTGACTTACAAGTAACTCACTGTACTTTGGTGTTAGACTACCTGAATTTTTAATTCAGTGATTGAAGATTTTTGGGTACAGTCAAATATTTATGAATTGGTGTGTGAGTCAAGATGGGATTGACCCCTCTAGTTTATAAGAGATAATGCATCACTGTATTTCAATTTAGTAAATCCTGGGTTCGGATAATTCATGTGATGGATTTGAAAAATTGAAATACCATGTGGATGACTCATCTAGAATTAACAGTTAAATCTTAGATCATCCTTGAGCATTTAAGATCAAAAAAATAATTATACGATAACCATAGTCTCAGATTTTTGAATGTTGCTTTACAATCATTCGACCTATCCAGATGTTGGATCTCATTGTTAGATGGTTACATTGATTAGTTCAAAAATTTATTCCTATGCTATCGGTTTAAATTCGAACCTATGGGGTCACACTCAAAAGAAGTTTCTGACTGATCAGATGGCTGATCGATGATTGAGAATCGTTCAAGATATAATTGTCAACATAATTGATGATTAACCTTAAGCAAAAATTATGATGAAATAATTCATTAAGTGTTAGTGAATTAATAAAAAATTAATTAATAATTAGATTACTGATTAGCTCAATTTGATTGAGCATTGAGATTCAGATCAAATCTAATTAAATTAGATTCAATTAAGTTTGATCTGATTAGGTTATAAGATGATCTAATCACTCAGGGAGAGTTGCTCCTAATTTGATCAGAATTTTGGTTCGATTAATTTCTAATTAGATAGGATTTGATTAAGAATTTAAAAGACTAATTAGATTAGATTTTATTTATTTAATTGGATCTAACCAAATAAGATTTGGTTTGGGACCAAATATGAAAGAACCTAAGAGTCCAAATTGGTTGGACTTTTCCCTAATGCCACTCCCTTGTCCATACAGAATTATTCACATTAAATCAGATTTCACATGAAGAATTCCCATGCCTTGATGTGTTTCTCACCACTCTTTAATGCCTAATTGGATAGGATAATATCTAGTTTAAATTTGGATTTAAACTTCAATTGGAATTTTGAATTCAAGTTCAAATGGTTTTGATTTTGAATCAAACCACCCCTTATCCTTATCCTAATCAATTTTGTTAGACTCTACCTTCAGAAGGATTTTTGTTTTGGGAATGCGCATGAGACATCTGAGAAAAGTTTTCAATGTGAAGTACTGAGAAAAAAAATTGGGGTGTGAGGAATATTGGGTGGGCGTGTCTACTTTGGCATGTGATATAGAGGAGAGCTATCTCCTCTTTACATGAGTGATTTGAGGTTTCTAAAAGTGAGAAAAATAGAGAATACAGATTCTCCTATTGTCTTTCTTCCATCACCTCACATCCTCCTAGTTCCTTCTTCATCCTCTAGAAGTGTTTAAGATATCTGAAGGAAGGAACTAGATCAGCCTTCAACATGGTCTTCGCGCGAGCTAGTACTCTCGAGAGGCCGATCAGATCAGAGCTTCGAGCGGACATCCCATAGAGACCAGACATCCTGTGCGGCTGTGAGCAACCAGCGATAACCTCTTTATCATATTTATCAACAGTGACGATCATCGATTCGTGCTCAAGTATCGAGTTTTAAACTCAGATAGATGTAGATTTGATCTACTGCAAACATCCATGCATGCTGATTTTTTTTCAGATTTTATATATATCATACATTATATCATAGATCCTAGAGTAGGTTAATTTAATGATTAGATCATCTGTATGTTTGATTAATATGATTAATTTAGTTGCATTCTGCTATAATTTATTTTGAAAAATTTTTGAAATACATGCATTAAATCGTCTATGATTTTCTTTAGTAGTATCAGAGCCTAGGTTCGTTATGACATGATTATGTTTGCATATTAGATCTAAAATTTAAATTAATTTAGATTTGATATTTGATTTCTTAGATCTAAATTTATTTATTGATTGATCGCACAAACTAAGATTAAAATTATTTTAATCTCTTATTGTAAGGCTTATCCCTTACAGTGAAAGTTGTCCTAGTTTGTGCTGATTTTTAATAAAATTTAATTTTATTTGATGCATGTGATATTTTTGATTTGATTTAGATGTGATTTAATATTATGTCAGATCTGATATAATTTAGATTAGATCTAAATTTTTGCATATATGATATGTAATTAGATTAGATGATCCGATTAGCAAGTATTCTAATTTAGTTGGTCATCAAGCCTGTCCGGTCATAAGAACAAGTAAAATTTAAAGATCCTCTCTTTCTATTCAATGGGATACTCTTATGGCGTGTAGGGGTGTCATATGATTATATCCCATAAAAAAGAACATGAAGAAAAAAATTTAGTTTTCTATAAAAACCTAGATCTAAAAATCTTAGGATTGTTGTATGCGATACAAGTTTTATGAAAAGTAGTGACATCTAATCTTAATGATTAAAATTATTTCAATCATAAAAAATAAAAATTAAAATTATAAATAAGTTTAAATTAGATCTCAAATTGATTAATAATTGATTTTATTTTTATTTATATAAAATTATTTAGATCTGAAAATTATGCAAAGTGTTGCTGTTTCTGCCTGTTGAGTCGACTCAGTTTTGATTTGAGTCGACTCAGTGTCCTGATTAGTCAGCTCAATTTCTTACTGAACCAATCCAGTTTACACAGGTAGAATATAAATGTTACTGTTTATCTCAGTGAGTTGACTAAGTTCAGAACTTAGTCGACCCACAGTAGTGAGCCGGCTTAGTCCAAGGATGAGCCGATTCAATTTTCAGAATTAAATGTTTATACATAAAATCAATATAAAGGAGTTTACCAATTGACATGATTTCAATTAACAATCTTATCCTATATTAATGCTATACTTAATTAAAAATTAAGAAGAATCTTTAGATTTAGAATTGTGAATTTAAGATCTAATGATATAGCATAAAACATGAGGGCATGGATTAGCTCAAATCAGATCTTTTTAATTGGGTTAGACCTAATGTTTGAATCAAAGATTTAATAGACTAAAAAGAGTAGTTGATCAAATCTAATCAAAAGTTGATTTAGATTAGATCAAAGACACTCTAGATCAAATACAATAGTTGTAGTTGATGAAGTTCATATCTTTGATTAGACCAAATAAATTTTGAATATAGCTCAGTGGTCGAGTCTGAGTCATTAGGCTAATCAAATCAAGACTAATTAACCAGTTGGTGTCTAAGATAAGTTTGACAGTCTTGACCGATCGTTATTAATTGAGAGCTACTCACCTAGATTGAATCTATGATGAGTTAATGGCATATCCCTCTCATCGATCTTACTTACCTAGCCAATATAATGAATTATATTTTGATTAGATCGTAAAGTAATTCGAGTTGACCCATATCATTGAGGTTAATCAGTGTGATTGATTTAGGTGTCAATTGACCAACTTATCTCTAGTCTTCTTTGATCTGACTTGATGAAGTCAGTAGGAGAATTTATGACTTGTCGGTTGGATCAGGTTGTCTCTAGTCCTCTTCATAACTTGGTGAAGTCAGTGAAAGAATTTATGACTTATAAATCAAAATTTTTTTAAAATATATAACTAAATTTTTAAAAATTATTAGGTCTTTAAAATGACAATATTATAGAGATAACAAAGTCATAGCCTCCCATTAAGTTGGGTGATAATAAGTCCAACAGTTTAGATGATTATTGGAGGCATCATATGCCTGATGCTCATCTGACTGTCAAAATTATCATTCATAATATGATGATTTAGATGTATCTTTCTGACAGTGGTCAGATTGGCCAAGCCATACTCAGTTCTGACCATTTATTTGTCAGATGTACCGAGTTCTATCATGTTAATGGTTGGACCTAACCAAGACTTGTAGAGATGGCTAAAACCAACTGCAAATTAATTCGAAGTAAAATTAATTACTAAAAAATATTTAAAGAAATAATTGGTTAAGAACCTACCATAGATGCACATAGGTTGGCCGAGCCACACTCAGACCCATGTGCAGTCGTGTGGATTCTAATACCTGCTAAAAAATTAATATAATTCTTCAGATTAGAGG
Source organism: Elaeis guineensis (assembly GCF_000442705.2). Lineage (NCBI taxonomy): Eukaryota > Viridiplantae > Streptophyta > Magnoliopsida > Arecales > Arecaceae > Elaeis > Elaeis guineensis. The sequence goes on along the minus strand of NC_025995.2, from coordinate 83,513,539 downwards.
TAGAGGCTATCAATTCGTATAAAATAGTGAGAGAACCTTTAAACTAAAGTCCAAGTCTTTAGGCTTAATAATTCATATACATTTAGATTTTTGATTTTTCTTTCAATTATGGCTAGTAGTCTGTTGCTCCGCTCACTATTTGACAGTGACAAGTTTTTGGATCCAACTTCGATAGCTAGTATCGAATGTTGTAAGTAGTTCTAGAGCACAAAAAGATCTTATATATCCTTACGGATCTAGCACCAAAAGTTTTCATGTCCAATGCACATGATGTGGTCAGAGGCACTTATCAAAAGTAGTTGAATGACTGAACAATAGTACGGTGTGTGATGAGGGTAGTGATGAAATATGAATTTAGTTGTAAATTTGAGGATGCTTAGACTAAAGAAAATCTTTCAAATATTGAAGGAGTCATTTAGCACCTCTGAGGATGTGTCTTCCACGGGGTATCAGTCTTTTGAGAAAGCAAAAAAAATGAAGGTGCATGTAAATCGTGCTTGGGCTATCGAGCTCAAACTGATTAATAAGTCTGAGATTAATCCAAGCCTGGCAGAGTGCTTCTTTTGTAAGAAGCTAGGACACTGGAAGAGAAATTATCCTCTATATATAGCATCCCTTAATTCGAACAAGCAAATGAAGAGAAATCAGTAAATGGTTGCTGGATAATGTGCTTATATGATAATACTTTATAATTTCTCTGTTTGTGATACTACTATCTGGGTATTGGATATTGAGAGTCTGATTCATATCTGTAATTTGATGCAGAGACTTTAGGTTAGTAAAAAAATTGAAACAACAAGAGATTCTTGAATGTTGGGAATGGAAGTCATACTTCAGTCCTGACTTTAAGAATTATCAAGCTTATTTTTAATTCTAATAATATCGTTTTAATTGATTATCATTATTGTCTATTATTTTTTATGAATGTAATTTCTGTAGGACTTTTGACCAAAGACGGATTTACTTTCTCAATAAAAAATAATTTTATGATATCATTATGAATGGTGTTACAATCATACGTGGACAACTAAAAAATAGTATTTACTTATTATCACAGTCTGTTAGTATAATGTACACAACAAATAAATATCCTAGAGTAGATAATATTATAGATGCCTATCTTTGGCATTATAGGCTCGGTCATATAAATAAGAATAGGATCAATAGGAGATAATCTTCAAAGTCAATGATTATGAATCATTATTGACCTGTGAGTCCTGTCTCCTTCAAAAGATGGCCAAGTCATCTTTTACTGAAAAAAATAAATGAGTTAGTGATATTTTAAGTCTAGTACATACTGATGTATTGGACCCATGAACACGTGTACCATAAATCTGAATAATTTAAAATATTTAAATGATTTCATAATAAGATAGAGAAATAAACTAGAAAGAGTATTAAAATTCTTCGATCAGATCGAGGAGAAAAATATCTTTTTGATGAGTTTTTGACAAATTTAAAAGAGAATGAAATTTTCTCTCAGTAGAATCGAATCTTATTAGACATGATTCGATCTTTGATGGGATTTATAAGTCTGTCAGTCTTCTTTTGAAATTATGCTCTTAAGACTACTTGTTATGTTCTGAACATAATTTCGAGCAAATCAGTTGCAAAGATACCATATGAGATATGGACTGGCGTAGGCCGATGCTTTTTTATCTTAGGGTCTAAGGGTGTCCAACTTATGCCAAATATTTGCAGACCGATAAGCTTGAACTCCAATCCAATAAGAGTCATTTCGTAGGATACCTCAAAAAAACTAGGAGATATTACTTCTATCTTGTTGAAGAACAAGAATTGTTCGATATTTTTTTTAAAAAAAATTCTTTGGTGAAGGAATTGATGCATCTAAAGTTGAACTTATGAAGTTCAACAGATAGAAGAATCAATATAATCTAGTGAATCCATAGAACTAAATTTGATTAGATCAAATTTGAAATCCATTGTAGAGGCATCATAAAAGAGATCCGATAAAATACTATGTCAGTTAGATAGATACTATATTTTCTAGGTTCGAGACATGATTATGTTGAACTTGATGAGAATAACGAAGATCCGATCACCTACATAGATGCCATGCAGAGGACCGACTCCGATAAATAGTTTGGAGCAATGAAGTCTGAAATAGAGTCCATAAAGGTCAATGGTATATGGACACTCGTTGATTCATCCGAAGGGATAAAACCCATAGGGTATAAGTAGATCTTCAAAAGAAAAAAGACGTAGACGAAAAGGTGAAGATCTATAAAGTCCATCTGATTGTCAAAAAGGGTATTATCAACATTATGGTATTAACTATGATAAGATATTTTCTCTTGTGGTAATGCTAGGTATCTCAGAGTTGGAATATGCATTTGATAAGTAATCAGAATGCATGGCTTTGTTAAGAATGAAGAAGAACCCTGCATATACAAAGGAGTTAATGGTTCTATGGTTGTATTTCTTATTTTGTATGTGGATGACATTCTCTTAATTGAAAATGACATGTCTACATTACAAAGAATAAAGATTTGGCTGTCATCACAGTTCTCTATGAAGAACTTGAGAGAAGCATCCTACATCCTAAAGATGAAGATCTATAGAGATAGATTTAAAAAGATACTTGGGTTACCCTAGTCCATGTATATTAATACCATGATGAAGCAGTTCAAAATGTAGAAGACATGTACAAGACCGAATGTGGCATACTCACTAGGGATAATAAATTGTTGCTAGTTTGATCCGGATGAGAACCACTGAAAGATTATAAAATCATCTTTAAGTATTTGAGAAATACTAAGATCCAGTGGATCGTTTATAGAGAATCTGACAAGTAGAGCTTACAAGACTCCAGTTTTCAGTCAGATCAAGATAACAGTAAGAGCGTATCGAGATATATTTTATCCTAAATGATGAAATAATCTGCTAAAAAAATTTTGAGTAGAACACTATAGCCGATTTATTTTGCGAGGCAGAATGCATTACAGCATCCGATGCTGGCAAGAAAGCTATATAATTACAGAGGTTCATTGACAAGCTAGAAGTGACATCCTCCAATGATAGTCATGCTGTATTATACAGCACTGGAGCCATGGCTCAAGCAAGAAGCCAAAGTCCTATTAGCTTACCAAGCAGATTTTCCATCGCTACCACCTTATCCAAAAAATTATAGATCGAGGTGTTGTCGAGATTTAGAAGATCGACGGAAAGGAGAACTTGACCGATCCATTTACTAAAATCTTGGTATCAAGGAGTTAAAAAATTATAAATCAAAGATGGGTATGAGATACTGTATCGATTGACTTTAGCCCAAGTGAGAGTTGTTAAAAATTATGTTCTAATGCCAATCATTTGATAATTATGCTAATTATAAATGTATATGAATTGATCATTAATAAAAGTTATTTGGCTGATTCATCATAAGATTATATCTTCTTAATGAACTCCTATATTGTGATGAAGTTCTTAAGACTAATTTAATCGATAAAGAAGGATTTATCATTTAGTCCTTAAACTTATACATTCATGACCAAACGATATGCTATTACTAGAATGATAGCGATTATCGAGTGTAGGTCATTGTGTGTCATATCCATTGGTTGTCTTTGTAACCAAATAGTGTGGTGACACTGGTATAGCATGCAAATGAAATGTAGGAGTACATCTCATTGAACGTGATCAATTTCGAAATACTCTACTATCAAGAATAGCTCTAAGAGATATGGATATAAATGTCCCTTCGATCTGAGATCACCATGGTGATTTGCAAGCAACTCACTATACTTTAGTGCCAGACTGTCTGAATTTTTAATTCAATGATGAAAGATTTTTGAGTACAATCAAGTACTTATGAAGTCGGTGTGTGAGTCAAAATAGAATTAACCCCTCCAGTTAATAGGAGATAATATATCATTGTATTTTAATTTAGTAAAGCTTGAGCCTGGATAATCCATGTAATGGATTTAAAAGATTAAAATATAATGTAGATGACTTATCTAGGGTTGACAATTAAATCTTAGGTTGTCCATGAGCATTCAGGGTCAAAAGGATGAATTATACAATAACTATAGTCCAGGATTTTTGAATATTGCTTTACAATCATTCGATCTATCCGAACATCGGATCCCATTGCTAGATGGTTACATCGATTAGTTCAAAAATTTATTTTTGTGCTATCGATTTAGGTTCGAACATATGGGATCACAATCAAAATAATTCTTTACTAATCAGGTGATCAACGATTGAGAATCATTCAAAGATATAATTGTCAATATAATTGATGATTAACCCTGTTGGTGCAAAAATTTGCCTGCGCCAGAGAAGCTTGAGTCGAGGGAGTCGCGGTCGCCGTCGGGACCTGTAAAAGAAGTCTAAACCGGAGGTGGGGTTGCTCCGGCAAGATCCTCCGACGCTCAAGTCAGTTCTCTGCCTCAACAAGAATGGAGTGCTCGAACGAAAATTTTAGCAGAGTTTCTAGGTAAAAAATGAGAGCTTAGAAAATAACGTATCTGGGGTCCCCTCTTTTATAGGCGGAGGGAGCAACAGACTGATAGCGATGTCTGTAACCGTCTGGTCGTGGGCTGCCCAGGGTCAGACGGAGTTTGTTGCGAAGAGTAGTGGAGTAGACCCGTGGCTATCACTGAAGTGCGCCACGTGGAGTCTGCCACAGGGAGTGGAGCGGCGTCCGTTGTCGTGACTTGCCAGAGGATGGAAGAATCGTGCGGTATCCGTCGCAGGAAGTGGAGCAGGATCGTGGGCATCATAGTGGTCTGTCAGGGAGTAATAGAGCCGCACGAAATCCGTCGCAGGAAGTGGAGCAGGATCATGGGCATCATAGCGGTCTGCCAGGGAGTAATGGAGCCGCGCGGAATCCATTGCAGGAAGTGGAGCAGGATTGTGGCCGTTGCTGCGTCACGCCAGGGAGTACAGACCTGTCGGTTGAAGTTCGACTGGAGTGTCTGGCGGAGAGGGGTGGTTAGCTATCCATTTGAGAGGAGTCCGGAGTCCGGCTCCCGTAAGAGTCCGGACGAAGTCTTCCTTTAGCCGAAGTCGGGGACGAGGCCCGGCTCCCGTAGGGGTCCGGGCGGAGTCTTCTTGCAATTAAAGTCAGGAGTGAAGTCCGGCTTCCGTAGGAGTCCGGACGAAGCTTACCAGCAGTTGAAGTTGGTGACGGAGCCCAGCTCCTGTAGGAGTCCAGGCAGAGTCTGCTTGCGGTCGGAGTTGTGGGCGGAGTCCGGCTCCCGTAGGAGTCCGGACGAGGTCTGTCTGCAGCCGGAGTCGGGGACGAGGCCCGGCTCCCGTAGGGGTCCGGACGGAGTCTTCTTGCAATTAAAGTCAGGGGCGAAGTCCGGCTCCCGCAGGAGTCCGGACGAAGCTTACCAGCGGTTGAAACTGGTGACGGAGCCCGGCTCCCGTAGGAGTCCGGGCGGAGTCTGCTTACAGTTGAAGCTGGTGACGGAGCCTGGCTCCCGTAGGAGTCCGGGCGGAGTCTGCTTGCAGTTGAAGTTGGTGACGGAGCCCGGCTCCCGTAGGAGTCCGGGCGGAGTCTGCTTTGCAGTTGAAGTTGGCGATAGAGCCCGGCTCCCGTAGGAGTCCGGGCGGAGTCTGCTTTGCAGTTGAAGTTGGCGACGGAGTCCGGCTCCCGTAGGAGTCCGGGCGGAGTCTGCTTTGCAGTTGAAGTTGGCGACGGAGCCCGGCTCCTGTAGGAGTCCGAGCAGATAGGAGTCCAGGTGGAGTCTGCTTTGCAGTTGAAGTTGGCGATGGAGCCCGGCTCCCGTAGGAGTCCGGGCGGAGTCTGCTTTGCAGTTGAAGTTGGCGACGGAGCCCGGCTCCCGTAGGAGTCCGGGCGGAGTCTGCTTTGCAGTTGAAGTTGGCGACGGAGCCCGGCTCCCGTAGGAGTCCGGACGGAGTCTGCTTTGCAGTTGAAGTTGGCGACGGAGCCCGGCTCCCGTAGGAGTCCGGGCAGAGTCTGCTTTGCAATTGAAGTTGGCAACGGAGCCAACGGAGCCCGACTCCCGTAGGAGTCCGGACGGAGTCTGCTTTGCAGTTGAAGTTGGCGATGGAGCCCGGCTCCCGTAGGAGTCCGGGCGGAGTCTGCTTTGCAGTTGAAGTTGGCAACGGAGCCCGGCTCCCGTAGGAGTCCGGACGGAGTCTGCTTTGCAGTTGAAGTTGGCGACGGAGCCCAGCTCCTGTAGGAGTCCGGACAAGGTCTGCCTACAGCCGGAGTTGTGGGCGGAGTCCGGCTCCCGTAGGTGTCCGGACGAGGTCTGCCTGCAGCCGGAGTCGGGGACGACTCGTGAGGGTTAATCCCGTTGAGAACTTCGGCTGAGGGTATTTTATACCCAACACCAGTCCCCCTACTTTCGAGTTTGAATTTTGAATGAAGGAAGTACAGAGAGGTTTGCACAGCCGAAGTTGTCCCTTTGAATCCTGTGTACGACCACCTCCAGATATTATGGCATTAAATGTGCATGTGCTGGAGTCTTTTCGAATCGAGGTGATACGAAGGGACCCTTCAAAATTCTCGCTGGTACACTGGCCCAGGTACGATGCAATAATGGCTCTGCCAACCGTCAGCCGCTTTTAGCCGCCTGTCGTGGCGAGTGGGACACGTGTCGAGCGCGGGCCGGTCTGGGGGGATTCGCGATCATTATGGCATCGGATCCCAGGGTCTATTTAAACCTACCCTTCCGCCTTTAGGGGCCCCATTCTGCTGAGAGTTCCATCAGTATTCGCCCCTTCTTCGAGAGTCCCGTTTCTCCTTGGCGTCTTCTTGGGCCATAGGCGTCCTTCGAATCGTCCCTTTCCTCGCCCCTCTGCATCCCTCAGGGCGATCTAGGTTAGTCTCAAAACCTCCGTCCTTCTTCTTGCCATTTAGGGGCCTTTTCTTCGTCATTTTCTTCTGTCGTATTCCTCCGAGTTAGTCTCCTGTGACCTCTCATCCTTTATCCCGTCTGTCTTCTTCGGGATCTTCAAAGTCTTCATTCGAAGTTATTTAAAATGTCTTCCAGCTCTTCCGCTTCCAGCGGTTTCGGGAGTTCTTCAGCCTCAACCCCCCTGGTCCCTCATTCTGTAGATGAACCTATATCTGGACTGGGCTTCGTCCGATTTTTGCATCGGGCGCCATTCCATGCTCCCTGACTCCGGATGAACTCTTTCTGATAAGGGTTCAGTATGGAGTTCCTCCGGAGTACGACCTGGAGCTGCCTGGCCCCTCCTACCGGGCTAGCACTCCTCCACCCGATCATTTTTACCTGTATCAGGAGGCGTTCCGTGCCGGACTCCGACTTCTGCTTCCGTCCTTTGTTGTCGCCCTCTTCCGCTTTTTAGATATCTCTTTGGCTTCAGTTGCTCCGAATTCTTTTAGATTTTTGATAGGGTTTCTCTCCCTTTGCCACGTAGTCGAGGTCCAGCCATCCCTCTCTCTGTTTAGGCATTTCTATACCTTCAAGCATCATCCTTCGACGAAGGACTGGTGGTATTTCTCCCTCAGATCGGCAAGAAGGGGTTGCTGAAAGGTGCCCCCTCTTCGATCCACAACTGGAAGGGGAAATACCTCTTCGTCCACTGTCCGACCCTGAGGCTGGGCCTGCCCCTTTGGGGCTCTCTGAGGGACTCTGTCCGTCGGGCTCCCAGCCTGGGAGAGGACGACCTTCAGGCCGCCCGGAAGCTTCTTGCCTATTCTGCTCCTTCCCTTCCCAACCTTCTGAGGGAGCAATTTGTGTTCAACATCGGTCTGAGCCTCCAGGATCCTGCGAGTACTTCATCTTTTCCTTTCTCTTCTTTTCTCTTCTTTCTTCTTTTTCTTCTCTTTTTTTTTCTCTTTTTTTTTTCTGTGCCACTCCTTCCTTTTTCACCCCATTATTGATTTCTAATTTTTGATTGATTTTTTTTTTTAAGGAATGGACGCCGAAGCAGCACGGATGCTTGCCAGGGGCCTCAAGGCCCACAAAAGAAAGGATACCGCGGCCTCCAGATCAGCAAAGAGGGCCAGGACGGAGGAGACGAGCCTGGCCGCGCCTGTCCAGGCGGCCCCTGCGATCGACGTTCCTTCGGACGCCGAACCAACGGCCCCCCGGGCCTCCTCGAGGAGTCCGCCGACTGGGGCTCCCGTTTTGGGGGTCCACTCCACGAAGGCGCCCGTAGCCGAGAGGGGGAGGAGAAGGAAGTCGGTGGCCCGCAGGGTTGGTAGCCGTCGAGCCACCGCCGATGAGTCCCTCGATTCCGAAGAGGAGCCGGAGAATCCTTCAATGATAGGGACCTGATCAAACGGTTGATCGACGGCTGCATTCTGCCTGAAGTCGTCGAGAGGATCGACCGCGTCGATCCTGAGCAGCGGGTTTGAGACTTCCTATGGTCCTTTCTCGAGGTAAACAAATCTTCATTTAACCGGCTATTCGACCCTTGTTCTGATCCCCTAGCCGCCCTTGCAGATTGGACACCAGCTCCTCGTCAATATCGAGGCGACGAATCGGGTGAGGAGGGATGCCATCCAGGTGGAGGAGCGTCGCCGGACCGAGGTCGCTCGCCTCAAAGAAAAGGCAGCCGAAGTAGTCACCCTCCAAGAGGCCCTGAAAAGAGAGAAACAAGCCCGGGAGGAGGAGAAGCAGACCTTGGAGGAGACGGTGAGAAAGGCGGAGGCCGAGGTCGTCAATTTGGCTGAGCAGATTTCAGTCCTGGTCTTAGAGGTCAGGGTTCTTGCGGTAGAGGAGTTCAAGGCCTCCACAGAGATGAGGGACCTGAATGTTCAATTCGGCCAGGAGGCGTTCATCAAGGGGTTCGAGCTCTGCCAGGAGAAGGTGGCCAGAAAATTTTTGGAGCTCGACCTCAGCTTCCTGGGTGAGGAGTCTGAAGACAAGGCCGGTCCCTCTCCCACTACCACTGCTGCCGCAGTCCCCCCTCCAGGAACACCGAGCTCTCCAACTCCTGCTTCTGAGGTCTGAGACCTCCGACCTTGTATCTTTCTTTTACTGCCATTTTTCTTTTCCTTTTTGTCTTCAAGGATCATTCAATCAATAAAGTTGAATTTCTTGTCGTGGATGGCTTCTCCTTCCTTCCTTTCTTCTCTCTGCTTTTCTTTCTGTGATGAGATGCGTCTTGACGCTTTTGTCTCCCAATGGCAGTGCCCTGCCGAAGCACTTCCCCTGCCCCTGGGGATCCCGCTGAAGTCCACGATCCGGCGACTAAGGAAGGAGGTTCTTCACTTGACAAAAGGGGCGAAGAAGATGGAAGGCGAGCTTTGCAGGTTGAGAGAGGGTCATTTTGAGGCCACCACGGAGGCCACCCACTTTCGGAATCTCCACGTGAAGGGGATCATGGAGTATAGCCGGAGGAAGGCGACTTCGTGAAGGAGCTTGAGGAATACAAGAAGAGCGCCAGCGACCGAATTTGGGCTCAAGCTGCCAAGATTAGTGCTCTCAGGGTGGAACTGTTGGCTGCGAAGGAGAGGATCGGCCAGCTGGAAGGAAGTTCGTCCTGGCTCTTGGCTCGGGCCGACGGTGATCGGGAGTGGTCAAAGAAGGTCTCCGACCTTCAGCAGCAGCTTCAGGATGTCGAGGTGAGCCACGACGTGCATCGGACCGGTTGGTGCAGGCAGGTGGATGAATATAAAGGGAGACTCAGGGTGGCGGCCGACGAAGTCGCCCGTCTTCAGAGGCAGCTGGCTGACAGGGCTCAGCTTACTTCTGCGTGGGATTCTAATGAACTCCAGTCCCTAAGAGGAACCGTCGAAGGACTTTCTGTCGCCCTCGGGGAAAGGATGGCTGAGCTGTAGCAACTGAAGATCCAACTGGCATACGAGCAGCAGGCCGTCACGGACGCGGAGGCAGAATCTGAGGTCCTGAGAAAGAGGCATCGAGAGGTGGAGACCGAAAGCCAGCGACTTCGTCGGGCGCTCCAGGACGCGCTGCTGAAAAAGGAAGAGCTAGAAGAAGAAGTTGAGAATCTGAGGCAGTCCTGGATAGGGGTGGAGTAGATAATTCTAGGTCGGAAGGAGCAGAGCTTCCCTAGGGCTCTTCTTGACCTTCCATCTTTTCATGTATACATTTTTCCTTTTGTTGTTTTGTCTCGCTTTTGTCGTTTTGCTTTTCTTCCTTTGGCCTTCTGGGCTTCGTGGTGTATATTTCACAAATAGAATAAAAAGAAATTTTGTGTTACCTTGTCCGCATATTGTATTAAATTATCATCGCCAAACTTCTCTTGTCGTTCGACTTGTCCGACGTTGACGTCGTTTGGAGGTGCCCGATCGTCGATGCGCTGGTTTGCTTTCCTCGTCGTTCGTGGCTGTAGGCTCGAACTTGGTGGTCCGAACTCCGCATTACCTCGAAGGCGTCGCTGTCTTCTTGACCTGTGTCGAGAGCCTTCTTAGAGGCCGGGGGTGTTTGGTAGGAACTTCCCGTCTTTGTTGAGATGGGGTTCCTTACGTCTTTGGCGTAGTTTGTCCTTCATCTGTTTTCGACGTAGTTCGTCGCTCTTCCTCTTTAATTTCCCTCCTCTTTTCAGAGTGAGGGCCCTCCCCTTGCTTTTTGCGGGGTTGCGTAGAAGTGTGAAGGTGCCGCTGAGGGGCCTTTCCCCTTCATCCGATCTTGTTGGGCGGTCGGGTTTCGTCACCGTCAGGATGAGGTTCTCCTTCCATTCCTGACGTAGTCGATCTCAGCTCAGGTTAGGATGAGGTTCTCCTCCTGTTCCCAACGGAGATGTGGGGGCACATAAGGGCCATTGCAAGGGTCTCTCCCCCCATCTGGTCTAAAAGAACTGGGCCTTCGACTTTGCTCATGTCAGGATGAGGTTCTCCTCCTGTTCCTGACATGGCTGTGGGGGCACATTAGGGCGTTGTAAGGCCTCTCCCTCCATCCGATCTAAAAGAACCGGGCCTTTGACTTTGCTCATGTCAGGATGAGGTTCTCCTCCTGTTTCTGACATGGCTGTGGGGGCACATTAGGGCGTTGTAAGGCCTCTCCCCCCATCCGGTCTAAAAGAATCGGGCCTTTGACTTTGCTCATGTCAGGACGAGGTTCTCCTCCTGTTCCTGACATGGCTGTGGGGGCCATTAGGGCATTGTAAGGCCTCTTCCCCCATCCGGTCTAAAAGAACCGGGCCTTTGACTTTGCTCATGCCAGGACGAGGTTCTCCTCCTGTTCCTGACATGGCTGTGGGGGCGCATTGGGGCGTTGTAAGGCCTCTCCCCAATCCGATCTCAAGATAATCGGACTTTCATTTTAGTTATGTTAGGATGAGGTTTCCTCCCGTTCCTAACATAACTTGTTTTAATTGTTTGAAGGGGTTATCCCCAGTCGTAACAAATCCATGCCAAATGGGAGGAGCATGCAAAGTCGAAAGAAATTTAGATTCAGGGCAAAGTCGTAAGCGATACATTTACAGATTTTTCGAGTTCCATGGTCGTAGAAGGTCTGCTCCTCCTTGAGGCCCTCCGGTGATGGAGTCGATGGTCCCAATTGGAGGCCGATCTCCGGGCTGCTCCTCCTCCTTGGCGGTTCAGGTTGCGACAGGGCCCTTGGCCGATCTTCTCTACCCTCAGGCGACGTCGGATGAATCTGTCGAGTCGACCTCTCGGATGAGCCCTCGATCTCGTCTCGGAGCTGGATGCATTCCTCCGTGTCGTGGTCGTGGTCGCGGTGGTAGAGACAGAACTTGTTGGGGTTACACTTTCTGGGGGTGTGCGCATCCTCTCTGGCCTAGGGAGCTACTCCCGGACCTCCATCAGTACCTGGGCTTCGAGCATTGAGGGGGGCGTAGTTGCGGAATCTTTCCGGTGGAGAACCCCGCGAACCCCATGATCCGGACTTCTCTGCCAGCGTACCCGGGGCAGAGTATGGGCACGCTTGTGCCCGGGAGGGGATCGAAAATGCGGCCGAGCTTCTCTCGATCTTTTTTTGGCTGCGGGCTTACTCGAGTCTCCCGCCTGCCGCTCTCTCGCGGTCTCCTCATCCTTCATTTTGAAGGCTTCTTTCGCTGGGGCGTACCCTTCAGCCGAGCCAACAAATCAGCAAAATCCCTGGGGTACTTCTTCTCCAGGAGAACAAAAGTCATTCTTCTGAAGCCGCCCTTCAGAGCGGCCATTGCGACTGATTGGTCCAAATTCCGGACCTCCAGCGCTGCGACGTTGAAACGGTTATGTAGGCCCGAATGGACTTTCTTTCCTCTGCTTGATATTGATGAGGGACTCCGAACCCTTCCGGGGGTGCCGGCTGCTGACAAAATGAGCCACGAATTGGTGGCTCATCTGATCGAAAGAAAAGATGGTACCCGACTTCAGCGTCGAGTACCAGTTTCTTTCTGCTCCCTTCAAGGTGGATGGGAAGGCTCGGCATAAATGGCGTCGGGAGTGCCATGAAGCAGCATCATCGTCCGGAAGGCTTCCAGATGATCAACCGGGTCCGAAGTCCCGTCGTAGCTTTCGAACTGGGGAGTTTGAAGTTTGGTGGGATCGGTTCCTGCATGATCATTTGAGAAAAGGAGGGTCAGTGCAAATATCCTCACCATAAGCGGGGGGTGCGTGGGGAGTTCTTCGATCCACCAGTTCATCTCTTGGAGTCTCCGATCCAGAAATCCTCTCGACTTCGGGTCTCGAGGGTCCTCTGGCAGAATGGGGCAGGGATCTTCCAGGGGTGGAGTCGTGATCCGATTGAGGGCTCTCCACCCTCAGGTTCGTCTTCCCAGGAAAGACGGGATGGCTGGCCCAAGTGGCCCGCCCACCGCCGGATTTGGTGTTTCGGTGACACCCTTTCCAGGCACACTATGCCTGCGGCTGCTGCTGCTGCTGCATGGCCTGCACAGCTTCAGTGAGGCCTCTGACTGCTGCGCTAGCAGATCAAACTGCTCCACGCCGACCGCCGTCGCCGGAGGAGGAGGGGAGGTTGGGAAACAGGAGGTGAGGCCGGAGCCTGAGATCTGACCGGGAGGCGTGGATCGTCGTGTGGACGCCTTGCGGGGAGGCATCGAGCAAGACCAAGTGGAGGAAGGAGGAGAAGACGCTGGAAAAGATGCCCGGGGTGGTCCCGTTGAGCGCTCCTTTAAGAACAAGGATACTGCGAAGACACAGCCCTTCCTCTAGCGCCAATCCTGTTGGTGCAAAAATCTGCTTGCGTCGGAGAAGCTGGAGTCGAGAGTCCGGCCCGTCGGGGACCTGCAAAAGAAGTCTAAACCGGAGGTGGGGTTGCTCCGCAAGACCCTCCGACGGCTCAAGTCAGTTCTCTGCCTCAACAAGAATGGAGTGCTCGAACGAAAATTTTAGCAGAGTTTCTAGGTAAAAATGAGAGCTTAGAATAACGTATCTGGGGTCCCCCTTTTATAGGCGGAGGGAGCAACAGACTGATAGCGATGTCTGTAACCGTCTGGTCAGTGGGCTGCCCAGGTCAGGGAGTTTGTTGCGAAGAGTAGTGGAGTAGACCCGTGGCTATCACCGAAGCGCGCCACGTGGAGTCTGCCGCAGGGAGTGGAGCGGCGTCCGTTGTCGCGACTTGCCAGAGGATGGAAGAATCGCGCGGTATCCATCGCAGGAAGTGGAGCAGGATCGTGGGCATCATAGCGGTCTGCCAGGGAGTAATGGAGCCGCGCGGAATCCGCAGGAAGTGGAGCAGGTCGTGGGCATCATAGCGGTCTGCCAGGGAGTAATGGAGCCGCGGAATCCGTCGCAGGAAGTGGAGCAGGATCGTGGCCGTTGCTGTCACGCCAGGGAGTGCAGACCTGTCGGCTGAAGTTCGGCTGGAGTGTCTGGCGGAGAGGGGTGGTTAGCTATCCATTTGAGAGGAGCCAGAGTCCGGCTCCCGTAAGAGTCCGGACGAAGTCTTCCTTTAGCCGAAGTCGGGGACGAGGCCGGCTCCCGTAGGGGTCCGGGCGGAGTCTTCCTGCAATTAAAGTCAGGAGCGAAGTCCGGCTCCCGTAGGAGTCCGGACGAAGCTTACCAGCAGTTGAAGTTGGTGATGGAGCCCGGCTCCCGTAGGAGTCCGGGCGGAGTCTGCTTGCGGTCGGAGTTGTGGGCGGAGTCCGGCTCCCGTAGGAGTCCGGACGAGGTCTGTCTGCAGCCGAGTGGGGACGAGGCCCGGCTCCCGTAGGGTCCAGCGGAGTCTTCCTGCAATTAAAGTCAGGGCGAAGTCGGCTCCGCAGGAGTCCGGACGAAGCTTACCAGGTTGAAGTTGGTGACGAGCCCGGCTCCCGTAGGAGTTCGGGCGGAGTCTGCTTGCAGTTGAAGCTTGGTGCGAGCCGGCTCCCGTAGGAGTCCGGGCGAGTCTGCTTGCAGTTGAAGTTGGTGACGGAGCCCGGCTCCCGTAGGAGTCCGGTGGAGTTTTGGCTTTGCAGTTGAAGTTGGCGACGGAGGCCCGGCTCCCGTA